>NC_063354.1:45493053-45609228 GCF_021869965.1 Rhincodon typus | reverse complement strand
GTCCCCACCAGTGCTGTACTCCAGTGTTATACAGTGACAGACCCGTCTCCACCAGTACTGTACCCCAGTGTTATACAGTGGCAGACCCGTACCCACCAGTGCTGTACCCCAGTGTTATACAGTGACAGACCCTTCCCCACCAGTGCTGTACTCCAGTGTTATACAGTGGCAGACCCGTCCCCACCAGTTCTGTACCCCAGTGTTATACAGTGACAGACCTGTCCCCACCTGTGCTGTACCCCAGTGTTATACAGCAACAGGCCTGTCCCCACCAATGTTATACAGTGACAGAGCTGTCTGCACTAGTACTATAGCCCCATTGTTATATAGTGACAGACCTGTCCCCACCATGATATGCAGCTCCTGCATTATTGCCAGATCCATCCAGTCTGTGGCTGTAGAGATGGTATTAAGCTATTGACATGGTCAATGAGATTCTCTGATGTTCTGCACCAGTATGGATCTATGAGTATCCATACAAATGACTGCTGTGTGTAAGGTTATTTTCTCATTTGCTTCCAGTCCCTCAAACTGGAGACATTCCTCTGTAGATTGCACAGGAGTTCGGTCTGAGAGTTCATGGCTTTGGAAGCTTCGTCTCACTGAGCCCAAGAGAGGTGGTGATCATGTGAAGTGCATTGAATTCACAGTATGGGATACAGTCATAGAGTCAAACAGCATAGAAACAAGCCCTTCGGCCAACCATGTCCATTCCGACCAACAAACACCAAACTACACTGCTCCATAGCCTACTATGCCCTGGAATTTTACGTGCTCATCTGGAATGTATATTTTTCTTAATATTTAGTTTGTCTTCACAGTCTAGAGCAAGACTGCATCCCTGAATCAGTCCACGCACGCTGTGCAATAGGGCTGTTTTGCATTGTAGGGGGTTAATTAGTTCAGTTGGCTGGACAACTGGTTTACAATGCAGTGTAACACCAAAAGCATGGGTTTAATTCTGCACTGGCTAAGGTCACCATGAAGGACTCTCCCCTGACCTTCAGGTTAAAACACCAGTCACCTCTCTCTCTCTCTCTTTCTCTCACACACACACATACCATCTCTTGGATGAGTGCACAGCTTTGTGGTCCTCTAGGACTATGGTAACTTTACCAAACTTCATTGTTTTTATTCTCTCTCTATTCATTTGAGGGATGTGGGCATTGCTGCCTGGGCCAGCATTTATTGCCTGATCCTAGTTGCTCTTGAGAAAGTGGGGGTTAGCTGCCTTCTTGAACTGCTGCAGTCCACTGACTGTGGGTTGACCCACAATGCTATTAGGGAGGGAATTCCAGGATTTTGACCCAGTGACAGTGAAGGAAAGGTGATATATTTCCAATTCAGGATGATGAGTGACTTGGAGGGGAACTTGCAGGGGAACTTGCAGGGGGTAGTGTTGCCGTATGTCTGGTACCCTTGTCCTTCTAGATGGAAGTGGTCATGGATTTGGCAGGTGCTGTCTGAGGATCTTTGGTAAATTTCTGCAGTGCATCTTGTAGATAGTACACACTGCTGCTACTGAGCATCGATGATGGAGGGAGTGGATGCTTGTGGATGTGGTGCCAATCAAGCGGGCTGCTTTGTCCTGGATGGTGTCAATCTTCTTGAGTGTTGTTGGGGCTGCACTCATCCAGGCAAGTGGGGAGTATTCCATCACACTCCTGACTTGTGCCTTGTAGATGGTGGACAGGCTTTGAGGAGTCAGGGAGTGAGTTACTCAACACATTATTCCTAGCTTCTGGCCTGCTCTTGTAGCCATTGTGTTTATGTGGTGAATCCAGTTGAGTTTCTGCGTTAATGGTAACTCCAAGGATGTTGATAGTGGGGGATTCAGTGATGGTGACACCATTGAATGTCCAGGGGTGTGGTTAGATCGTCTCGTATTGGTGATGGTCATAGCCTAGCATTTGTGTGGCGCGAATGTCACTTGCTACTTGTCAGCCCAAGCCTGGATATTGTCCACAGTGTGGAGCTGGAAGAACACGGCAGACCAGGCAGCATCAGATGAACAGGAAAGCCGACGTTTCTGAAGAAGGGTCCCGACCTGAAACATCAGCTTTCCTGCTCCTCTGATGCTGTCTGGCCTGCTATGTTCTTCCAGCTCCACATTGTTTTATCTCAGACTCCAATATCGGCAGTTCTTACTATCTCTGGATATTGTCCACATCTTGTTGCATTTGAACATGGACTGCTTCAGTATTTGAGGAGTCACGAACGGTGCTGAACATTGTGCAATCATCAGCGAATATCCCCACTTCTGACCTTATGATGGAGAGAAGGTCATTGGTGAAGCAGCTGAAGATGTTTGGGCCTAGGACACCACCCTGAGGAACTCCTGCAGAGATGTCCTGGAGCTGAGATGACTGACCTTCAACAACCACAACCATCTTCCTACGTGTCAGGTATGACTCCAACCACCGGAGAGTTTGCCCCCGATACCCATTGATTCCAGTTTTGCTAGGGCTCCTTGATGCCACACTTGGTCGAATGCAGCCTTGATGTCAAGAGCTGTCAGTCTCATCTCACCTCTGGAATTTAGCTCTTTTGTCCATGTTTGAACCAAGGCTGTAATGAGATCAGGAGCTGAATGGCCCTGATGGAACCCAAACTGGGCATTGCTTAACAGGTTATTGCTGAGGAGGCGTTGCTTGATAGCACTGTTGATGACACCTTCCATCACTTTACTGATGATTGAGAGTAGACTGATGGGGCGGTAATTGGCCGGGTTGGATTTGTCTTGCTTGTTGTGTACAGGACATACTTGGGCAATTTTCCACATTGTAGGATAGATGCCAGTGTTGTAACTGTACTGGAACAGCTTGGCTAGGGGAGCAGCAAGTTCTGGAGCACAAGTCTTCAGTACCATTGCCGGAATGTTGTCAGGGCCCGTAGTCTTTGCATTATCCAGTGTTTCCAATCGTTTCTTGATATCACGTGGAGTGAAACGAATTGGCTGAAGACTGCTATCTGTAATGCTGGGGACCACTGGAGGAGGCTGAGATGGAACATCCACTTGGCACATCTGGCTGAAGATTGCTGAGAATGCTTCAGCCTTATATTTTGCACTGATGTGCTGGGCTCTTCCATCATTGAGGATGGGGATGTTTGTGGAGCCTCCTCCTCCTCCAGTGAGTTGTTTAATTGTCCACCACCATTCGTCACTGGATGTGGCAGGACTGCAGAGCTTAGATCTGATCCGTTGGTTGTGGGATCGCTTAGCTCTATCACTTGCTGCTTTTGCCGTTTGGTGTGCAAATAGTCCTGTTTGATGCCTTCACCAGGTTGATACCTCATCTTCAGGTATGCCTGCTGCTGCTCCTGGCATGCCTTCCTACACTCTTCATTGAACCAGGGTTAATCCCCTGGCTTGACGGTAATGGTTGAGTGGGGGATATGCCGGGCCGTGAGGTTACAGATTGCGCTGAAGTACAATTCTGCTGCTGTTGATGGCCCACAGTGCCTCATGGATGCCCAGTCTTGAGTTGCTAGTTCTGTGCGAAGTCTGTCCCATTTAGCACGGTGATAGTGCCACACAACACGATGGAGGTTGTTCTCAATGTGAAGGCGGGACTTCGTCTCCACAAGGACTGTGCAATGGTCACTCCTACCGATACTGTCATGGATAAATGCAACTGCAGCTGGCAGATTAGTAAGGATGAGGTCAAGTATGTTTTTCCCTCTTGTTGGTTCCCTCACCACCTGCCACGGACCCAGTCTAGCAGCTATGTCCTTTAGGACCCAACCAGCTTGATCAGTAGTACTGCTGCCGAGCCACTCTTGGTGGTGGACATTGAAATCTCCCAGTCAGAGTATATTTTGTGCCCTTGCCATCCTCAGTGCTTCCTCTAAGTGTTGCTTAATATTAAGGAGTACTGATTCATCAGCTGAGGGAGGACGGTATGTGGTAATCAGCAGGAGGTATCCTTGCCCATGTTTAACCTGAAGCCATAAGGCTTCATGGGGTCTGGAGTCAATGTTGAGGACTCCGAGAGCAACCCCCTCCTGACTGTATACCACTGTGCCGCCCCCTCTGCTGGGTCTGTCCTGCCGGTGAGACAGGACATATCCAGGGATGGTGATGGTGGTGTCTGGGACATTGTTTGTAAGGTATGATTCTGTGAGTATGACTGTTGCTTAACTAGTCTGTGAGACAGTCCTCCCAGTTTTGGCACTAACCCCCAGATGTTAGTGAGGAGGACTTTGCAGGGTCGACAGGGCTGTTTCTGCCATTGTCTTTTCCGGTGCCTAGGTCGATGCTAGATGATCCGTTCAGTTTCATTTCTATAAGACTTTGAGACTTGTGCAGGTTTTCCTGTGTAATGCTGGAATCAATGACCTAGTCTAATGCTAAAATACTGAGTTTTGACCACAATGAATGTACCATGAAGCTCCTACAATATTGTCTGGTGTTTTATTTGATGGCCCATTGCCCTGAAGTTGCATTATTGGGTACTCTGCCCTTGTCAGTCAATACTCTATGTAATGAAACATCTTTCTGTTTGAGTCTCCCTTTCCTGAGCACTGTGTTCAATTCTTTGCAGAATCACATTGGCTGGAGGAATCATAGTACTCACATATTAGTCTTCTCTACTGAGTCTGCCTTTCATTATGAGGCTGATGGCTCCAATGTTCTCTCTGGGATTCTGAAACGGAATGACGAAGGCTGCCACTTGGACTCGACTAATACCTATACTTGGCACACATTGCAAGATTACCCATCGATTCCAACTCTGATTCGTCATCTTACAGAGCGAAGCATTATCCCAATCTTTGCAGTTACCAACCACTCTTATTCTTATTACCAGGTAAGATGTTTAGCATGAGAAAACAGAGTTCATTTTGTTTTAATGCTGTCCGCAAGACATTTTGCAGGATGGATTATACATTATCTAATGTGTAAGTGTTGGGATCTAAGCAGGGATCATGAGCTTTTAAAGTGAAATTTGAACAGTGCAATTAACCAAGAGAGTTATACCATGAGCATTTTATATTTTAAATATAAATAAACTTTGTTTCATACAAAAATAAATTAGGCAAAGTAAGTATCACTATATCAACAACATAGATTTTATCTAAGTATAGAATGAATCCAGTTTTACTTTTACACTCCCAACAAAAGATCCCTTATCCGAACACCTTGAAGGACCATTCATTTTTTTAGGTACCAAAATCAGAGTTAACGTTTCAGGTCCAGTGAAGGGTCACTGAACCCAAAACATTAACTCTGATGTTTTCTTCACAGATGCTGCCAGACCTGCTGAGCTTTTCCAACAACTTCTGTTTTTGTTCCTGATTTACAGCATCCACAGTTCTTTTGGTTTTTATTGTAGAAGTTCTTGTTTATTGTAAAACATCTTGCTTACTGCAAAGTTGCTTGTGAGACCATCCCTGGTGGTGTAGTGGTTAGGATTCAGCGCTTTCACTGCTACGGCCCAGGTTCAATTCCCGGTCAGGGAATCAAATATTGGGGCAGCACAGTGGCTCAGTGGTTAGCACTGCTGCCTCACAGCGCCAGGGTTCAATTCCACCTTCGGGCGACTGTCTGTGTGGAGTTTGCACATTCTCCCTGTGTCTGTGTGGGTTTCTTCCGGGTGCTCTGGTTTCCTCCCACAGTCCAAAAAAGATGTGCAGGCTAGGTGAATTGGCCATGCTAAATTACCCATAGTGTTCAGGGATGTGTCGATTAGGTGGGCTTATAGGGTAATGGGTCTGGGTGGGATGCTGTGTGGACTTGTTGGGCCAAAGGGCCTGTTTCCACACTGTAGGGATTCTATGAGACACTGGGAATCAAGGGTTCACAATAGAAGCTACATTATAAGCTATTCATATTGAATAATAAAGATTTATAGGGAGAAGGCAGGAGAAGGGGGTTTAGAAACCTATGATCAAATGGGTTGAGAAACACACTAGCCTAATGGCCCAATTTTATTTAATACTTAGACTCTGTACTTCACTATTACATAAACCTACTAAGGATAGTACCTGAGATGTGTTGTGTTATACAGTACACATTAATATTTACCTTCAAAATATATATACAGTCAAACATATTACATGGTTCATAGTATAGGGTGAATGCAGTGTCTATGATGGGGTGTGATACAGTGTATATTCAAGGAGATGTGACAGAGTGTATGATGCAGGAGTTGTGATACGATGTATATTTCAGGGAGTGTGCTATGATGTCTGTTATGGTGGGGTGGGGGTGTGGGCAATGTGATACAGCTTATACAGGTGACATGGTGGCTCAGAGGTTAGCATTTCTGCCTCACACAGCCAGAGACCAAGGTTCAATTCCAGCCTTGGGTGACTGTGTGGACTTTGCACGTTCTCCCCATGTCTGTGTGGGTTTCCTCTGGGTGCTCTGTTTTCCTCTCACAGTTTAAAGATCTACAGGTTAGGTGGATTGGCCATGCTAAATTATCTGTAGTGACCACGGATGTGCAGGCTAGGTGGTTGGGTTAGCCATGGGAAATCCAGGGTTATGCAGATAGGGCATGGGATGGGTCTACATGGCATACTCTTTGGACGGTCAGTGCAGACAAGATGGGCTGAATGGCCTCTATATGCACAATATGTGATTCTATGAAATGACAGGGGTGTGATGCAGTGTATATTAGGGGGTGTGACAGAGTGTATATTTCAGGAGGTGTGATACAGTGTACATTACGGGGGTGTTATAAGTTTACAGTGCAGGGGATGTGATCCATTGTACATTACTATTAGTATGATAGAATGTCCACTACCTAGCATGTGATACAGTGTATATTTCAGAGGGTGTGATACGCTGTATATCAGGGGATGGTATATGGCTGAATTTATGAGATGCCAGGATCCCACCATTCTCCCTCTAAACTGTGCATCTGTTTAGCTGCTCAGAGGGTTGATTGGCACGTGGGTGCATAGCGTTCTGGTACTGGAGTTCAGGGCCGCACACAGAGCTCAGAGGTCCTGCAGTAACAAGAAAAAGATTAGAGGGAATATAGGACCCCATCCTCTCCAACCAAAAAGTCAACTTGGAGCGCACTCCTGATAAAGTTGTTGCTGAGCAGCCATTTGAGCTAAGCTTGGCTTCTGTCTTGGGAGATGGGCGCCCAATACAACTAGCTGGCAGCTGTGTGTTCCCAATAGTGCCAGGTTTGACCAGTGGGGCTGACAGTTCCCATAAGGAAGGAAGGCAGTGGGGGCTTGATTGGAGAGGTCAGGAGGGATGGTTAATGGTGAGGGGTATGTCCTCGATGTTGGGAAGTGGTGATGGGGGGAATGTCTTCAATTATCATTGGCAACACCTGAAGGGAGGTCACAATGCCCACTTAGAGTCAAATGGTCATAGAGCTGTACAGCATGGAAACAGGCCCTTCAGTCCAACTCGTCCATGCTGACCAGATATCCTAAATTAATGTAGTTCTATTTGTCAGCATTTGGCCAATATCCCTTGAAACCCTTCCTATTCACATACCTAACCAGATGCCTTTTGCCCAGTAACAACCCATGTGCAGTGCACTCCCCCACCCGTCTCCCCCCAGGGGTAGCATAACGTACTGCAGTGATTAATTGGCCACTTATTGATCTCACTAGGTCCAAGGGTGAGTGAACTGCCCAGTGTTGCCACCATCCCCTCTCAAAATAGGAGCCAGGTCATGAGACAGGAGGGAAGGCCATGTCCTGCACGTGATATGTTCTATGAGCCTATCTCCCCCAAACCCTCTGCTGCTATATACCTGCTGGTGAGAGCTGTAAATCCAGCCCAGAGTGTGTTATAGTGGAGTGAGATAATCTGTACATTTAAGGTCATGATACAATGTATATTACAAGGTGTGATATGTTCTATAATAGAGTATGTGATACATTGAAAGAAAGGTGATGTGTTATATTGTATGTTATAGTTGGTTTGATACAGTGTATGTTACAGAATCTATAATACATATGTGAGAGTGTCATATAGTATATATTACAATGTATGATATAGAGTGTGTGGCATACTGCTCATTATCAGAAGCTATGTAACAATTGGCTTGATACAGCATATACAAAGTCGTGAATTTTAAAAATATTCAAAAACTGCTTCCACCATGTTTCAGGGAGAGAATTGAAAAGATTCTTGAGAGAAAGTGAGTGAAAGGTTATCAGTGTAAGCGGGAATGTGAAGTATTTAGATCAACTATAATCTTACTGAATGGTGGAGTAGGCTTGAGATGTCTTATTCCTATATTGGTCTGTGTGTTTGTAGATGTATAATATGAGGTATAAAAGTAGCATATTACAGGGGATGTGATACAGTGAATATTGGAGTAGATGTGGTACAGTGTATGTTACAGAGAATGTGGTACAGCAAATACTGCAGTTGTTATGCAGTGATATAGTGAATATTAGACTAGAGAATGTGACACACTGTATATCATAGGCGATACAATATATTGTATATTTGACTTCATGGTTTAGCTTAATCTTACATATCAAACTTTTTCAATCGTCTCTTTGCTAGATTGGCTTGTTTTCATTCACTACACACACTAAGATGCCAACTCTCATATATTTCTTATTTTTCTACAGAAATTGTGTAAATATTTTCCTGTGTCTGATATTGGGCAGCTCCAGGAAGACTCTTCCAATATAATCGAATTGTTACGGAATGCATTTGAGGTAAAACGTCCTCCAAGCGCTGCTTCCATAAAAATAAGTTTGTCCATTGTCCAGACCGCACTGGCCACATAGAATAAAGTAAATTACCGTAGCTGCTGGAAACTGAAATGTAAAACAGGAAGAGATGGTGAAACTCAGTGGGTCCGGTAGCATTTGCTGAGTGAGAAACAGAGTTAATGTTTCAGATCAAATATGATTTCTTCACAATGGCCAGTACATGCCTGGTGTGTGTACCAAGTTGTATGTTGCATGGTGTCACTGTTGAGTCACACAGGTCCTGCTGCATTGTTATGGAACCTGTGCTGTGATCTGGTATAGTAGCAGTGCAGCGCCCCCAGGCTTTGGTTTTGATTAGTCTGTGTCCTTCCTTCTATAGAATATCCGCTCCAAGATGGAAATCCGAGCTGAGAATGTCCCCATAACAATGTCGGCTAAAGTCTCGTTGTTATCTTCTGCCACGTCTCAGAGTGACTCTTCTATCTTCACTGTGGCCCCAGGAGAAGTGGTAAGAAACCCAAGTCTGTGTCAACCAGCAAACGTTAGAGAGCAGGGGGAAATCCGGGAATGCCTGCCTTCTTATTGCTGCCCAGTAGTGTGTTTGTGTGTACAAGCATGTGTGTAGACAGTGTTTGACCAGAAAAGCTCAGTTGTAACTTTAACAATATCCAGTGCTCTGGAATAGTGAGGCAGCAGGAGGAGCAGTAGAAGTGTGGGAAGGGAAACAATTGCCTCTATTTGCACTGGGCTGCAAGCTGCTTGCTGCAGATCAATGTCACTCTGTCATTTCCTTGATATTGATGAGCCTGTAGAGGTCTGTAAGGAACCATCAAACCCATCAGAGCCATGTATTGCTCATTGACCCAAAACTCTCAAAATATTTCCTGATGCATCTTCTGCCCTGTATCCTGACTGTGTTCAAATCAAGACTCCTCAGGGTAGATCTTCACTTTGTCAGTTGAGGAACAAACTCTTCACCTCCCTCCCCATTGACATCAGTCAGGAGAGTTATATCAAGGGCTAATGACTCCTTATCACTCACTGTTAAAATTGACCCAATTAACTGTTGGGTTGATTCCCAATCAATTCCCTCCCTAACAGCATTGTGGGTCGACCCACAACGGGTGGACTGCAGCAGTTCAAGAAGACAGCTCACCATCACCTTCTCAAGGGCAACTAGGGACGGGCAATAAATGCTGGTCCAGTGATGCCCACACCCCACAAAATGAATAAATTCAAAAGTGTATCACTTGAGGCACAATCCTGGAACTCCCAAACAACACTAGGTGAGTCCTTACGAACCATGGACTACAGCGGTTCAAGAAAATAGCTCACCACCTTCTCTTGGGCAATTAAAGATGGGAAAATAAATTCTGGTCTAGCCAGCATGACTGACATCCCATCATCCCAGTAAATATCCAAGGTGTCTCCTCCTTTAACATATGCTTCCCTTGATCTCAATATTCCTTATCTCTCTTTACAAGGATAAGCCTCAAGGCTTGTATCAATCAATTCTGATGCCAATGATCATTTACTGTTGTGACGATAACATCTTTTGACTCTTGCGGTCCTGGACTATCAGGAATAGCTCATTACTGTGTGTGTTGTGCACATTGTGAGCCTCAAAACATCGCTCCGGCAATTTAGGGTAAAAAGCACATTTGTTAAAGCACTTTTGAAAATACTATCAGCCTTCAGGATTCCTGCATTCTAATTTCTCTCCATTGGACTGATTCAGAGAGTTCAAATTCACCAACTACCACTTGACAGCTTTTTGCTCAGATGTGAGCTATGCTGTGACGCGAGCCCAGGACATGGGGAGGGTACATCTTGCTCAGTAACCCCAGAGTGCAGGGCCACAAGGCCCCTGCTGTGCTTGGATTTGGGGCTGTGGGCCTAGGCTAGAGGCAACATTGAGTCCCTGATTTCTGTCCCTGCCCCTGCTTGTAGTTATGGCACCCCTCTCACTGGGATAGTGCACTGGAAATCAAGCCCTACTATTCCTGCAGTCATCACAAAGTCAAAAAATTATCCAAGTACACCAAGTCCCCAATTTACCTGTTAGATAGACCAAGGCCAACAGAAAACATAGACCAGATCTGTGAGAACAAGAGCTCTTATTTATTACAAGGAAATAGATTCTAACCACAGGCAATTGACTGTGAACTGTCAGTATATTATTTTACTAATTAAAATGCTAACCCCCTTCTAAAATATAGACAAGTTGAACCAAAGGGTCTGTTTCCATGCTGTATGATTCTGTGACTCTATATGGACAGACACAGGCAAAACAAAAGAAAAGGTATTATGAATAGAGGGGTGAAAAGCTGGGGAAGCAGTCAAAGACCTCAATTCACAGGGTTTGCTGAAATGAAACTTTTACTTGCCAGGATTTTCTTTTTTTCAATCCCTTTCACAGAGTGAAAGGCACACTAATTACAAAGTTTCTTAGCTATTGGCTACAGGCCATTGCATGCTGCAACTGATTATGGAAAATAAACTAGATTTCTGCAGGCTTTAGCCATTTTCCTGGACAGAAAGACACACCATCTGCCCCTTGCAGCAGTCCAAAGTCTTCTGTCAGGATCATGTACACCCACAGGTTACTCAGTTACCAAGAAGCCAGTCACATAGTTGTTATCAAGCTAGGCCTGTGACCAGCGGTGTTCCGCAATGATCAGTGCTGAGTCCTCTGTTTTTTGTCATTTATTAAATTATTTGGATGTGAATATAGGAGATTTGGTTTGTAAGTTTGCAGATGATAGTGTAGTGGACAGTGAAGAAGGTTATCTCAGAGTACAATGGGATCTTAATCAGATTGGTCAATGGGCCAAGGAGTGGCAGATGGAGTTTAACTTACATTTTAGTAAGGCAAACCATGGCAGGACTTACACACAAAGAGATCTAGGGATGCAGATGTATAGTTCCTTGAAAGTGGAGTCGTAGGTAGACAGGATAGTGAAGAAGGCGTTTGGTATGCTTGCCTTTATTGGTCAATGAATTGAGTATAGGAGTTGGAATGTCATATTGTGGCTGTACAGGACATTGGTTCGGCCACTTTTGGAATACTGCATCCAATTCTGGTCTTCCTGCTATAGGAAAGATGTTGTTAAACTAAATAGGGTTCAGAAAAGATTTACAAGGATGCGACCAGGGTTGGAGGGTTTGAGCTACAGGGAGAGGCTGAATAGGCTGGGGCTATTTTCCCTGGAGCGTCAGAGGCTGAGGGGTGACCTCATAGAGGTTTATAAAATCATGAGGGGCATGGATAGGGTGAATAGCCAAGGTCATTTTCCCCGGGTAAGGGAGTCCAAAACTAGAAGGCATAGGTATAAGGTGACAGGTGAAAGATTTAAAAGGGACTTAAGGGGCAACTTTTTCACGCAGAGGGTGGTGCGTGTATGGAACAAGCTGCCAGAAGATAGGGATAGGGAGGGGTGTACAGGCTGGAGGAGGTTACAGTAACAGGGAGGAGCGTAGGGGCTAGAGGAGGCTACAGAGATAGGGAGGGCTGTAGGGGCTGGAGGAGGTTACAGTGATAGGGAGGAGTGTAGGGCCTGGAGGAGGTTACAGTGATAGGGAGGAGTATAGGGGCTGGAGGAGGTTACAGAGCTAGGGAGGGGTATAGGGACTGGAGGAAGCTACAGTGATAGGGAGGGGTGTAGGGAGTGGAGGAGGTTACAGAGACAGGGAGGGGTATAGAGACTGGAGGAGATACAGATGTGGGGAGGGGAATAGAGGCTGGAGGAGGTTACAGAGTTAGGGAGGGGTGTAGGGACTGGAGGATGTTACAGTGATAAGGAGGTGTGTAGGGGTTACAGAAAGTTGTAGTGAGAGGGAAGAGTATAGGGGTTAGAGAAGGTTAGTGTGATAGAGAAGGGTGTAGGGGCTAGGGGAGGTTACAGTGATAGGGAGAGGTGTAGGGGACTGGAGGAGGTGACAGAGATAGAAAGGGGTATGCGGGCTGGAGGAGTTTGCACGGATCGAGGGTCTTATGCTGTTAATGCTGTTTCTTTTATCTGTTCATAAACAGAAAGAGTTTGAGCTGAAAGTGAAAGCTCTGGATTCCGTTAAAAACAAGCATGTGTGTACCTATGAAAAGGACCAGAAAGCAAACCTAATTGTCAAGCCCAGCACTTTCACAGACGCTTTCTCACTGGATACCTCCCTGTTGTGTGAAAAATGTTTGTGTGAATTGGTAAGATCGCATTACCATGCGTTACTTTGAAAATTACAATTGGTGTTTCACACTCTCTAACCTCTCTGCTGTAATTCATCAACAGAATCCAGAGAAGAACTCTTCAAAATGTAAAGAACAAGGTGACTTTATTTGCGGGCAGTGCGTGTGCAAAGATACTTGGTAAGAAATAAGCACAGCCATGTGGGGCTGACCACGAAAGAATAGCAAAGGGACCTGCAATTCAATTGTCCCGCTCATGTCCTCGGCAGCTTTGAGAGAGTTTTTGAGCAAATTAAGTAGATTTGAAGAATGTCGTCATTCTTGTAATGCGGGGAATTAGCGTATTGTTAATGTTACTAGACTAATAACCCAAAGGCCTACCCGTCCCACCATGCCATCTGGGGAACTTCAATTCAATTCATTCGTAAATCTTGAATTTAAAAGTCGAACAAATGTGCTGAGTGGGTGTTTCAACTTGGATTCCTCCAGAGACTGTGGTAGATCCCCTCAGTCAGGAGTTCTAGCTGAAGATGTTGGCCTTTGTGTGTGATGATGTGCTGAGCTTCCCCATCATTGAGGATGGAGATGTTTGTGGAGCCATCTCCTCCACTGTCCACCACCATTTACAACAGGGTGTAGAACGACTGCAGAACTTACATTTGATCCCCTGGTTATGGGATTGCTTAGCTCTGTCTCTTGCATGCTCCTGTCACTGTTAAGAATGCATATGGTCCATGTTGTAGCTTCACCAAGTTGGGAAAGTGTAGATTCATTAAGAAAGGGCCAGCACAGAGTCCTTAAAGACAAATCATGTTGAACTAATTTCATTGAGTTACTTTTGATTAATTTACAGCAAGAGTTGATTATGTTGGTGTGGTGAATGTCAACTTTCAAAAGGTGCTTGATGAACCATTGTTTAACAGTTTTATCAATAACATTGAAGCTTTTAGATTAGTAGGAACAGTGGCAATATGGTATGAGGTTGGCTGAGTGCCAGGAAACAGACAGTTATTGAGAGTGCCTTTTTTGAACTGGAGGAAAGTTTGCAGTGGAATTTCCCAGCGACTGGCGCTGGGCTTTTCATGATGAATAAATAACCTAGGTTTACCTGTGCAGGGTGCAATATCAACGTTTGCAAATAGCACAAAGTATTGAAAGCAGTGTGAACCATAAGGAGGACAGAGATAAAATTCAGGAAGAAACAGACAGGCTGCTAGAATGGGCAGCTCAGTGGTAGATGAAAGTCAAGTCTTGCCCTAACAGAGGTAGGAATGAGACTTTCAGCAGCAGATGAGCTGAGGAAGGCCACGCTAGCTGATTTGTTACAGGTCTTGACGATAGAGCAAGATATGTGGTTGGACGCTCATCTCGTGGTAAAATGCGACACCAAGTTTTCAAACAGTCTGGATTAGACTCAGACTGTGCTAAAGCAAGGGAGCAGTTGGTAGGTGAGGAGCAGATTTTGGAATGGGGAACGAAAACAATGGCTTTAGTCTTCCCAATTTTTAATTGCAATAAATTTCTGCTGATTCGGTGCCGGTGGATACAGAAAAGCTACTTCCTCTGGGCAATCAAGAACTAAGGAAAGTAATCTTAAAATGAAGAGTCAGGCTGCTCAGGGTTCCTGTCAGGGAGCTTGTCCTCACACAAAGGGAAATCTAAGACTCTTCTTCACAAACACAGCAATGGTCAGAGGTCATAGGAACTTAGAAAATAGGAACAGGAGTTGGAACAAAAATAGGATAGGTCCTTCGAGACTGCTCCAACATTCAATATCATTATGGCTGACAAATCAACTCAGTACTCTGTTCCTGCTTTCTCCCCATACCGTTTGATTCTTTCAGCCCTAAGAATTATATCTAAGTCCTGCTAGAAAACATTAAATGGTTTGGCTTCGGCCACTTTCTGTGGCAGAGGCTTCTACAGGCTCACTACTCTCTGGGAGAACATATTTCTCCTCATCTCAGTCCTAAATGGCCAACCCTGTATCCTAATAATACATCAATTGGATGTTTGGAGACTGGGATTGATAAATTGGGTATTTAGAGATATGGAATTGAGTTGGGTAAATTGAGATTTGATTTGATAAGTGAAACAGGCTCAAGGTGCTGAATGGCCACCACCTGTTTCTAATTCGCCTAAACGTCAGGGAAAAAGGCTCATTTTCTGAAATCAACCATGCTAGCCACTGAGTGAGGCTGTTATTTCACTGAAGTTGAAACTGTACATTTCCTTCTTCAGGCATGGGGAGACCTGTGAATGTAACACAAGTAAGCAGAATAGTACTGAGATCGAAGCCTGCAAGAATCCACTTGATAATTCCCAGATTTGCTCCGGTCGTGGGGATTGTTACTGTGGAGTTTGTTACTGCAATCCATCAGATCACCACCTGGAAAGATTTGAGGGAAAATATTGTCAATACAGCACCCTGCTCTGCCCACGTTTTGCTGGCTTTATATGTAATGGTGAGTGACACTTGCACTAAAGGTGGGGGGCTGCTAGTATGGAAATTAGACTTCTCCCATGGATTTCAGCAAAAGAAAGATCACCAAGATTTATAAAGCTTTGGCTCAAATTTATGATATGATCCAAAGCCCTTTCCAACTAACAGGCTCTTTTTGAAGAAAGCTTGTGTTTACTTGCAAGTCAAACACAGCATGATGACACAAAGAACAAAATTGCCAGTGCTGTTTGAGGAATATTGTTGAGTACTGGGGAGAACACACTGTTCTCCCTCCAGTAATGTCATGGGGTCTTTTTAATATCCATCAATGAGAAATGATGTTATGAGCATCTGATAAACCAAACCTGTGACAGCGCAGCACTCTCTCAGTACTGCAATGGGAATGTTGAACTCAGATCTTGTGCTGTCATCCATGCAATTGTGTTTGATTTCATGATGTTTAGACCAGGAAACACACAGTGCAGGAGATTCTGACCCAGTGTGAATGGGAAATCATGGAATGCCAGTTTGTAACACCAAGAGGTTCAGTGCTCAGGTTTCTTCTGTTAGCTCACCACTGAAACATGATGATTGGGTTTTAGTACCTCAGGATGGCAATGAACAACACTGAGCAGGTAGATCGCTCCTGAAGTGATACATCGTTGACTATAGGTTACTGCAGACTGTTGGTAGTTAATGGCACCTCCTCCATTTTTAGAGATAGTGAGCCACCAAATGTTGGCAGGGCCAACTGTGAATATTAACTGTAACACTGAACTTAATGTCACGGAATCCCTGAAGAGTGTTAAATGATCAACCTCTCCAGGAATCAAGCATATGATTCAGGGGTAAAAGGCTTCTGTTGACTATGAGAACATTGTGGATGTGGAGCTCCTTTGGGTTGCCCCTTCTCTGCAGCCTTGACTTCAACAGGAATCGCAAATGTTTGGCTTCAGAAAAGTATACAAAGGTGGAAATAACCCAGACATCAAGAGTTGAAAGAATAAAGGAATATCAATATTTGGAGATGCTTTATCAGATCTTTGAGTTAAGCCTGCCTTTCTAGATGCTGACAAATAATTGTAGATTTCCAGTAATCACTATGTTTATTTGATCAAATTTATAATTAAAAATGATTTACATTGACTAATGGTCTTGGCAGTATGCACTGCATTGAGTAATTGTGTTGGCAATATGGGTTGCATTGATTTGATGGGTTCTCCATCGAGTTTTGGCCAATTGGGTTTTGTGCCTTCAGAGTGTATAAATTTGGTTTTTGATTCAGTTTTGGTTCTGGTTTGTTCACAGATCGCGGTGAATGTTTTGAGGAAAAGTGCAAATGTAGTGAAGGATGGACAGGTGATTCCTGTGAGTGCCCTATCAGCAATGCCACATGCATTGACGCCAATGAGGTGAGACTGCAATTAAATCACAGCATCACATACACTGTGTCGGGTGGAAACTGGACACTGGTGGTGGCGTTTTCGATGATTTTTAACTTGGGATACTGGTTAACCATTGCTTGTGCTATCGTCAAAACATTACCACCCATTCCTGTTTCAGATCAGATTTAATCTGTGCCGCTGGTATGACATTCTCATCAAACGATACTCTGGGTTTAAAGGGTTAAATTATATAAAGCAGATTCAGAGAACATATTTCCCGGGAGGAGGGGTAAATTCCAGGATAAGGAGAGGTGGCAACATAAAGGTAACAACAGCGGACTAGTAATCCAGCAGGCCAGACAGCATCAGAGGAACAGGAAAGCTGACATTTTGGGTCTGGACCCTTCTTCAGAAATGGGGGAGGGGAAGGGGACTCTGAAGTAAATAGGGAGAGAGGGGGAGGCGATGATGGAAGGTGGATAGAGGACCAGATAGGTGGAGAGAAGACGGACAGGTCAAGGAGGTGGGGATGGAGCCAGTAAAGGTGGGTGTAGGTAGGGAGTTGGGATGGGGGTTCGTCAGTGAGGAAGGAGGAAGTGGGTAGGTGGGAGGGAAGACTGACAGGTCAAGGAGGCGGGGATGAGGCTAGTGGGTAGGAAATGGGGGTGGGGGTTGGTCAGTGAGGAGGGAGGAGCGGATAGGTGGGAGAAAAGATGGACAGGTCAAGGAGGCGGGGACAAGATGGGCTGGTCTTGGGATGAGGTCGGGGGTGGGGAGATTTTGAAGCTTGTGAAGTCCACATTGAGACCATTGGGCTGCAGGGTTCCCAAGCGGAATATGAGGCGATGTTCCTCCAGCATTCGGGTGGCATCGTTGTGACACTGGAGGAGGCCCAGGATGGACATGTCGTCCAAGGAGTGGGAGGGGGAGTTGAAGTGGTTTGCGACTGGGAGGTATAGTCGTTTGTCACGAACCGAGCGTAGGCGCTCCAGAAAGCGGTCTCCAAGCCTCCGCTTGGTTTCCCCGATGTAGAGGAGGCCACATCGGGAACAGCGGATAGAATAGACCACATTAGTAGATGTGCAGGTGAACATCTGTTTAATGTGGAAGGTTTTCTTGCGGTCTGGGATGGGGGTGAGGGGGAGGTGTAGCACTTCCTACGGTTGCAGGGAAAGGTGCTGGGGGTGGTGAGGCTAGTGGGGAGCGTGGAGCGGACGAGGGTCTCATGGAGAGAGTGGTCCCCCTGGAAGGCATATAAGGGTGGGGAGGGAAAAATGTCTTGGTAGTGGGGTCAGATTGCAGGTGGCAGAAGTGGTGGAGGATGATGCGTTGGATCCGGAGGTTGATGGCGTGATACGTGAGGATGAGGGGAATTCTGTCTTTGTTGTTATTGCGGGGAGAGGGTGTGAGGGCTGAGACGCGGGAAATGTGAGAGATGCAGTCGAGGGCATTTTCGACCACTGTGGAGGGGAAATTGCGGTCCTTGAAAAATGAGGACATCTGGGATGTCCGGGAGCAGATGTGGCGGAGGCAAAGGAATTCGGAACAGGGATGGCATTCTTGCAGGAAGGTGGGTGGGAGGAGGTGTATTCTAGGTAGCTGTGGGAGTCAGTGGGCTTGAAACGGATATCAGTTTCCAGGTGGTTGCCAGAGATGGAACAGAGAGGTCCAGGAAGGAGAGAGAGGTATCAGAGATGACCCAGGTGAACTTAAGGTTGGGATGGAAGGTATTGGTGAAGTGGATGAACTGTTCGAGCTCCTCATGGGAGCACGAGGAGGCACCGATACAGTCATTGATGTAATGGAGGAAGAGGTGGGGGATGGGGCCAGTGTAGCTGTGGAAGAGGGACTATTCCACGTATCCTACAAAGAGGCAGGCATAGCTTGCGCCTATGCGGGTACCCATGGCCACCCCCTTTGTCTATAGGAATTGGGAGGAGTTGAAGGAGAAGTTGTTAAGGGTAAGGACGAGTTCGATTAAGCAGATAAAGGTGTCGGTGGAGGGGGACTGGTCGGGCCTGCGGGACAGGAAGAAGCAGAGGGCCTTTAGGCCATCTGCATGGGAAATGCAAGTATATAGGGACTGGATGTCCATGGTAAAGATGAGATGTTGAGGACCAGGGAATTGGAAGTTTTGGAGGAAGTGGAGGGCGTGGGTGGTGTCACGGAAGTAGGTGGGGAGTTCCTGGACCGGGGTGGGGGGAGAAAATGAAGTCGAGATAAGTGGAGATACGTTTGGTGGGGCAGGAGCAAGCAGAGATAATGGGTCAATCAGGGCAGCCAGGTTTGTGGATTTTGGGAAGGAGATAGAAGCGGGCGGTGCGTGGTTGGGGAACAATGAGTTTGGAGGCTGTGGGTGGGAGGTCACCTGAGGTGATAAGGCTGCACCTTGCCCCTCACCCCCATCCCAGGCCCCAAGAAAACCTTCCACATTAAACAGATGTTCACCTGCACATCTGCTAATGTGGTATATTGTATCTGCTGTTCCCTATGTGGCCTCCTCTACATTGGGGAAACCAAGCGGAGGCTTGGAGACCGCTTTGTGGAACACCTACGCTCGGTTCGTGACAAACGACTACACCTCCCAGTTGCGAACCTCTTCAACTCCCCCTCCCGCTCCTTGGACGATATGTCCATCCTGGGCCTCCTGCAGTGCCACAACGATGCCACCCGAAGGCTGGAGGAATGGCACCTCGTATTCCGCTTGGGAACCCTGCAGCCCAATGGTCTCAATGTGGACTTCACAAGCTTCAAAATCTTCCCTCCCCCAACCTTATCCCAAGACCAGCCCATCTCATCCCCGCCTCCTTGACCTGTCCGTCTTCCCTCCCACCTAACTGCTCCACTATCCACCTTCTATCATCGCCTCTCCCTCTCTCTATTTATTTCAGAGTCCCCTTCCCCTCCCCCATTTTTGAAGCAGGGTCCAGACCCGAAATGTCAGCTTTCCTGCTCCTCTGATGCTGCCTGACCTGCTGTGATCATCCAGCAACACACCTTGTTAGCTCTCCAGCATCGGCAGTTCCGACTGTCTTGTAGTTTGTGTCAGAGCTCCATCTGCTGTCACACAAAAAAAACTTGGTAGGACTTCAACATTTCTCGTTTTCAGCAAGGACCTTGTCTGGGAGTGTCCTGGTTACTCTGTTCAAAGGGGAGAATTCCTCTCTACTTGCTCACTCAAACAAAACCAGTGATGGCCAGGGGGAGGAGCTGGGTGCAAGGATGTTCTCTAACCTAGAGTTTCCACCTTTATTTTCCTGATTACAGGGACTCTGCAATGGTAAAGGTGTCTGTGATTGTGGAAGATGTCGGTGTGATGATAACAATGTTGATCCGACCTGTAGCTCTTTACTGTACTTGGTAAGTATGTAATCATTCATACCATTCTTTTCCCAACTTCAAAAAAGCCCATGATGCTTGACAGCCTATGAAATACTGTTATAATGTAGAAAATACAGCAAGGCATTAAGATACAGGAAGCTCCCATATGTACCTATGACCTGATTATTTGTTTTGTAATAGTCATAGATATTAGTCAGGATGTCCTTGCCTTTCTTTAGGCAGTGTTGTGGGATCATATAAACCCTACAGTGTGGAATCAGGTCATTCAGCCCATCATGTCCATACCGCACATCCAGAGGGTCCCCAGACCAGGCCCATCTCCCTACTCTATCCCTGTAACCCCACAGATAATCCAATTAGTCTGCACATCCCTGGACACTATGGGCAATTTTACATAACCAATCCGCCTAACCTGCGCATATTTGGATGCAGGGAGAACGTGCAAACTCCACACAGACAGTCACCCAAGGGGGGAATTGAACCTACGTCCCTGGCACTGTGAGGCTGCAGTGCTAACGCCTGAGCCAGCGTGCTACCCAGATCATTTCCTTTTAGCTGAAAAAGAAACAGGTTTAAGATCTCATCCAGGAGATGGCACCTCCAACAAAGAAAGTCTCTTGTTGTCCTGGGAGAAGCCCTGCAGTTCTTGAAACCGGATAGGGAGGCTTAGAATTCTTTGTGGGGCTGTGCCTGTTTGGTCCCTTTGGACTCATGAGGAGACTTTTAAAAAATTCAAACTGCCCTGGGCCTCTTCTGGCCTTGAGCTGCTTGTCAGCAAGTTTTTAGCACGAGATAGAAATCCGAGTGTAAACTGCCTCAGTATGACTGATGGTATCAGGCCCCTGACCTCAGCATTTTTAATGAGGTCCTTGTATACTTTCAATGGCAGTGGGCAGGAGCTTGTGGGGAACAAAGGGGACGGGCGTTAGCCCTGATTTAAATCCTCCCATATACCCCACAGCCTGCTCCATTCTCATTGTCAACTGGGGCTTGAAACTGGGGTTACAATTCGGGGATGAGTTTGTGTCCCTGTCTCATAGACACTGTTCCTCTCTCCTTCTCTAACTGCTGCAGCTGGGGCTATGTGAAGACATTCGCACCTGTGTCCAATGCTGGGCCTGGAATACTGGGGACAAGAAAGGAAACAACTGCAAGAAGTGCACAAGCGTCTTTACTTTTGTGGAGGAACTGAAACCAGGTCAGTTGGAACTGTACTGAATTACTACTGAAGGAAAGTCCCACTCTTGCGAATCATCTTTTGAACCCTCTGTACTGTCCACATTTAGACATCGGTCCTATTGCTGAACTTAAGGAGGCTGTCTTGGAATGTCCTCCTACTCATAAGCTCCTCATTTTATAAACTTGTGCTCCATTGGATTTGAGACTGTTTCCTGAGTGGACAGTGTTCCCTGATCAGGTCTGCCAATTCCCTTTGTAATCTTCAACGTGACTCTGATCTAAGATACTGTAAAGTGCACTCACTGTTGTCACATGGTCGAAGGATGAAGCTACATTTACAGACACGGCTGGGTGAGACTGACCAATGGCTCGGCAGTTTGCATACTGCACGCTGCCAAGTCAGCAGAGGAACCTGTTCACCTCACTGTGCTGTGAGACTTTAATGTGCTCCTGAGAGGGCAGGCACCACTTTGAGTGAATGACATATTTGACAGTGCAGTACTCCCTCAGTACTGCAAGGGAGCATCGACTTAGATTGTAGACTCAAATCTCTGGAACGAGCTTCAATTCAAAAACTGCCAGGTGAAAGGTCTGCAATATGAGGCACCTCGACACTTACAAATATTATTTTGTCATTACAGAAAAAGAAGTGACAGAACACTGTGAGTTCCGTGATGAGGAAGATGACTGTACATTTTATTACACAGTGAATATGCCCCTAGTTGGCAACCAAACTTACGTAGAGGTGCTGAAACAGAAAGGTGCGTGGAAAATAAAACTGGAATTCTGACTTTTGTTGATTGGCTACCAATGCTTCTAATGAGAATAAGGACAGAAGTGTCTGAGAATTTGGAGAGATGAAGTGGGGTGAACATTTTGGCTTGCTTATGGGATACTTCTGGTTTTCTCTTCACCTCCCATGTGGCACTAGAGTCATGAACTAAGATTGATTGATTATTCATCAACTCCATTATCGCTGAATTCTGGAGAGTGAGCTAGGTGGGATCTTGCTGTGCCCTTCTCTGATAGTTCCTACTTCCTCATGAAAAGATGTATGAAGAAGAATAAGTCATTCTCCAGAGACCAACCCTGCACACTGTTATGGCTCCAGAGCAGGCCATCAAACATACATTGTGGCCTGGTTAGGGACCTACAACTTTTATTTTTAAAATAGACAAAGTATGAGATCTCAGGTACTTTGATAGTAAAGCCATAAGATTTCAAACTTAGGAACAACATTATTAAAATTTAATACATAATGTTAGAACAATAATGCAATCTGCTACATGTATGTATGTATAATTTATATTCTAATGTCCAGAAGTAGCCAGAAACAAACAGGCCTACAGACAAACTGTAGTTGAACACTCCAGAGTACATCAAATAGTAAATGCAGCTAAGTAAGGTGCTACGGATTTTGCAGCAATATACTCTGTGAACCATCAATCACATCAAAGGCATTTCAATTCTTCTCTTTTGATGACTTACCTCCAAATTCCCTCAAAAACCACTTCATCCTTGATATTTCACCTACTTTTCTGAGATCCACGCTCCTCCTAGATTCTGAAAATGAAACTCTCGCACCTACTCCAATTACAACCATGGCTTTTCCATTGTCAGCAAGCTTCACCAAGCCAATACTGCCGTTAGTTCTCTTTTCCAGAGCTTTAATCTTGCTCAGCTATACAAACTGTCTTCTAGGATTTCCCTGACTCCTAACTGCACAGAGCTTTCCAGCTGCTCTTGGGACTTCCCCCTGAGCTCCAACCACACAGAAATAGTGTTCTCTTTGTAGTACAACTAAACAGCTGCACCACTTAACATGGAGCCTCCTTCTGTCCTCCTTTTCTCATACACGGTCTCACTGTTTCTGACTCCAACTGCATGTAAACTTTGAACTGTTCTGAGAGACACTTGAACTGTTTTGCATAATCTACTGCAAACCTTGCAATAAGCCCACCTTTGTTCTTAGGCAGTACAGATGTCACTAATGTTTTGGAACAGTCAAAAGTAGCAATCTCTTGGAGCACTCTGTGTTCTCTGAATGTTATAGTATTCACAGATTGCAGCTTGCACAGTATAAAATGGATAGACAGAAAAATAGGATTTTATCACACCTTTTCCCCTTACAAGAAAGAAGGTTTACCACAATGGAAGTTTCATTTACATTGGCTTTGAAAATAAAAGTCCTTAACATAAAAAACTTTTAACAAAAGCATATAACAGACCATATAGATAATTCTTTCATTTACGCTCTTGCATTTATCGACTTAGCAAAGCTACAAAAGCTCAACTCAAACAAAGAAAATGCATGTAACAAGTAAGTTTGACAGGATTTAAACAGTTTAGCATTAACATCATCGGTGCTGATTCCTGCTCTCATACATAACTGGAAAAATTAATCAATTTTCTTCCAGTTTCCATCCTATGTTAGATTTGTATTAATACATCTCCTTATAGTCTCTTGTTTTCTGATTCACGCATGGGGTGTGAATATTGCTGGGGTCCTACTAGTTATTGCCCATCCCTCATTGTCCTTGAGAAGGTGGTGGTGAGCTGCCTTGCTGAACTGCTGTGGTCCATGTTCTGTAGGCTGACCCATAATGCCCTTACGGAGGGAATTTCAGGATTTTGAATCAGCAACAGTGAAGGGACAGCAATATATTTCCAAGGCAGGACAGTGAGTGGCTTAAAGGGGAACATGCAGGTGGTGCTGTTCCCATGGACCTGCTGCTCTTGTGCTTCTAGATGGAAGTGGTCGTGGGTTTGAAAGGTGCATTTTGGTATTTAGATTATCCCTAATATCTGCTAAGATGATGTTATTCTCCATCTCCAGATTGTCCTCCAGGAGGTTTCCTCTGGCTCATTCCACTCATCATATTCCTGATGCTGTTGTTGGGTCTCCTGTTGTTGCTCTGCTGGAAGTACTGTGCCTGTTTTCGGGTGAGTGCTCATTTCCGATTCACACTATGGTACAGAAAGGAGAAGGCAGAGTGTATTAACTGTACTAACCTGGCTTGTTATGGGCCAGCTGTCACTGGGGGCTGTTCAGAATGAAATCTTGAGAACTTCAGTATAGGCACCAAATATTCCAATGCATCCTATATCAAATTGACTGTAGGCTCAGAGAACTGACTCTATTGTGTCAGACATGGTGAAAATGTGGACAAACAAACTTCAGAAAATTGAGCTGCTGACTGACCTTATCCATGAATTATCACACTGGGGACTGGACCTTGAAATTAGGATTGAGCCTCAGGTCAAATTGTGTTGGGTAACAGAGCACTCACTTGAAGATAGGGCTTCAGAACTGGAGCCCTATTCATAACTGCTCTAAGGAAGCGTCACCAGATCCGAAACCTTAACTCTGATATTTTTTTCACAGATGCTGCCAGACCTGCTGAGCTTTTCCAGCAGTTTTTCAAACGTTTTGGCAAAGATCTGTAGCTCAGGTTGTGGTGTTATGCTATTCCACTTGAAATTTATACTGTTTGGTCCGTTATGGTGAGTACTGTCATTTCTGGTTTTGATCTGTATGGGTTTGTAACACATAGAATTGAACCCCATATACAAACCCATACAGATCAAAACCAGAAATGACACTACTCACCATAACGGACCAAACAGTATAAATTCCAAGCGGAGTAGAAGAACATTGCTTCATCAGAGGCTCCAGTGATGATGTCACCTAGCATGATGACGAAACGTCTGAACGAGAACAAGCCAGCTCGACCAGCAAGTCAACAACCTCAACTTCTGTTTTTGTTCCTTCAGAATTGGGTTTGAGTATCAGATGGTGTTGGTTTCTGTGTCACAGAGCAGATGGGGTTTGTCCCAGATTGAACTTTGTGTTATTAACCCAGTTCTATTTGTAACGTTCCTGACAGGTTGCTGTGTGTGTTTTTTTTCAAATTGCTACCAAATGAAAAGTATTGTGACCAGAAATCCAATTATTGAAAACCTGATGTGGCTCACTGTGACTCTTTTCACAGGCTTGCTGTGCGAGACTCCCATGTTGTGCGATGCTGCCATGCTGTGCTGCAGGTAATCTCAGTCTTGTGGAATCTCTGCACTAAATTTGATTTCTCAAATCGATCGGACGGTGAAGAATCATGGGCCTAGAAACTGATCGGGTGCAAAATGGGTGCTGGGAGTTCAATTTGACGTGACATTCTGCACTGCAACCGACCATTATTGGTTTGGGTGTCCTGCTGAAGGCAGCAGTCTGCCAAAGATGGATACTCAAACTTCAGACCCGCTCAGGCCTTGATCTAATACTGGAGCTCAATAGACTGCAGCAAACACCCAGGGAAACCAAACTCAGTACATTGGACCCAATCATTCAGAACAATTTGATTTGATTTATTATTGTCACACGTATAAGATACAGTGAAAAGCATTGTTTTGAGTGCTAACTAGGCAAATCATACTTTTCATAAATACATCAGGGTAATAGACCAGAATGCAGAATATAGTGTTACAGCTGCAGAGAAGGTGCAGATAAAGATCAATTTTAATTTATGAGAAGTCTGATAGCAGCGGGGAAGAAGCTATTCTTCAATCAAAAATGCACACCAACGCCTCTACTTTCTCAGAAAGCTAAAGAAATTCAGCATGTTCACAAAGACTCTTACCATTTTTTATAGACACACTGCAGAAAGCATCATATCTAGATGCATCATAGCTCGGAATGACAACTGGTCTGCCCAGGACCGCAAGAAATTATAGATGGTTGTAAACACAGCTCAGTACAGTTAATATATTTTTCATGGACCTAAAGAAGGCTATTCAGCCCCTTGAGTCTATTCCATTATTCAAGCAGATCCTAGCTGACCCATATGTCAACACTATTTATCTGCATTTGCCACTTAACGCACGATGCCCCTACCCACAAAAATCTATCTGTCTCAGTCTTGAAAACCCTAATTTGATCCCCTTTTGAGGGGAAAAGGTCCAAATTTACACTACCCATTTTTGTGAAGTAGTACTTCTTGACAGCATTCCTGAAAGGCCTGGGTCTAATCTGTAGATTATTTTCCCTTGTTCTGGACTCCTCTACTCGAAGAAATTGTTTCTCTGTATCCTGTTGGCATAGGCTGCTTGGGCCAAATGGCCTGATTCTGTGTAATTCTACCCTGTTGATTCTTTTAAGCAAATTAGACATTTTATTCACATCACCCCAACTCTTCCAATTTGAGCTTCTACTTTTATTCAATCTGCCTTTGTTCTATTTCCAGGTACCAAGGTTGGATTTAAGGAAAACCGCCACATGTTAAATCAAAGCAAGCTCACCTACCTTGACACACCAATGATACGGACAAACAAGCCTGTCGGAACAGACATTGTGAGGTGGAAGGTGATGGACAACGTTCACAGAGAACCTTCTAAACGGTATCAGGGAACCAATCCTGATGATACTGGTGAGTCTTGAGGGAGAGGTTCAGCATTTTTGAACAGAAAGCTACTTCAATGGTTTGAAAAGTGGCATCTTGGTGTCCTCTGTTTAAACAAACCTTTGAGATTTCTGTGCTGGTCCTACTCATGCAATAACAGCAGTTTACATTTATATTGTGCCTTTAAGAGACTAAAACATCTCACAGAAACACAGAAAATAGGAGCAGGAGGAGGCCCTTCGAGCCCGCTGTGCAATTCAGCATGACCATGGCTGATCATCCAACTCAGTACCCTGTTCCCACTTTCTCCCCACAGCCTGATCCCTTTAGCCCTAAGAACTTAAGTTCCTTCACAAGGAGCACAATCATGTAAAAAGCTCATACTAAGTAAAGACACAGTCAAAAATTTGGTCAAGGGGTTAAGTTGTAAAGACAACCTTAAAAGAAGATAGAGAGATAACAGGATGGAGAGCCTTGGGCCTAGGCAGCTAAAGTACAGTCACCAAGACCCAGAATCCAAGAAGCCTAGGAAAGAAATGGATTGGGATAGACAAACATCTTTCAATGTTACACAGCCAATTAAATTCCAAAGGTCAGGAATGTGGGATCTGTGCAATGTAATTAATATGCCACAGTCAACAGCCACCAATTTTTGTTTTGTAGCTGCCTCATTTTTAATTTCCCAATAAGAGTAAGATTTTTAACTTTGTATTGATCACATTGTACAACTTTTAAAATTGTTGGAAGGTTTGTGGTTGTCGAGAACGGCTACCTTTAAATCTGGCTTTGTGTCGAACCTGTTTCATGCCCAGCAGTTAACTGGTTCAGCAGCATAAGAGAAGAGTCTTACATGGAACTCCATGCAGTGTGAAAGTCTACGATATCTCTATTAGAAGAAGGACTCTTTGACCTTGGTGCAGCCACACAGAATGTTGAAACTTTTGGGCTGCCTTGCCCAGTATTTCAAAGCACATTCCCGGTCTGAATGGAATTTATACAAAGCCAAGCAAGACCCAGCTTCGCTCCCTAGACTGTGTTTATTTATTCCATTGCTGTCACAAATAACTGAACTTCTGGCTACTTAATAATGCCAACTCCTCAACAGCAGTGGATACCTGAATACCTCAACATTGCCATCCTATTTGAACAAAGTCACCCAAATATGGGAATACATATTCTGTGGATTGTCCATCACTTCCGGAGAAACATTCTTTAACTGGCTGGACTGATCCCTTGCCATGGCCAATCCTGGTGTTGTCCACAAATAGGTGAATAATAAGGATACAAACAAAGTTAACTCACCAAGTCAACATTATTCTGTCAGGGAAGTGTGACAGAGGTAAAGTGTAATGTTTAAGCAAGTGACTAAATGCAAGACTTTTAATATCATAGTGGATGACTCCATCTAATCTGAGTACTTTCTGATCCTGTACAACTTTTCATTCTCAGTTCTGTACAACCTGTCACTGCGAGCAGCCCGAATATACAATGATGTGCTGAAGAATCCAGACTCAACAGAGTTTAAGCAGCTACGCATGGAGGTGGAGGAGAATGTAAGTGTGAATGCATGCACCGGGACAGTGCAGACTGTATGCTCTCATTCTGCGATCACAGTTTTATTTTATTTCCCCATCCACCATGCATGCTTTCCTGCTAAAAGCTTTTATTGCAGCTAATCCAAAGACAGCACATAATCTGTTTCCTTCACAGTTTCTTACGGTATATTCCAATTCAGTTTTATTCTCTAATATTAGTCAATCCCCTGTGAACTTACCACAATGACTCAACCCCACTTTCAGAATTACATAGGTATCTTCAATTTTATTATCTAATATAAATTTATAACAAAAATTGCTGATGCAGTGGTAGCATGATGTGTTCATAGAGGTAGTTTCCATTGTTAATGTGGGCATTGTAATTTATTATGGAAAAGACTGGTAGGAATATGTTTGATTTTTACTATTGTATATGTATTTATTTATTTATTTATTATATCTATTTTAATAAACTAACAGTAAACAAACTCCTTTTGAATGTGAGCTTTACCTTTCTTGGGTAAAGGTCAGTGTAGCGCTACGTTATATAGAACAGAAATGTTGAGGTTATAGCTCCTGGTCTGGTCTAATGCAGTTATTGCAATCTGTTCAGTTTGCCTTCCATTGTTTCTCACCTGTTGCTCGAACCAATGAGCTGGGATTCTGGTCTCAACTTCCAGGAGTTTTGTCAGTGATTAGGACAAGATGGGGCTCACCTCTACACCCACTGAGACCAAGAGGTTCAGGACAATCTAGTGAAGAATAAGCATGAGATGTTGAACCAAGACTAGAATCCATCAGAGAGACTCAGTGGGAGAATTAGGAGGTGGAAATCTGGGGGTAAATACACGATACTCTGAGATACAACTTACAATGTTTTATCAATGCATTAGAACCACTGAGAAATACTGCAACACAATAATATTAGTTGATTCTACCCAGACCCATGGACCCAGGAGGATTCATGAGAGTCAGGCTGTATCTGTGCACTATCACATTCATTGTCAATATCCTGGGGTGACAGTGATAGGCTGTAACTGTTCATGCTATATTCTAAAGGCAAGTTTGAGAAACACATGAGGGAGAAAGCAATAGGAGGATACGCCATTGGGTGAGATGAGGAAGGATGTGTGTAAACAGTTGGATAAATGACCAGTTTCTGTTCTGAAAATACTGTGTATTTTAATAACTGTTTAATATCACAACTAACTTCTGACCTGTGTGACTTTAGCTCAATGATGTGTTCAAAACCATGCCAGGTTTCCAGGGAGTCCGGAAGACCAAGTTTAGGTAAGGATTCTTCCCTACATTCTTGAGTCTGTCAGGTCTTGTACATGTGAGTCGCATTCTGTTTCTGTTCTTGTGTTATCTCTCTCTAATGTCAACCACAATCTCTTAGTTCAGTATAAAAAGCATCAGCTGCTATTTTCTCAATTTTTAAACCAATAATGATTGACGTTTGTTGTCAAAGCTCATTACTGAATTATTTAACTGCTAATTCTTAAGAACTACATATTTCTGCATCTATAAGTGCTTTATACAATAACTTTTTAAAATTCTACTTGTTATTCCCACATGTTAAAGAAAGATCTCCCCTCTCAACGAGGCCACTTATTGGCTGAAACAGCTGCCTCCTTCTGAAATGAATGCTAACACATGAACCAGAAACTTAATACATTAAAACATGCAAAAACACATTAAAAATGCTTCTATCTACTGTGGAGTAACTATTATCATCTTCAAATTGGAGTTATTTAAAATATAATAGTAACAGTTACATTAATGTAAGCATATAAACAATGACTGGATGACCAGAAGGATCTGAGCTATCAATGTGTCCCCGAGAATTCTGATACCTTATGTATCATGATGCACTATATTGGCTCCCCATCCACGCCATATAAATATTTAAAGAATTAAATTCAATAATTAGTTTGAATCATTATTTTCATTAGCAATATCTCGAAATTAGTTAATTAGACACAGAATAATAAACCAGAGTACAGGAGTTTAAATTCCACCATGGTATTTGGAGAATTTCAATTCAGTTAGGATAGTTTAAAGTGATTGTGATTGTTGCAAAAACGCAAAAGGTTCATCCGTGTCTTTCAGGGGGGAAAAAAATCTTGCTGTCTTTAATTTTGGCCCTGATTCCAGTCTCATGTTCATATCTGACACACAAACAGTTCAGCTCTTAATCTGACAGTATTTGTAAATGTTCCCTCTCTCACGGAGTTAAAATTCATCAGCAATAACATGAGTCTAAGTTCAAGCACATTCAATGTTCTAGGAGCCAACTGGCCTCATTTCACTCCTACAAATGAGAATTGGAAAAGCTGTCTGAATTTGCAGATGTTAAGTCATTGTACAATCACTCAGGCAAGATCACTACAATTTCTGCTTTAATTTAACCACTGTCAGCCTGAACTAATCATATCACATCTTACAGTCACCATTGTGCACTTCTCACCAACATTCATGGCCGAAAGCTGCCATTACTATTCCATCCAACCCCATCACTGTCACAGTTGGAACTTCTTGTTCCACTTTAGCAAGATTTCCTGGCATCAGAAGAACCCGTTGGTCAGAGATGGATCTGAATTAGGGTAAAAGTGTCAGGATGACCTAGGAGTGTGAACAATTCCACAATAAACAGCCAAAATAAAATCACAAGGTTTCACATCTCTCTCATAAGATTATCAGTGTGACTGGTATTTGGCTGAGAAATCATGTCTCTCTCAGTCATGTCACAGGAGAGTTGGCATGTCTGCTCTCTCTCCTTTCACTGGAGCTTCATCTAGCTCCCTGTGCTCCTCTTCCCCTTTCCTCAGTATCCCCTCTCCCCCGTGTGCTCCTGTCTCCCCGTACCCCCTTTCCCCCATGCTCCTCTCACTCTCTGTGTGCTGTCTACCTCTGTGCTCCCGCTCCTCTTGTGCCCCCTCCCTCTGTCCCCTGTCCCTCTCTACCTCCGTGCCCCTCTTCCCCCTGTGTATTTTTCTCTCTCTGTGCCTCTCTTTTTCTTTCCCCCCCTCTGTCTTTCTATCTCCCTACTCTCTCTCTCGCGCGCTCTCTCTCTCTCTCTCTCTCTCTCCCCTTTAATCTCCTTTTTGTGATGTTTATAAATACTTGGAATTGAGAATTTATCTGATCTAACATTTAAAACTGTGATTTCTATTTTTAGGCTTCAACCAAATGCAGGAAGAAGGTAAGTGATTTCTGGACACTCTCTAGCCTATAATGCACATTCTGAATGTTTTGTCCTGCCAGTTATAAATGATCACTGTCGATTGACCAACCTGCAGCTGACACAGCCCACACCACGCTTGTACAGCTCACTCCGGAACATTGACTGCACCTTCCTTGTTCACAAATGTTGACAGATATTTTAAAATGACCTTTTCTTCAACATTTAGTTGTTGATGTGCTGCTGTGGGCTTGACCTACTGGCACCTTTCTTCATGAGTGAACATCTCCTCATCTGAAGGACTGCACTTGTGCCAGTGCAGCTCTCCCCTCAGGACTGCGCTTACTGTGTCAGCCTAGATCATATGCTGTAGAGTGGAAACCTTGAGCATGTTATGGTTAGAATGAGCTATATCTGTACCTGTGACCTGCCAGTGAGTAAATCTTAGGGTCAGAGGGTCAGGGGTAGGCCATTCAATCCATCATACTTGTTCCGCCATTCAGTACGATCAGGGCTGCTCAACCACTTCAACACCCTTCTTCCACACTACCTCTGAATCCCTTTATGTTATTGAGAATGCTGTCAATCTCTAATTTGTACATATTTAAAGATCAAGCTTCCATCTCTTCTGGGATAGAGGATTTCAAAGATTCATAACCCTCTGAGCGAAAGGGAATTCCCTTTATCCCTGCCCCAAATGGCTTCCCCTTATTTGAAGTTATGCCCCCTGGTTCCTGGGGGAGCCATGCATTTTACTGGCATCCAACCTGTCTATCCCTTTAAGTATTTGAAACTCTTCAGGCCCAGTTTCCCATTATCTCATGAATTCTGCTCTTGCCCACCAAATTAAACCATGCTTTGATAAACAGAAGGTGCTGGACAGGTATCAAGGCTGCAAAATCCTGTTGATGCCTTGATATTGTGCACTGCCCAGACCCTCGTTGGAGAGGTGTTGGGACTTATTAACACCATTGTACAACCCAACCTCGAGTGAAGCAAGTGTGTAGTTCTGGGTTACGGGATCAATATTTACACAATCCTATGGCACAAAAGGAGGCTATTCAGTCACCATTCGTGTACCAGCTCTTTGAAAGGGCCAGTTTACACCAAGTAGTGTCCAAAGATTGGAGGGTGGCTAATGTTGTGCCATTATTTAAGAAAGGCTGCAGGGAAATGCCTGGTAACTTTAGACTGGTGAGCCTAACATGCATGGTGGATAAGTTGTTAGAAGGGATTCTGAGGGACAGGATCTGCAGACGTTTGGAGAGGCAAAGACTCATTTGGGATAGTCAACATGGCTTTGTGCATGGGAAATCGATTGGGTTTTTTGAACGGTTGACCAAGAAAGGAGATTAGAGCAGTGCGGTAGTCGTTGTCTATGTGGACTTTGGCAAGGCCTTTGACAAGGTACCACATGGCAGGTTAAATCTCATGAGATCAAGGGAAAGATAGCCAATTGGATACAAAATTGGCTTGACAGTAGAAGGTTAAGGATGGTGGTAGATGGTTGTTTTTCAGACTGGAGGCCTGTGACCAGCGGTGTGCCACAGAGATTTGTGCTGGGTTCACTGGTATTTGTTGTTTATGTAAATGATTTGGGTGAGAATTTAGGAAGTATGGTTAGTAAGTTTGTAGATGACACCAAGATTGGTGGTATAGTGGGCAATGAAGAAGGTTATCTGGGAATGCAGCGAGATCTTGATCAACTGGGCCAGTGGGCAGAAGAATGGCAGACAAAGTTTAATTTAGATAAATGCATTTTGGAGGGTTAAACCAGGGCAGGATTTACACCATCAATGGTAGGGCCCTGGGGAATGCTATAGAACAAAGAGATCTAGGGGTGCAGGTTCATAGCTCCTTGAAAGTGGAGTCACAAGTAGACAGGGCGGTGAAGAAGGCTTTTGGCATGCTGGCTTTCATCGGTCAGAGCATTGAGTACAGGAGTTGGAATGTCTTGTTTCAGCTGTACAAGATGTTGGTGAGGGTCGCGCTACTACAGAAAAGATTTATTAGGATGCTACCTGGACTGGAAGGTTTGAGCTATATGGAGAAGTTGGATAGGCTGGAACTTTTTTTCACTGGAACATGGGAGACTGAGGGGTGAGCTTGTAGAGGTGTATAAAATCATGAAGAGTATAGATAAGGTAGATGGCAGACAGTTTTTCTCCATTGTATGGGAGTCTAAAACTAGACAGCATAGGTTTAAGGTGAGAGGGGAGAGATACAAAAGGGTCCAGAGGGCCAATTACTTCACACAGAGGGCGATGAATGTCTGGAACAGGCTACTAGAGGTAGTGGTGGAGGTGAGTACAATTTTGTCATTTAAACATTTGGACAGGTACATGGAAGGGATAGGTACGGAGGTATATGGACCAAATGCAAGCAAATGGGACTTGTTTAAATTGTGAATACTGGGCAGCATGGGCAAATTGGGCCAAAGGGTGTGTTTTCATGCTGTGGACCTCTATGATTCTCTTCCCCCACCACTTTTCCAACACTATACCACTTTTGTTCCCATTTCAAGTTTTTGTCCAATTTGCTCTTGAACCTTCCTATTAATGTCCAGGACTTAAAGTCAACTTAATCCAACATCTCCAGTTTGTCCGGTTATCTGCAGTGTTTACTTAGTAATTCTGACTGTGTTTCACCATAGGCAGGACCTGACCATCATCGACACACAATTACCCGCCTTTCGATCAGCAGAGAAACAGATTGTCAATACAACTGAAGACATGGTGTCCATGGGTGCCTTCAACAGTCTGAAGGTTTTGCCCGGCTACTATACAGTGGCATCTGATCGAGGTGAGTCTCAAACAGCAAGGTTTGCTGAGCCAGACTCTTTATGAATTGTTCATCACAATGACTGTAGCTGACTGTGTGGAGTGGATCCCCCAGGGCTGTAGCTGACTGTGTGGAGTGGATCCCCCAGGGCTGGAGGGAATTGTACAGGGTGACGTACTAGGACTGAAATTGACTGTATGGAGTGGCTCATTGAGCAATTTAGGGAAATGGTGTATGGAATGGATCACGAGGAGTGGAGGTGGCTGCATGGAGTGGATCTTAAGATTTACCTTTAAATACACCATTCCATGATTGTGACAATAGTGGTGAGAGCTGTGTGAGTTGAATAGATTTCAGTCTCCTCCCAGGTCTGTTCCTATGTCAGGGACCTAAGGTGTAACAGCAAGTGTTTCAGTGTATGGAGCAAATCTGTGTTCCTTACTGTCTTGGCAGATGCTCATGGGCAAGTGGAATTCCAAGATGGTGTCGAATTCATTGATGTGCGGGTCCCACTCTTTGTGAAGGATGAAGATGATGATGAGAAGCAATTGCAAGTGGAGGCTGTTGATGTTCCAAAGGGAAATGCAGAGATTGACCAGCCATTTGTGTACATCACCATGATCAAACAGGCCTGTACGTCTTTAGGAATCTCAATTTGACCCAAATGGTTCTGGTTCAGTGTGGCCCCTGTCATTCAGCCCCTAAACCCCAATCTAGCTACCTCCGTTCTATCTTCATATTGATATATTATACTCTCAAAGTTACTTTGCCCACGATTTGTTTCTGAAGGGCTGAAAGCCGAGTACTTGATTACACTCTGTTCAACTGGGAGAGGCATCACTCCTGGGGATTCCATCTGGTGCCTCTTCTGGTTAGGTCCCAGGACGTTATCTGGTCTCTGGACTAACAGTCTAGTGATAATACCACTAGGTCATTGCCTCACCATCTCCATTGCCACCTTCTCTCTCTCTTTTTTTTTTTTTTTTTTTTTGTTCCCCCAGTCCAGGCTATGGCTCCACAAATGACAGTGGCCATTTGCAATGGATAAGTTAGGCAATGAGTGGCAGAAAGACATTCGATTGTGAAAGGCATCTGAACCCACACACGTTCCCACCCTGACATGATTGTACATGTTCCTGGGCTGGAGATTGGCTGGCGTAATTCCAGTGGAATACTGGCTCGGGGTGGGGGGGGCGCATGGGGGAGCAGTATCACAACATTGGTGAACTTCTGGTGCTAATCTTTCTTGGCACCGTTTGACATGTGTACATTTCTGTCTTTCCAGTAGCCAAAAGTATTATCACCTTTCTGCAGCCATCATACAGATACCAAAGGCAAGACAAGGTGGCCAAAATCCCCCTTATCCGGGAGATACGGGAGGATGGACGCACACAGGTCTCTTACAGGATAAAAGATCGCACCGCCAAGGATGGCAAGGTATGGCTGACACACGTAGCAAAGTTTGCTGAGCCAGACACTTTATGGATTGTTCATCACAATGACTGTAGCTGACTGTGTGGAGTGGATCCCCAGCTGGGCTGGTTTCTGAGAGAGGCACAGTTCTTGTCTGCCACTGTCTGTATCGATGATACAGTCTCCAGATTGCACAGTTCTGAGGCCAGAAATTCCGGAGCTGGAAACCAACTCAAGAACCCTGAAATTCTGATTTCTCTGGCAGCAAAAGCAAATTTCCTCTGCCTTTCTGACCCAGCACTATTTCTGTCTGATCTCCTCATGGATCAGGCAGGCCACGAGTGTAAATGCCACTGGCCTGTTCTCTAGAGTCTGGAGATGCCACTATGAGGACCACAGGCTTCTAAATCTCTTTCCACTTCTATTCTCATGTGCCAGTTCAGGTTTTGTATCCCTAAAAAAAAAAAAAAAAACCCCACCAGGTCAGACAGTTGGTGACTACTGGGAGATGCCTGCTGCGGAGTTAGGAACCTAGGAACAGGATTAGGCTATTCAGCCCATTGAAGCTGCTGGGCCATTCAATTAGGTCAGTTAGGATAAGGGAGAGTGGTATTATTGCTAGACTATTAAACCAGAGACCCAGGCAATGTTCTGGGGACTCAGTTCAAATTCTGCCACAGCAAATGGTGATATTTGAATTCAATAAAAATCTGGAGTTAAGAGTCTAATTATGATCATGAAACTATTGCCAGCTGTTGGGAAAACCCATCTGGCTCACTAATGTCCTTTTATGAAAGGAAATGCCATCTTCACTTGATCTGGTCTACATTAATCTCCAGCTCCACAGCAATGTAGCTGACTCTTAACTGCCCTCAGGGAAATTAGGGATAAGCAATAAATGCTGGTCCAGCTAGTGACACCCATATCCTGTGAATGAATAAAAAAGTCATTGCTGATCATCTACCCCAACACCACTTCCCTACACTGTCCTCATATCCTGTCGCACTCTGTCTGGAACCTGCTCAAACATTGAGTTTACACAGTCCTCAGGTGTAGAGAATTCCAAAGATGCTTCACTCCTTGAATAAAGAAATTCCTCCTTATCTCAGTCCTGAATGACCTGCCCTTTACACTGAGGTAACGTCACCTGGTTTTAGACTCACTAGCCTCAAGAAAGTTTATCTATATCTATCCTTCAAAACTGTAAGTTTCAATGAAGTCAACCCGTTTCTCATCCCCAAATGCAGGTAGGTAGGAAGAGTTTAGTTTGGGAACACGGTTAGTGTGAACTGGCTGGACCGAAGGGTCTGTTTCCAGACTGTCATCCCTTCTCAAGTCAATTTTCCCATGAAATGGTAGCAATCTGATAGTCTCATGTTAAATGTATTGCCAATTTCAAATTCCACTAGTGATGCATTTTTAATTTTTAATTTTAATGGTAATTGATTGTAGTACTCTGACCTGCAAAGTTAAGTCAAAAATTACATTGACCAGCATAATGTAAGTGTTAACATGCTTTGCAGTACTTTTCCTAATGCAAAAGGTGTTATAATGCATCCAAAGCTGAAGAAATGTGGGAGGGGAATGAGGGGTATGAGGCCACGAGGAGTTGGCATGAGTGTATGGGGGCATGGGATGGCAGGGGGTTGTGAGTTGGCAGGGAGGTAACATAGAGAATCTGCGGGAGCTTGAGATGGCATGGGGGATTGAGGAGACATGGGAGAATGATGGGACATGGAAATGGCACAAGGGATATTGGGGCATGGGGGATTGGAGGAGGTTTGGAGACAGAGAGCATGAAGAATGCATTAGGCTGCATGAGATATGAGAAGACATGCACATGTGGGGCATGGAGGGGATATTGAGTGGCTTGGGGATATAATGAAGCATGGAACGGAAGGTGACTCTGAGGGGACAGGAAATGAGGGAGTATGAAAGAGGCAGAGGATGGCATTGGGACATGAAAGATGACTTGAGGGATATAACATGGCAAAGGTGTGGCTGGGGGAGTGAGAGGTGACCTTTAGGGGGAATAAGAACAATGTTGGAAGCTGGGCTGTTTTCTAAATTTTTTCAAGGCATGTGGATTGTTCCCACATGTGAGGGAGTCCAAATCTAGGGGCCATGACATAGGATAGTCACTAATAAATCCAATCAGAATTCAGGAGTAACTTTTCTGAGAGTGTCTGCTACCCTGCTGAGAGTGAATAATATAAGATGGCTTTAAGTGATAATGCTAAATTCACCATAGTCCCAAAGGACTGTAGAGCTGCTATCTCATCAGAGAGAGAGATCACTATTGGTTATTTAACCTGAGGGCTGCCACAGTTCAGGCAAGGGGAAAGGTTGAGACCTTCAGCCAGTATTGGAATTGAACCCAAGCTGTTTTGTCATGCTCCATCACAAACCAGCACTCCAGCCAACTGAGCTAACTGACCCCCAAAGATTATTAAGGGGGAGCTAGATAAACATAGAAGGGAGAAAGGAATAGAAGGTCACACCGAAATGGTTAGATAAAGTAGTTTGGGAGAGAATGCCGTTCTGGTCACCCTGCTATAGGAAGATATTACTAAACTGGAGAGGGTTCAAAAAAGATTTACCAGAATGTTGCCAGGAATGGAGGGTTTGAGTTATAAATATAGGCTGGAATGGCTAGGACATTTTTCACTAGAGCATAGGAAGTTGATGGGTGACCTTACAGAAGTTTGTAAGATCATGAGGGGTATAAATCAGGTGAATAGCAAAGGTCTTTTCCCTAAGGTGGGTGATTTTAAAACTAGGAGGCATATTTTTAAGGTGACAGGAGAAAGATTTAAAGAGGACATGGGGCCAACAGAGTGGTTTGTGTGTGGAATTAACTGCCAGTGGAAATGGTGGATGCAGGTACAGTTACAACATTTAAAAGATATTTGGAGTAGTTCATGAATGGGAAAGGTTTGGAGGGATTTGGGTCAAATGCAGGCAGGTAGGACTAGGTTAGTTTGGAAACACGGTCAGTGTGGACTGGTTGGACCGAAGGGTCTGTTTCCATGACATATGACTCTATGATTCTAAGTCTACTTTGGAGCACAAATATGCTTTTGTTCTGTAAATTCTACATGAAGCAATTCTCCGGATAGGATGTTTTTGGGAACGAGGCATTAAAACCTGCCCTCCCATTAACTGTAAAAGATCTCGGAGCACAAATTCACAGAACAGTTGGGAAATTCTTCCAGTATCATAGCTAAAATTTATCCCTGATGTAACACAAGAGATTTGGTCACAATCATATTGTTAATTTTTTGGGAGTTTACTGTGCACAATTTGTTGTTTCCTGCCTTATAACAGAGGCTAAAATTGCTTTATTGTCTGTAATAATAGCTGTGAAGGAGCCCCAAATATTCCTGATGCCATTGTTAAGTGCAGTAGTATACCATTTGGCATATTTAAGCTTGCTTCTGTACATGCCTTCCACATGCTCATAACTGATCTTCTCGTTCATCATCAGTTTTCCACTTGCTTCCTACATCCCTTAATTCCCTCAAGTTTGAAAAATCTATCTCAGCCTTAATCAACAACAGTTTCCACAGATCTCTAATGTAGGCCATTCCTAAGATTCATAGGCCTCAGAGTGAAGACATTTATCCTTATCTCAGTCTTAAATGATTGATCCCTATCCTGAGAATGTGCCCCTGTATTTGAGATTCTCTAGCCAGGGGAAGTAACCGCTCAGTGTTTACCCTGTCAGGCCCCTTCAGAATCTTTTATGTTCCAATTAAAGCATGTGTCAGGTCTGACCTTTTCTGTGTGAGATTGCAACTTCTTGGAAAATGTTCATTAAAAGATAAGGTTTAGCAACAATCAGGACTTTTGCAATCTCTTGCGACCCCAAACCTAAACATCGTTAAATGAAAACGGTGATTACAGATCCTGCTTGATTTCTTTATACCCTCTTTGAGGCGTTGACATCCTTCCTGAAGTGTGGACAAAATACTCCAGCTGAGGCCTAACCAGTCTTTAATAAAGGTTTAACTTGCTTTCTTGGAAAGAAGAGTCTCTACTCTTCCACTTCTTACATCTTGCTTTTCTGTCCCTTGTAGGATTACAGAGCAACAGAGAACCAGATTGTATTCCAGCCTGGTGAGACTCGCAAAGAGATTCCTGTTGTTCTCCTGGAGCAGACCGAGATTGATACCCTGCTGGGAAATGAGCAGGAGAAAAAATTCTGCATGGAGCTGTATAATCCCCAAAATGGAGCAAAGCTTGGGAAGTATCCCGAAACCAACGTCATCATCACTGATGATAACGGTGTGTTTAACCGGTGCCTTGTTTGTTGCGTAACTTTTTATGCTCCCTCTTGGTCACTGGCCACCACCTAAATCCCCAACAAAATGATCCAAAAGAGACTGTTCCTGGTAATGTGGGCCCTGGCACAGGCCAATGGCAACCATGTTCTGTGTGATCTGAAAGGCTATTTCACCAAGGGCTGCATCACTTCGAGTGTACATTTTGTCCTCATTTACACACCCACATCCAGGACACAGTCCACCCACAGACACACATACACCACGCAGCCCACCCACAGACACACACAACCACCTGCAAGCCCAACTCATTCCAGCACCCTCTCCCCCCACACCACATTTAAACACCCACTCATGGGCAAGTGGGCAAACCTTGCTCATGTGAGCACACAGTCACATGCCACATGTCTACACACACCATTTACAGGTATGTACAGACTGACCTACTCTCTTCCATCAGAGGGCACTCACTTCTCTCATAGCCCAAAGGTGCTGAGACAAACTACCCTGCTGCACATGGTCCAGAACTGAACTTGGGAGCTTCTTCCAGTTGATTGGTGAAGAAGTGATCAAGGTAATATAGTTGAATTCCACTTTTTGTAACGCTAATTGTAATACAAGATTCAAACTAGCATTACTAATAATATCAACCAGTTCAGAGGGCCCTGGAAAGTAATACAGAAACATTACATTGACATTTCACAGGCTCCTGCCCCTCACACAGTCAGCTGGAAATCCAGGGTAAATTTCCCAACTGTGTCACCATCTGGTGGCTGAGGAGCCCTGTTTCGGGTCTTCCCCATATTAGAGCAGGCTACTTCTCCTCAGATTGTCACAACACAAACCCATCAGAAATAGATGGATGGCCACAGCACAGAACTAACTAAGCAGCTCAGATGGGCAACAGTCATTTGATGAAACTTTTAATCCTGCTCAGAGTGACATATGTGTGTGTGAATGATCATGTGTCTCTATTCAAGTGTGTGTCTGTAGTTCTGTGAGTGTGCACATCTGTGTGTCAGTGTGAAAGTATGTGTATGTTTCTATGAGGCTGTGTGTGGCTGTATGCCTGGGTCTTTGTGTATGTGTGTGTGTATATGTTTGCAAGTGTGTGTGCCTGTGTCTCTGTGATTATGTATAAATGTCTTTGTGTGTGTATCTGTCTATACATGGAGTGTATGTGATACTGTGTGTGAGTGAGCGTGTGAGTGTGACTGAGAAGGTGTAAAGGTGGACATAAGAAATGAACGCAAGACATATGGTCCTTTTGAGCCTGCTGTACCATCCAGTAATATGTCTTTTGAGCTCTATTTTACCCTGCCATAATTTCATCTTGAGTCTTGAGTATATTCAAAACTGAATTTCCACAGCTCACTGGAGTAGACATTTTTAATTATTACACTCCTTTGAGACAGCAGTAATAACAAAAGAATTTGAACTTTCCGTTATTGGTTTAAAAACTGATTTTACATTTTAAGGCTTTTAGTATAAAATAAAACTGAAATCACTATTGACTAAACAGTTTTTTTGTAGGCAAATTATACTTTAAATCACAAAACAGAAATTTTTCATCTTTTCTTTAAATCCAGCTGATAAATCATACTTCATGTTTATACTTTATACTAACCTTTACTTAGACATGAAATTTTCCCAGAATCAGTTCATAATGAATCTTAGCTCCTGAGGATTTGCTTCTGTTCTGTTCCTTTCTCAGCCTGGTAGCTTCTAGCCCCAGAATTGTTCTTTACTCTGAAAGTCTTACTAGGGATCTTGCCTCTACAGTATAATGCAGGCAAATCTTGCAGCTTCATCTTAACTCCTTATTAATTTGGTCTTTTCAAACATGTCCAAGCTTCTACCTACATTCTGGCACAATGAGTCATAAAGACTTCTTGTCTCTAGCTGCTTGTTCTCATGTGGACCTAACCCACCTGTTTGTGACATTGTGATATTTTAGGAAAGCCAGTACCCAATCCTTTGCAATGGCTTCTGCTGGACCCATTCTTGTGGGAATATGAATGACATGAACCTTGTATTCAGGTAGTAATGCTGACAACTATTATTTAGACACCAAATCCAAATTTATCCTGGAATCAAAGACACTTCAAGTAAAGCCTTTTATAACCTGACATTTTTAACATTTACTGCCATTTTTAAAAAATCTTCATTTAATGTTTAACAGTTCTATCATCCATACCTGTTGTCATACAAACTTTAGTATAGATTACATAACCACCTTCGTTTTACCCTAAAATATAGTAATCTTGTGAATCTCCAATTGTAAGAACACTGAGTGAAAAAATGTAACAATATCTCAGTCCTAAATGAGACACATAACCCTAATTCTAAGCTGTCCAGGCAGGGGCAACATTTTCCAGCTCCCATTCTCCCTGTCAATTCCGTAAGGATTTTATATGCTTCAATGAAATTACTTCCCATTCATCTAAGGCAACTATAGGTCTCTACTCAACATCTCCTCATAGGTCAATCCCTACATTTCACGAGTCAGTCTTGTGACCATTCATTGGATTCTATCCAAGACAAGTTTGTCCTGTCCTTGTACAGAGATTCAAATTGTACACAGTATTTCAGGTGTGGTCTCATCCTAAATCATCACAGTAAGACTTAATTAATGCAGTATCCCAAATAATAAAGGCTAACATTTGCTTTCCTATTAGTTGCTGTACATGCATATTAATCTTGTGTGATTCTTATAGGATCCACAGATTCCTCTGAAAACTATCATTTTCCACTGTCTCATTTAAAAAATTGTGTTTCCATTTTTCTACATTTTGCCACCTACCTTACATACCTCCTTGTGGCTTAATCTTCCATCTACCTTTGTCTTGGCAGCAAATGAATATGTTACACTTAAGACTCCTCATCCAAGTCATTGGTACAGATTTTAAATGGCTCAGGACAAAGCAATGGTATTTGTGGTTTCCTGCTGATTACAGCCTGCCAAACTAAATAAGATTTGTTTATTCCTATGTTCTGTTTTGATTCTGTTACTGAATCCCTAACAAAAGCTATCTTTGTATACCTGATTGTTCATGTGGCAAGGGGTTACACTGGTTGTTTATATGTGCCCCACATAATTATAAATAAGTTATAAATAGTTTGAGTGTACAATTTGGACAACTCACACAGCTCGAAACTAAGTGGGTCATTGTTCTGTTGTTTGATGCCTGATTGATTCAGACAGTGAGTACTGATGATGATTTATTAATACTCCTCTGTCTCATCTCAGAGAAGCTAATCCCAATTGACACCCCACCTCTCAACCTGAAAGCTCATCCAATTGACAGCAGGAGGATCCAGGTGAATTGGAGCCCACCTCCGGGTGAGCCATCAGGATACAGGGTAAGACTCAAACTGTTCCAGGGTATCTGAACTACCAGCCTAGCACACTGCCCATCGAAAGCAGAAATTGCTGAAGAAACTCAGAAGATCTGGGTCCCTGGACTTGAAACTTCAATTCCTGTTTATCTCTCCACACATGCTGCCAGACCTGCCGAGATTCTCTAGCAACTTTGGTTTTTGTTTCAGATTTTCAGCATCCACAGTTCTTTGTGTTACGCTGCCCATCAAATCCAGTGTCAGTAATGACCATATAGTGTCACCATTGAAAGCCCTTTAGGTACTTATATATTTACTGTTATAAACAGTCCTTCAAGTGGGTTTGCTGTCTATAGTTAGTTAAACCCAAAAAAACACAGCAAGGATGTAGAGGGGACAGGAAAGACCCAGATGTGGGACATCTAAAGGGTTTGCAAATGGTGACACAATATGTTCATAATTGGCACTGGATTTGATGTGGAGTGTAATAACACAAAAACTATATATGAGGCAAATGGGCATGAAAAACTGGAATCAACAAAAATAACTTTGATGGATAAGCTGTGTGCAGACCCTAAATGGACAGTGTAACTAACTGAGCAATAAAATAACCAACTGGGCAATATAACTAAGTGGGCAACAATATAGCTAACTGGGCATTATAAATAATTCAGAAACATAAGTAACCAAATAACATAACTAAAAACTGAAAGAACTGCAGATACTGTAAGTCAGGAACAAAAACAGAAGTTGCTGGAAAAGCTCAGCAGGTCTGGCAGCATCTGTGAAGAGAAATCAGAGTTAACGGTTCAGGTGCGGGACCGTTCCTCAGAAACTGATTTTTCTTCACAGATGCTACCAGACCTACTGAGCTTTCCCAGCAACTTCTGTTTTTGTTCCTGAATAACATAACTAACTGGATAATAATATAACTAACTAAGCAATATAACTAATTGGATCTGAAGAAGGGTCTAGGCCTGAAACGTCAGCCTCCCTGCTCCTCTGATGCTGCTTGGCCTGCTGTGTTCATCCAGCTGTACACCTTGTTATCTCAGATCTGCAGTTCCTACTATCTCTAACTAATTTGGCAATTGGTTTTGGAGCTTAAGCAACAGTTGGTGATATTGTGGTGCATTTTGTAAATTTGAAAGCAATATGTATAACAAATTTCTGGATGTGGTTATCCCACAGCTTCTAGGTGTGCAGGCAGAGAAGGAATTATAACTGCTAGCAAATCAAGCAAGTCATGTAGGAGAACACCACACCCTTCAGTGATATTCAGTGGGGAATTCAGGTTGACAAAGTTCACGCTATCATGGCTGGTGCAGGTGGAGAGGAGGCAAGTCAAGAAAATATTGGTGCTGGGAGATTCAACAGTTCGGGGAGCAGACAGGCATTTGTGTAGGTGAAGGCGTGATCGTATGATGGTATGTAACTTCTCAGTGCCAGAGTCAGGGATGTCACAATAGTTCTGAGGTCCTGGTCCATATCAGCACCAATGACAGAGGCAGGCAAGGTTTTAGAAGCCAGGGAAGGAATTAAAAAGTAGGATCTCAAAGGTAGTAATTATTGAATTACTCCCAGTGTCTTTCACCACTGTGTGCAGAAATAACAGGGTAGTGAAGCTGAATGTATGGCTAGAGAAAGGGTACAGGAGGATGGGCTTAAGACTCCTGTCACACTGGTGTGAGTTTCAGTCTGGGGGTACCTTAACTTGCCTTGGCTGGTCTGGACTTTGATTTAGACAATGAACCTGGGTAATCTGCTAAGGGCAGTGTGGGGTCAGAAAGGCAAAACTTTGACCTTTTATTCTCTATTCCTTTTTGGCTACAGGACGTTTCTGGCCACAGGAGTGGCCCCAGAGGACTCCTAATAGTGTACTGTGGCTTAACAGGTAGAAAGGGATAAATGGAGGAACTTCTTTTGTAATTCATTCCTGGGATGTGAGCATTGCTGGCTGGCCGTCATTTATTGCCCATCTCTGGTTGCTCTTGAGAAGGTGATGGTGAGCTGCCTTCTTGAACCACTGCAGTCCACATGCTATAGGTAGACCCACAATGCAGTAAGGGAGAGAATTTCAGGATTTTGACCCAGCGACAGTAAAGGAATGACAATATATTTCCATGTCAGAATGCTGAGGGGCTTGGAAGGGAACTCGCAGGTGGTGGTGGACAGTTAGATGGTCCACTTAGAGGACACTTAGCTACACCTGTGTAGTTCTCAACAATAGAAAAGAAATTGAGACTATCGATCATCACTGAGAGATGTATGGATCAATCAAGGTCAGTCAGTGGAGATTTGATAAAGGAAAATGTGTCTGACTAACTTAGCTGATTGTTTGAAGAGGGTCAATGAAGGTTGCGGGTTTGACATAGTCTTCACAGATTTTAGCAACACATTTGACAAAGTCCCATTTCTGGCAGACTGGTCAGAAAACTAAAAGCTTAGGCAGCAAGTTGGATTCAGAACTGAGTCAGTGCCAAGAAGCCAAAGTTAATGGACAATGAGTGTTTTAGTGACTGGATGACTGCTTCCAGTTGGGTTCTGAAGAACTCTGTCCTCACCCTTGCTGCTCATGGTACATATCAATGATTTAAACTTAAATGGAAGGTTGCAAATAATGTAAAAACTGACCATGTGTTTAGTAGTAAAAACCAGTCGTGGACTGCAGAAAGATATCAATGGATTGATTGGGTGGGCAGAAAAGTGACAAATGAAATTCAGTCTGGAGAAGGGTGAGTTTTCAGAAGGAAAACAAAGCAAAGGACTATACAAATGCTGGGACACTGCTAGGTGTAGAGGTAGTGAGGGATCTTGGAGTGAAAGTCCAAGGAACCCTAAAGGTGGGGACACAAGATACTTTCCTTTATCAGCAAAGGCCTAAAGTATAAGAGTGGGAGGTTAAGCTGAAACTGCATAAAAACATAGTTAGACAGCAACTAATCACTCCATATGGTTCTTGTCGCTAACAAACAGGAAGGATGTAGTCTTCTGGAAAAGGAGATTTCTGAGGATGTTGCCAGGCTTATAGAATTTTAGCAATGAGGAATGATTAAATCAGTCGTGGTTGTTTAGAATAGATGAGACTGAGAAAAAACTAATTGTGGCTTATGAAATCACAAAGGGTCTAAATAGAATGGACAGGAAGTGCCTGTAGTCCTGAGAATCATAGAGACTTGCAGCACAGAAAAAGGCACTTCGGCCCATTGCATGTGCACCTGTCAAAAACAAGCACTTGATGATTCTAATTCCATTTTCCAACATCTGTCACATGGCCTTGAATGCCTTGACATTGCAAGTGCACAACTAAATACTTCTTAAATGTTGAGGGTTCCTGCCTCTACAATCCTCATAGCCAGGGAGTTCCAAATTCCCACCATCCTCTGGGAATATTGTCTACCCCCTCCATGCTCTTCATTATTTGATACATCTCAATCATGTCCCCTCTCAATCTCCTCTGCTGTAAGGAAAAGCAACTCTATTCTGTCCACTCCCTGTTCATAACTGAAACTCTCCAGCCCAGGCAACGTCCTGGTAAACATCCCCTGCACCCTCTCCAATGATATCACATCCCTCCTATAATGTAGATTCCAGAACTGCACACAGTGCCAGAGCTGTGGCCTAACCAATGTTTTATACAGTTCCAGCATAACCTCCCTGCTCTTAAATTCTATGCTTCAGTAAGTAAAGATATGTCTCCCATATGCCACCTTAACCAATTTATCCACTTACCTTAAGGGACCGGTGTGCAGGTACACCAAGATCCTTCTGATTCTCAATGCTTCCCAGGATGCTTCCCAGGATCCTACCATTCATTATGTATCCCCTTGACTTTTTGTCCTGTCCAAGTGTATCACCTCACATTTATCTGGATTGAATTCTATTTACCACTGGTCAGCCATCCATATCCTCTTGTAATCCAAGGTGATACTCCTCACTATTTACCACCTGTCCACTTTTGCATCATCTGCAAACTTTCAGTCTTTAGCTGAGAGGTCAATTACCAAGGTGTGTGAATTTAAAGTAATTGATAGAAGACAGGGAGTTGATGGGGAATTTGTTTGCTGAAAAGATGGTAGTGGGAGTTCTGGAATGCCTTGTCCGAAGGAGGGAGGGGATTGAGCGAAGACTCCTCACCATATGTAATGAAAAGCTCTTGGACTTGCATTTAAGGTGTTATAGTCCGCAGGGCTATGGACCAAAAGCTAGAAGGTGGATTTGACTGGATAGTTTTTTATTAGTTGGCACGGATACAATGTGCCAAATGGCCTCCTTTGGTGCCATAGGCTTTCCATATTTCTATAACTAAGTGGGCAACATATGTAGCAGCCTTTGGTGTGGCCCTTAAGATAAAGTTGCATGGTATTACAGGTAATGTATTGGCATGGATAGAGGATTGATTGACCAGTAGAAAGCAAAGAGTAGGGGTAAATGGGTGTTTTTCTGGTTGGCGGTCAGTGGCTAGTGGTGTGCCTCAGAGATCAGTGTTGGGACTGCAATTGTTTACAATTTACATAGATGATTTGGAGTTGGGGACTAAGTGTGGTGTGGCAAAATTTGCAGATGACACTAAGGTGAGTGGTAGAGCAAAGTATTCAGAAGACACAAAGTTTGCAGAGGGATATAGATAGTCAAAGTGAGTGGGCAAAGGTCTGGCAGATGGAGTACAATGTTGATAAGTGTGAGGTCATCCATTTTGGTAGGAATAACAGCAAAATGGACTATGTTTTAAATGGTAAAAAATTGCAGCACGCTGCTGTGCAGAGGGACTTGGGTGTCCTTGTGCATGGATCGCTAAAAGTAGGATTGCAGGTGCAGCAGGTAATTAAAAAGGCAAATGGAATTTTGTCTGCCATTGCTAGAGGGATGGAGTTTAAAAACAGGGAGGCTATGCTGCAGCTGTATAGGGTCCTGGTGAGGCTACACCTGGAGTACTGTGTGCAGTTTTGGTCTCCTTACTTGAGAAGAGATATACTAGCACTGGAGGGGGTGCAGAGGAGATTCACTCGGTTGATTCCAGAGTTGAGAGGGTTGGATTGTGAAGAGAGACTGAGTAGACTGGGACTATACTCATTGGAATTCAGAAGAATGAGGGAGATCTCATAGAAACATATAATATTATGAAGGGAATAGACAAGATGGAGGCAGGGAGGTTGTTTCCGCTAGCAGGTGAAAGTAGGACTAGAGGGCATATCCTCAAAATAAAGGGAAGCAGATGTAGGACTGAGGTCAGGAGGAACTTCTTCACCCAAAGGGTTGTGAATCTGTGGAATTCCCTGTCCAGTGAAGTGGTTGAAGCTACCTCGCTGAATATTTTTAAGGCAAGGCTAGATACATTTTTGAACAGTAAAGGAATTAAGGGTTATGGTGAGTGGGTGGGTAAGTGGAGCTGGTCTCAAAAAGATCAGCCATGATCTTATTAAATGGCGGTGCAGGCTCGAGACGCCGGATGGCCTACTCCTGCTCCTAGTTCTTGTGTTCTAATGTGTTCTTATTAACTGGACATGCTTTTCTTTTCTCAGGTGGAGTACTGGCCTGAGGATGACAGGCTTGCCTCTCAGGTCATAGAGACAAAGAATACTTTTGCTGAGCTCATCAATCTCCAGCCAGGCTGTTACTACGCAATGAGTGCACTGGCCTACAATGATCTTGCAGATGGCCCCTGCTCGGATATCACTTACTGTCACACTTTGAATGAGGGTAAATCAGTTTTGAGCAACATTAGTAGATGTTATGGAATAGATCTGAATTCTGTATCAGCACTGGGGGCAGTGCCCCTAAGGACAGAAAATTGACCCTTGTCTACATGATTCTTATTCACATCACCAACCTCTGATCTTACACGTCATTGCTTTAGTCATTTATTTTCTCTGTTAGCATTTTCAGCCTTTCTGTTTCCTTTGGAAAATACCCCTTTGATTTTTTTGGGCATATGGTCGTGTAGTGGTCTATATAGTCTATGATCTATATGGTCTACAGTGGAAGTCTGATATATTGCAGACGTTGGGGTCTAAGAAGTGAAACCATGTTATTGCTGAACCACATTTTGGCTGAATTTCAGTTATGCTGAGTGCTGTTGTACAACCTCGGAGCATTGCAAGCTTTAAAGCTCAGACCGTTGTCAATGCCATGTTGGATTACAGCTGAGCAATTCTAAAGGTCTTGTTATTTCAGAATATGGGCCATGTGACAACTCAGAAACCAGCTCCTCATAAACAATGAGTCTTTTTATTTTTATGTGGGATATGGGTGTTGCTGACTGGACCAGCATTTATTGCAATAACCCTAATGGCTCTGGGGAAGGTGATGGTGAGCTGCCTTCTTGAACCACTGCAGGTGTGGGTGCACCTACAGGACAGTTAGTGAGGGACTTGCAGGATTTTGACACAGCGACAGTAAAGGAACGGTGATATGGCTCTAGGTCAGGATGGTGAGTGACTTGGAGGGAACTTGCAGGCGCTGGTATTCTCATGTATGTGCTGCCCTTGTCCTTGTAGGAGCAGGCATGGGTTTGGAAAGTGCTGTCGAAGGAGCCCGACTGAGTTGCTGCAGCGTATCTTACACAGTGGACGCCTGTTACAACATGAATCATTATTATGCAGTGGTAGTTATGCTATTCCATCCATGACAACTTTATATATCCCTCAAAAACAGAAGGGAAATTTTCCATAAGAGACTTGGAGGTCAAGAATGGTGGTGAGGGGGGAATGGGGAGACAGGGTAACTAGAAAGTGTGAGAAAGTGCTGACATCAAAGCTTGTTGCAGGTGGAATCCAGATTGTGACTCATACCAATGTCTTGCAGTCACTCACCTGACGTACTCCCATATCTTCTAAAACTTAGAATCATAGAATCCCCACAGTGTGGAAACAGGCCATTTGGCCCAACAACTCCACACAGACCTTCTGAAGATCATCCCATCCAGACCCATCCCCTAACCCTACATTTCCCATATCTAACACACCTAACCTACACATCCCTGAACACTTGGGGCAAATTAGCATGGCCAATCCACCTAACTGGTGGCATGGTGGCTCAGTGGTTAGCACTGCTGCCTCAGCACCAAGGACTGGGTTCAATTCCACCCTCGGGTGACTGTCTGTCTGTTTGGAGTTTGCATGTTCTCCCCGTGTCTGCGTGGGTTTCATCCGGGTGCTCCGGTTTCCTCCCACAGTCCAAAGATGTGCAGGTTAGGTGGATGGACCATGCTAAATTGCCCATAGTATCTGGGTCTGTGAAGGTTAGGTGGATTAGACATGGGAAATGCAGGGTTACAGGGAAAAGGTAGGGGCATGGGTCTGGGTGGGATGCTCTTTGGAGGGGTGGTGTGGACTTGTTGGGCTGAATGGCCTGTTTCCACACTGTAGGGATTCTGTGAAACTTGCACATCTTTGGACTTTGGGAGGAAACCAGAGCACCCAGCAGAAACCCACGCAGACACAGGGAGACTGTGCAAACTCCACGCAGACAGTCGCCCGATGCTGGAATCGAATCCAGGTCCCTGGCGCTGTGAGGTAGCAGTGCCAATCGCTGAGCCACCATGTCACCCTACTCTGTGATTCACAATTACCTGGATAATGTGCTTACAGCTTTGAAGTGGGACTTAATAAGATCATATGATGTAAGAGTAGAAGTTGGCCTATCAATCCGTTGAGTCTGCTCCATTATTCAATGAGATTATGGCTGCTCTGATCATCCTCAACTCCACTTTACTGCTTTTACCCATAATCCTTGATTCCCTTGCTGACTAAAAATCTATCTTTATCAAACCTAAATCTATCTGAGCCTTGAATAAATTTAATGATCCACTCTTTACAGCCCTCTGTGGTAAAGAATTCCACAGATTCAAAACCCTCTGTGAGAGAAGAAATTCTTCCTCATCTCTGTCTTAAATGTGGGATTTGTGAGATTATGCCTCTGGTCTCAGACTCTCCCACAAGAGGAAGCAACCTTTCTGCACCAGCCCTCTTGAGTCCCCTAAGGATCTTGTATGTTTCAATGAGGGTGCCTCTCGTTCTTCTAAATTCCGATGAGTACAGGCCCAATCTTCTCAAACTCTCCTCATTAGAGAGTCTCTCCATAGCTGGTGTCAGCCTAGCGAACCTTCTCTTTCCTGTGGCCGTCTGCTTGTGCACAGTGACCAAGCTGCTCTGACACCAAATGTAAGCTTAACCAATGTATAACCTCGTGCTTTTCTTCTCTCTCACTCTTTTTGAATAGCACAATGACAATTTTCCATTCTCTAGGAATGTTCCTGAAGTGAGACAACTTTGAAAGATTATATTGAGGGAATCTACAAAATTCTCACCCATGATCATTTAAATAGAATCTATCTGGTTCTGGATATTTATCACTCTGCAATTCCAATGTTTTCAAATTTTCTCTGGTCAAGCAATATCTTCATTTTAAAACAACCATGGCCTTGTCTCTCCTTGTCTTTCATTGTCTCTGTTGTCCCCTCCAGCCCCAGAGCACCTTGTGGACTTTTTTACTATGCTAATTCTGGCCGAACAATCACTCCATCACTGAGTGCAGCATCCTCATCTGCCTTGACACTGAGCTCTAGAGTTCGAGCATGTTTCCCTCTACCTCCACATCCTCCTCTAAGGTGCTCCTTAGGTTCTGTTTCATGAATCAAGCTTTCAGTCATACGGACTGATATCTCCTTGTGTAGCTCAGTATCAAGTTCATGATGTTTCTGTAAAGTACCTTGAAATGTTTAGTTACATTAAAATCACTGTATCAATGTTTATCACTGTTAATTTTGGTGAGTCCCCTTCCCTGATTCAATGCAGTATTAGTTTCCTTGTGATCTCTATCATGCTGAACTCTTCCTTTATTGTAAATGCGGACACAATAGAGATCCAACACTTCCCTTATTTTCATTGACAATAGCACTATAATCAGCTTTCAAGTGGAGAACATTACTCATACCATCTTCTTTTTCTAATTACGTAATAAATCTTTTTGTGGTGAATGTCATATCCTTTGCACGTTTCTTTCAGTACTCATTTTGTAGTGATTATTATCAATTTTCTCACCCTTTGCTGTTTCTTGTTTCTCTCCCAGATACCAGGATTTTATTTTTGCAATTTGTGTTTTTTCCCCTAGTTTAATGTTGTCTCTCACCTCATTAGTCTTCCATTTTTTCTGTTGGCAAGTAAAGCCTTTGCCTGTTAGATGTATAAAGTTCTGCATCACAAATTCTTTCAGAATTCTGTCCTCCAATTTTCTGTGGTTTTCTGCATCAGCAGATTTATCAGTATATTGTGGACAGTTTGTCTCGACCAATTGAAGCCATCCTTACCTAAATCTAGAATATTAGTTGTTGCTTTGTGTTTCTCCTTTCCAAACATCAGGCTGAATTTGATCACATTTTGGCCACTTTTAGATATATGTTCACATTTTGTTAGGCTATTAACTATACCTGATTCATTACTTGTAATATCTAATATGACATGCCTTCTTGGTTCTAGGACACGTTGCAATAAACTATTCTGAATACACTGAAGAAATTTCGCTACCTTTCTTTCATGTAGTAGCCTTACCCCAATCTATATACGACAACTAAAACCTCTAATTATAACCATCCTGCCTTTGCCTCAAACTTATCTGATCTCTGCATTGAAGCAGTCTATCATTTCGGAGCTGATACTGGATGCCTTTACACTAATCCTACTATCCTTTTCTATTTCTTAATTCCATCCATAAAGTCTCCAGTGTCTATTGACCTCTCATTATATTCTCTTCTATCTTTAAAGCTGTTTAATCTTATTTCTATCATTTTCCCAGACTTTTCTGTGGAGTTTATAAACTGGTCTGTTTGGTTCCCAATCTTGGTTGGTGTGCAACCATCTAATGATTACCACATCATAACCAACAAGTTTAATTTGTATTTGAATGCATTCAATTTGCTCTGTATTTTCAGTGTGTATATATGAAAAACACATTTAAGCCGCACATCCTAAATAACTTCTCTAATGTTTCAATCTCGTATATTTTATTTTTCAGTCCAGATGAATAGTACTGGATTGCTCCCCATCCTTCTATAGTCAGTAAGAAAGTTTTTTTTAAGGTCTTTCATTAACGTGTACTGCTATCTGATATTACAGTAAATCAAGCAACAATCCCTCTGAAGGATGCCAACCCCATTAATTCCCCACCAACCAATGTGAAAGCTCACCCAATTGACAGCAGAAGAATCCGTCTGAATTGGACCCCTCCGCCAGGCCGACCATCAGAATATAAGGTAATGGATCTTTGACCATCTGCTTAGGTTGTGAGCAGCATTGATTCTGGTGTCAGTGTGAAGTACTGAACTCCGCGATCATTGGGGATTACTTGACAGCAGCAGGACTGTTGACTCCTACAGTAGGACTGAGAGTTCCACAGACATCCTTAAAGGAAATGATGCAGAGCATCCACACAAATACATTAAATGGCAGAGAAGGCACGCTCGAACTCCTGAACTTTCAGCATATTACACTGCCAGCTATAGCCTATTACCCAAATCCTTTTCATAACTGTTACCCTTTGTTAGCTAGCTCAACATTCTTTCTCTGTGGTACCAAAGACTGAAAGCTCTAGTTGGACTCACCATAAACAAATAACAGTTGAACAGAATGATGAATTTAAGGTTTACACATGGTGTATCTTCTCTGCCTCTCCTAAAGTTCCATGTGAGACCCCTCTGAGGCTGAATGGTACTCTCTTGGTCCCACCATTAAAGTTCCACAGTACTTCCTATACGTTCTTCTCCCTTGTGGTTCCATGGTACATCTGGTGTGGCTTCTCCATTGCCACCCACTCCTCCTCAAGGTTCAATGGTGCATCCCATATGAATAGGTTTAAGTTTCCTGGTTTCCATCCAACACTGGTGCCTATTGAGTCCCAATAGAACATGACAGATGGCTCATGGTAAAGCATATGCCTCCTTCTCCAAAGGTGTTGATGAGAGAAACTGGGATTGTTCTCCTTCGAACAAAGAATAACTAAGTTTTAATGTTAAATGGTGACTCAATGAAGGTGTTCAAAATTAGGAAGGTTTTGATAAGATAGAAAGGGAGCAATTTGGTTCCACTAACAGATAAGTCAACAATGGGTGCCAAATTAAGATAAATTGACAGAAAAAGTCCTGGGAGGCAATAATGAAAATTTTATTTTTATGCATTGACCTATTATGATTCGGGGCCTGAAAGGGTGAATGGGGCAGATTCAATAATAGCCTTCTAAAGGAAATTTGATAAATATTTGAAAAATAAAGCAATACTGGTTATTGGCATTAGTTGGACAGTTCTTTCAAAGAGTCAGTGCATGCATAATGGGCAGAATGGCCTCGTTCTCCACTGTATGATTCTATGCTGTTCCCCTAATTGTGCGAAAACTTTGATTGTTGCTGTGACCAGATAAGTCAGCATTTTCAATGAGTTCCACACAGCAAGTTCATGAAAGAGGTTTGACATCTGGAGTCAGAGTGAATGGACAAAAAATTGGTTGACAGAATAGAAAGTAGAGAGTTTAGGTGAAGGATCATTACTCAGTATAGAGGAAAGTCAAATGTGGTATTCCACAACAATCAGTATACGGACAACAAGGTTCAGAGCTGGATGAACACAGCAGGCCAAGCAGCATCATAGGAGCAGTAAGGCTGACGTTTCGGGCCTAGACCCTTCATCAGAAATGGGGGAGGGGAAGGGGGTTCTGAAATAAATAGGGAGAGAGGGGGAGGCGGATAGAGGAGAAGATAGGTGGAGAGGAAACACAGGTCAAAGAGGCAGGGATGGAGCCAGTAAAGGGGAGTGTAGGTGGGGAGGTAGGGAGGGGATAGGTCAGTCCAGGGAGGACGGACAGGTCAAGGGGGCGGGATGAGGTTAGTAGGTAGGAAATGGGGGTGCAGCTTGAGGTGGGAGGAGGGGATAGGTGGGAGGAAGAACAGGTTAGGGAGGCGGGGACGAGCTGGGCTGGTTTTGGGATGCGGTAGGGGGAGGGGAGATTTTGAAGCTTGTGAAATCCACATTGATACCATTGGGCTGCAGGGTTCCCAAGCAGAATGAGTTGCTGTTCCTGCAACCTGCGGGTGGCATCGTTGTGGCACTGCAGGAGGCCCAGGATGGACATGTCGTCTGAGGAATGGGAGGGGGAGTTGAAATGGTTTGCGACTGGGAGGTGCAGTTGTTTATTGCGAACCGAGCGTAGGTGTTTTGCAAAGCGGTCCCTGAGCCTCCGCTTGGTTCTCCTGATGTAGAGGAGGCCACAACGGGTACAGCGGATGCAGTATACCACATTGGCAGATGTGCAGGTGAACATCTGCTTGATGTGGAAAGTCTTCTTGGGGCCTGGGATGGGGGTGAGGGAGGAGGTGTGGGGGCAGGTGTAGCACTTCCTGCGGTTGCAGGGAAAAGTGCCGGGTGTGGTGGGGCTGGAGGGGAGTGTGGAATGGACGAGGGAGTCACGGAGAGAGTGGTCCCTCCAGAAAGCAGATAAGGGTGGGGAGGGAAAGATGTCTTTGGTGGTGAGGTCGGATTGCAGATGGCGGAAGAGTCGGAGGATGATGCGTTGGATCCGGAGGTTGGTGGGGTGGTACGTGAGGACGAGGGGGATTCTTTTTGGTTGTTGTTGCGGGGATGGGGTGTGAGGGATGAGTTGCAGGAAATGCGGGAGATACGGTCGAGGGCGTTCTCGACCACTGGGGGGGGATGTTGCGGTCCTTGAAAAACGAGGACATCTGAGATGTACGGGAGTGGAATGCCTCATTCCTGGGAGCAGATGCAGCGGAAGCGAAGGAAATAGGGAATAGGGGATGGCATTTTTGCAGGAAGGTGGGTGGGAGGAGGTGTATTCTAGGTAGCTGTGGGAGTCGGTGGGCTTGAAATGGATATCAGTTTCTAGGTGGTTGCCCGAGATGGAGACAGAGGTCCAGGAAGGTGAGAGAGGTGTTAGAGATGGTCCAGGTGAACTTAAAGTTGGGGTGGAAGGTGTTGAAGTGGATGAACTGTTCGAGCTCCTTGTGGGAGCACGAGGCTGTGCCGATACAGTCATCAATGTAACGGAGGAAGAGGTGGGGTTTAGGGCCAGTGTAGGTATGGAAGAGGGATTGTTCTACATAACCTACAAAGAGGCAGGCATAGCTTGGGCCCATGCGGGTACCCATGGCCACCCCCTTTGTCTGTAGGAAATGAGAGTATAGGGACCAATGTTAGTTATATTTACATTAAAGATTTAGACTTAACTCAACAAGTGGACTCAATATAAAATGTACTAATGATACCAAACTGGGGATTCAGCCAACAAGGAGGAAAAATTCCACATAAAGTAATGAAACATTAGAAAACATGAAGACTGGGCAGCAAAGTGACAAATAAACTTTGTTATAGACAATTGTAAGGCGATGCACTTCGGTAGGAAAACAGAAATGATACCTGTGCCATTAGAAAATAAGAAACAAATGGGTAAAAAATCCAAGAAATCTAGGTATACAGGTATAAATATCATTTAAAATAACAATACAGGTTGGCAAAGCAACTAAAAGTGCTAACAAAGCACTGGAATTTATTTCTGAGGGTACAGAATTCTAAAGTGAAACTATGCTCACCTGGTAAGGTCAGGTGTATAGAATTGTATACGGATGTGGTCTCCATACCACAAAACAAACACACAAGGTCTGGTGAAAGTGAAAAGATCTATCAGTGTGGTTCCAGATCCAAGTGACTGCAGTTATCACAAAATATGTTTCTTATTTCCTGAGAAAGGAGGCGAATTAGAAGTGACCTTCAAATCTTTAGACCATCTTCAGTGGTCTTTAAATTGCTGGATGAGTAGATGGGGAGAGAACTTTCCAAAATAAGGGGCCATCATTGCAAGATAGTCACTAATAAATCAAGAGGGTATTAGAGGGAAGTTTTGTTGCACAGAGAGTGGTTTGAATGTGACACTTGTAAACTTGTAGGCAAAGTAATTTAGGCAAATAGAAGAAGAGAAATACATGAGGGAAAAGAAAAGATATATTGAAAGTTTGAGATGTGACAGATGGAATGGGAGCAGACTTGTGTGGAATATAAACACCAAGACAAAGCAGACAGGCTGACTGGCCTGTTTCTGTGAAGTATATTTTGTGTAATTATTTTCTAATGGTCAGCACCTTCATCCCAGGGAAGTTGAATGGATCAGGTAAATTAACTAAAGCTCTTTCACGTACAGGTGACCTACTGGATTGAAGGGGATGAGAATTCTTCTCGGGTCATAAAAACGACTACTCCCTCTGCTGATCTGACCAATCTCTACCCATATTGTGACTATGAGATGAATGTTTGTGCCCACAACTCACTAGGTTTTGGGCCCCACTCGGAGGTTGTTCAGTGTCGCACACTGGAAGACTGTAAGTTACCTCAGAACTATTATCAAGAAAGAAAGAGCCTATACTTCTATCATGCCTTTCATGATCTTAGGATATTGCAAAGTGCTTTGATGCCAATGAACGGTAATCACTGTTGCAGTTTTAGAAATGTAGCTTCCAACCTCTGCACAGCAAGCTCCCACATGCAGCAATGTGAAATAACCAGCTTTAGTGATAGGAGTTGAGGGATAAATATTGGCCTCTGGAGCATAACACCCCAGCTCTTCCTCAAAACAGTGGCCACGGGATCCTCTACAGCTATTTGGAAGAGCAGTTAGGATCTCAGTTAAGGCCTCAGTTTTACATCACATCAGAAAGATAAAATTAACTCCTTACATGACTATTATTTACCATTCAATTGGACATTGCACAGGGTTTCTGTTGGCAGACAGGAGGTGATCATGTTTCTGGTAGATTCTGCATTGGCCTGTGAAGAACAGGACAGAAGCTCTGCTGTGCAGTGTGACAGATCTTCCTTCCCCAAAATCTACTTGGACCAAGGGTGTGGATGTGTCTTAGCATCTTTTCTCCTTCAGTCCCTTGCCTCTGCTCTCTCTAGCCTCAGCTCTAGAAACAGGTGCAAATAGTTTCTGAATTCAATCATCATTATGTTAGGAATTATTCATTCATCTTCAATCGTATAGGAATTGGTTAGACTGCAGCTGGAGTACTGTATGTAGCTTCAGTCTCCTTACTAGGCATGGCATGACTGAGCTACGAGGAGAAATTAGGCAAACTGGGCTTGTATTCTCTGGAGTTTTAAAGATGAGAGGTGATCTCATTGAAAGCTACAAGATACTTCAAGCAGTAGACTGGGTAGGTGCAGATAGGTTGTTTTTTCTGGTTATGGAGTCTGGAAACAAGGCACATAATTTTAAAATAAAGGCGAAGCCACTCAGAACTGAGATGAAGCATAACCTTTTCACTCAGACAGTTGTGAATCTTTAGAACCCTCAATCGCAGGGGAGTGTGGAAGTGTTTTGTTTAAATTAGAGATTGACTGACTAATTTCTAAATATGAATGATGTAAAGGAATATGAAAATAGTGTGGGAGAAAGACTCTAAATTGGACGATCAGCCATGGGCTCATTAAGCTGAAAGGCTTCCCACTTCCCCCTCACCTCCTAAGGCAAATTTCCCTCCCAACCATTGGTCCCTGAGCAATACTAACCATTAATTCTCCATCTCATTTTCCTCCAGCTTCCTTTCTCACACTCTTCAACCTCATCCATCAGGTCTAACTTCTGTTCCCTCAACTCCTCTAACCTTCTGGCTGCCCAACTTCCCTTCTTCAATCCATGATAGCTAACATTAGAAATAATCTCTCCTTGCTGGTTATTATGCATTTCCTTTTAAAATAACTGGCGAGACCATCTCAAAATTCCACCATCAACCTCTCTGTTGTCTCTAATTACAAGGTCAGAAGTCAGGCAACACCAGGTTATAGTCCAACAGGCTTATTTGAAACCACAAGCTTTCAGAGCATTGCCCCTTCAACAGGTGAAGTGAGAGAGAACTACAGGCACAGAATTTATAGGTCGAGAATTTAAAGGATCACACAAATGGTGTGAGTGGAGTGTCGACAGGCCGAATAATAGGTTTCTGCGGGTGATCATGAGTGTCAGATGGTGTGAGTAATGGAGGGGATTGTACTTGCAGCTGTTTAGGTCACAATCTGGAAAACCCTCATCATGGCAACTCTTACTTTGCCTTTGCCTTAAGATCCTTTTTTTTAATTTATTCGTGGAATGTGAGTGTCATTGATGAGGACAGCATTTAAAACCCATCCTTAAATTCCATTGAGAAACTGTTGGTGAGCTTTTTCATGAGTTGCTGTAGTTTGAGGTAAAAGGCATACTCAATATACTGTTAGGGAGGGGGCTCCAGTACTTTGATCCAGCGTTGAGGAGGTAATGGAAATATACTTGCACATCAGGATGGTGTGTGACTTGGTGGAGAAGGTCGTGTTCCCATGTATCGTATCTGTACCCGTTGTTCATCCAGGTGGTAGAAGTCACAGGAAAGAGCGATCAAAAAAGATATATTCACATTCCATCATGTGGATCGAGAACACTGCTGTCTCTGTACAGCACTGGTGAAGGGAGGGAATGTTGAAGTTGGTGGATGGGGTGCCAACTGAGCGGGCTGCTTTGTTCTGGATGATGTCGAGCTTCTTGGGCTATTGCTGGAGCTGCACTTGGCATTCCGTCACACTCCTGACATGTAGATGGTGGACACTGGGGAGTACAATATGAGGAAAACTAATGCTGATATTCTTATTGTCTCCTTTTAGTACCAAATGAGCCGGGACGATTGGCATTCAATGTCATTTCACCAACTGTGACCCAACTGAGCTGGGCCGAACCTTCAGAAACCAACGGGGAAATCACAGAGTATGAAGTCACTTACACTGTGGTGACTGATGAGAATAGTAAGTACCTCTCAAAACAGGGAAAAACTCCAGACATATACTCAGAAGCATTTGCATGATCAAATTTCTAGGTGCTTCGTGATGAGTGTGTCTGGGGTTTGCCCTCTTTCATGAAGCTTTAAGTGTGCATACCTTTCTGCTACGATCCTGAGCAAGAGGACAGGCTGGAACGTCCGAGTTTCTGACTGTTTTGTTTGCTACGTGTTGACAGAGCCCATTGGACCTAAAAAGACGGTGAAAATCGATAAGCCAAAGAAGCGGATGGTAATGATCGAGAATTTGAAAGCCGAACAGCCATATCGGTACACAGTGCGAGCCAAGAATGGCGCTGGTTGGGGACCTGTCCGAGAAGCCACAATGAACCTCTCCACGCAGCCAAAACGGCCAATGTCCAGTAAGCGAACAGTCTCATGCAGAGTATTGAACACTCAGTCAGAGAATTAATACACACACACCAGGGAGATCACCACCTCTAGGCAATGGACACTAGATCCCACTGAGTAATGTTGCCAGGTACCTCCTTGTATATGAGGTGATCTCAACTCACTGCGAGAAACGGGTCCAGCTCTCATAGTGAATCATCATTCAGCTCATAAACCAGCAACCCATTCCCCAGGTCCATTCATCACAGAAAAAAAAACATCTTGCATCCACAAGATCTGCCTTGACCCAACATGAGGCCATCTTCCCTCTAAATTCTGATCAGTCTATCTCACAACCTCTGCCTGTTGGTCAGGTGTTTGAGTCTTCACCCATTGGGACCCTCCACTCCCTGCCCACCCATACTAAAGAAGTCATGAAAAAACATTGTAATTTGAAAGAAGGATATTTTAGCCAATTTTAATATGTATTAGTTTGGGTACTGCTGTAAACATAAAACCCAGTCCCGGTATTGATGGCCGTAGAAGCTGTTTGTAATGCAGCGATACAGGTTGATTATCAACATGCAAATCCTTCCAATGCATTGATGGCAGACAGTAAGAGCTGGAGAGTCTCCTGGTCAGAAATACTTAATGTTGCAATGCCCCTCATGCTATGACTTGAGTCTGGTAACATGTAAAAAGCCCATGCTGTGTTGGCCTCATTTTCACTAAACATAGGAAATCTGTCATTGTTCCCAAAGAACAAGAGACAGCCAGTGAGATGAACTGGCATAGTTCTGTGCTGTGATGCTACACACAAATTTATCTGATGCTGATAGCACTGAAAATACATTTTAAGATTCAAAGTTGTGTTTGCCGTTTGTATTTGTTCCAAAACTAAAATGAGAAATTTTTCTAAAAGCTTGTGGCCATAACATTGAAAATCTCTGCCAAAGTGAACCAACGGCTTATTTAATTGTCTGTCTCTGCCACCCACAGTTCCCATCATTCCAGATGTTCCGATTATTGATGCCGAAGCACACGATGAGTATGAGAACTTCCTCATGTACAGCTCAGATGTAATGCGATCACCCAGACCGAGCACTTCTGATGACTTAGGTATGACCTTCATTTCCAGCACCTCTCTGCTTTAATTACAATCACATTACATCAGAGGCAACCATCTGAAACAGCAGTGTCGAGACCACAGCTTGTGTACAACGGGCCATAAGTAAATGTGGACAAGGAAAATACCATTCAGCTCATCAAGTCTAGTCCATAGATGACTGTTCTATCATGGACAACCCCCACTACTTGACATTTGTACCTTCCCTACTTTAAGCAGTAATGGATCCTCCTCCTTTTCAAATCTGTCAGAGACACTCTTCAGGTTTTAGTGTTAGTACATAGTATTTATACAGTTTGAAACCCAAACCACAAGTTAAGTTCCATTTATGTACAGGTCTAAATTTTTGAAGATAACATTTGTCTTTTCTATTTATTACTTACGTGCAGAGAAAGGTGTGCATTCAGAATGTTTAATCATTGTTCCAGATTCCCTGCTCCAGTAATATTCACAGTTAAAGCATCAGACTCCTAGATCAGATCCCCAGAGAGTAATCTTTAAACACTCTTTCACGGTAAAAACACTTTCCATTCACTACTCATCTTTCTCTTCTGCTGCTAAGGATATTCATTGAAGCTGAACCATAATACCTTGTTCAGGATATCCCAATGCAATTTCAATATGAAATGTTACTTTTGGAAGTGTGGTCACTTGTTACATTGGAGATAGTAAGGACTGCTGAGGCTGCAAGTCAGAATCGATAAAATGTAGAGCTGGAGAAGTACAGCAGGTCAGACCACATCGGAGGAGCAGGAAAGTCACGCTTCAGGTCTAGACCCTTCGTCAGGACTGGGGAGGGGGAACGGGGCTCAGAAATAAATAGAGAGGGGGGCGGGGGGCGGGGGGAAAGGTTGCTGGGATGATGATAGGTGGATTGCGGAGGTGTTTTAGTGGAGATTGGTCATTGAGAAGGGTGGAGCAGATAGGTGAAGGAAGATGAACAGGTTGTATCAGGTCAAGGAGGCGGGGATGAGAGGGAGGGCTGGAAATGGGATGAGGTCGGGGTGGGGAGATTCTCCATGAATTGGTCACCAAGTGTGCGCTTGGTCTCCCCAATATAGAGGAGACCACATCGGGAGCGACGGATGCAATAGGCCTGATTAGAAGAGATACAGGTGAATCTCTGCCAGATTTGGAATGATTGTTTGGGGCCTTGGACGGAGGTGAGAGGGGAGGTGTAGGGGCAGGTGTAGCAGTTCCTGTGTTGCAGGGAAAGGTACTGGGTGTGGTAGTAAAGTTGATGGGGAGTGTGGAGCTGGCGAGGCAGAATGAGTGGTCCCTAGAGAAAGCAGATAGGGGTGGGGAGGGAAATATCTTTTTGGTGGTGGGGTCTGATTGCAGATGGCAAAAATGGCCAAGGATGATGCATTGGATTTGGAGATTGGTGGGGTGGTATGTGAAGACTAAGGGGACTCTATCCTTTTATTGTTGATGGGGTGAGTGGGTTTGAGGGCAGAAGCATGGGAAATGCAGGAGATGCAGTTGAGGGCATTATGAATCATGGGAGAGTAGAAATTATGGTCCTTGAAATAGGAGGCGGTCTGGAATGTCTAGCAGTAGAACTCTTCATCCTGGGAGCAGATGTGGCCGAGAAAATGGGAGTATGGGATCGCATTTTACAGGAGGGTAGGTGAGAGGAGGTGTAGTCGAGGTAGCCGAGGGAGTCAGTGGGTTTGAAATGGATGTCAGTGCTAAATCAGTTTCCGGAGATGGAGACAGAGAGGTCCAGGGAGGGCAGGGAGGTGTCAGAGATGGTCCAGATGAATTTGAGGTCCGGGTGAAATGTGTTGATGAAGTGGATGAACTGTTCGAGTTTCTCGTGGGAACATGAGGCAGCACTGAATCAGTCATCAATGTAGCGGAGGAAGAGGTGAGGGATGGTGCTGGTTTAGCTGCAGAAGAGGGACTGTTCCAAGCATCCTACGAAGAGGTAGGCATAGATTGGACCCATGCGGATTCCCATGGCCACCCCTTTGGTTTGTAGGAAGTGGGAGGAATCAAAGGAAAAATTGCTGAGGAACCATCCTTCACCTCTTCCCAGGATTGTAATTTCCTCTGTCCCATAATTCATAATGCCCTCAACCAATCTCCTGCACTTCTGCTCTCAAATCCCCTCCTCCCAACAATAATCAGGATAGAGACCCCAGGTCCTCACATACCACCCCACCAATCTCCAAATCCAATGCACCATCCTCGGCCAGTTTTGCCATCTGCAATCAAACGCCACCACCAAAAGATATTTTCTTCCCCACCCCTACCTGCTTTCCGTAGGGACCACTCGCTTCACGACTCACTCGTCAGCTCCACGCTCCCCATCAACCTTACCACCATACTTGGCACCTTTCCCAGCAACCGCAGGAAGTGCTACGCCTGCTCTTACACCTCCCCTCTCGCCTACGTCCAAGGTCCCAAGCAATCACTCTAAATCTGGCAGAGATTCACCTGTATGTCTTCTAATCAGGCCTACTGCATCTGTTGCTCCCGATGTGGTCTCCTCTATATCGGACAGACCAAGCGCAGACTCGGTGACTGATTCGCAGAGCATCTGCACAATGTACGCTCCATTCAACACCACCTTCTGGTTGCCAGCCATTTCAACTCCACCTCCCATTCCCTTGGTGACATGTCCATCCTGGGCCTCCTCCACTGTTAAAATGAGGCCACATACAAACTGGAGGAACAATACCTTTATATTCCGGCTCAGGAGCTTACAGCCCAATTGCCTCAACATACAGCCCACCAGCTTCAGAATCTCCCCACCCCCAGCCTCATCCCGTGTTCACTCCTGCCTCTCACCCCCGCCTCCTTGACCTGACACAATCTGCCCATCTTCCTTCTCACCTATCCGCTCCACCCTTCCCATTGACCAATCTCTACAATTCCCTCCCTGCACCCACCTATTATCATCCCAGCTACCTTTGCCCCAGCCTCAAACCCCCTATTTATTTCTAGCTCCCTTCTCCCTCCCCAGTCCCGATGAAGGGTCCAAACCCAAAACGTCGACTTTCCTGCTCTTCCGATGCTCACTTTTCACATTGTCTGGGCTGAACCAATTCTCAATCCATTTAAACGAATTTGCAAATTCCACAAGCCTTAACTTTTCTAGCTGATTTGAGGAAATTAGTCAATTTCTTTTTAAATCTACATACAGTAACTGAGAGAAGTCTGTGAGCTTAGTTTCCCACTCCAAGAATTCCAATAGGTTTGTAAGAAACAATTTGTTACTTCTCTACACATTGCTGGTTGCTTCTGATGACACATTTGAATCTTTGTTGCTAGCTTTCCGTTGAAGAATTTCTCCACTCTAGTTATGAGACAAACCGATCTGTAATTCTCAGCTGTGGATCTTATTCTCCTGTAACTGTGACTCCATCTTCCTCCAATGTCAGTCACTGCTCCAAACCTTACTAGAACTCTCCAGTCCAAGCTACATCCTAACTCATGTGGGAACCCAGTGTGTGTCCTGTGATTCTTGTTTCAACTTTGCACATTCTCCAAGAGTTCAGGATCACTCAGTCCATTTATTCTGTGAAACTTTACATATCCCTGTCCAGAGCCAGACTGAAACAGTTTTACCCATTTATCTTCAATATATTCACCCATTCTTTGATTTTCTTGTGTTTTTAACAATTTTGGGACTTACTGAGGCCTTCAGTGATTTATGACCTTTTTTTTCTATTCCTAGTGCTTTCTTCAGCAATTTCAGGTAAGATCGTAATCTTTTTTGCAAGAATATGAAAAAATCAGGAGACTTACAAAAGCCCACTCCATCAAAAGGCTCCAAAATCTTTGCTCTAATTCACAAATTCTCCGATATTCTGCTGCTGTAACCTGCTCAGGCTTCATGCCCCAACTACTCCCTCCACTCCTCTGTTTTGTGTCTGCACTCTCCCTGCTCTGTTTCTGGTGACAAAGCTTTTTACTGCCTTGGAATTCTTAAGTTCCTCCAACTTTCTCAAAAACATCTTTAACACTTACCACATTAGCTATTCATTCACTACATACTCCATTTCCATCCTGGCCCCCAGATGCTGGATCTTTTGGTTGCCCGATGAGGATGTTGGTAATTCTTGTGCTAATATTGCTGTTGATGATGAGAATGTTGATGGTTAAGTTCCTGGCATTATCCTCGTCACTCCTTGTGATCTCCTACTTTAAAGTCTACATGATTCTTTTCCTGAGTTCCAAACACAAAAAAAAGGTGCTGATAATATTCCCACAGCTCGCAATGTTTTTCTCAACAGATACAAAAAAGAAGCCCCTTTTTACAGATAACATAAGTGCTGGTTATCAGACAAGATATTAAACAAGGGCCCTCTGCCCATCTCTTATTTTAAAAAATATTTCCTGGAATATGGGCGTCACTGGTAAGGTCAGCATTTGTTGCCACTCTCTAATTACCTTTAAACTGAGTGACTTGTTATGCCGTTGCAGCAGACAGGTTTGGAGTCAGCCACATTGCCACAGGTCTGGAGTCGCATGTAGGGCCATATAAGCATGGCAGATTTCCTTCCCGAAAGAACATTATGTACCAGTTTTGCTTTTACAACAATTATTAATGGTTCCCATTGCCAAGACTGAATTTCAAGCTCAGATTTTACGATTGAATTTAAATTTAATTTAGACTCCTGATTCCAGAGCATTAGCCATGGCCTCTGGATTACTGGTTCAGCATCATTGTCACTAATACCACCCTCTTTGACAGAGACTTGTCCTGGTGTCCTGGTCAACATTTCTCCTTTAAGTGGCACCATGAAAACAGATTTGTTTTCTGCTCATGGATCTCATTTGTCACATCAACAACAAGGGCATCCAGCAAAATGTACCAGGCTGGGTGCTAATTGGCTGCATTTTTTAACATGAGACACCTTGAAAAGCAATTAATCAAATGTGGGATGGTGTCTTGAAAAGTAATTAATCAAATGTGGGATGTTTCTAGGATAGCCTGAGGGAATAACAAAGTGTTATGATATATGTAAATTCTTTTCGTCTTTCAAGCTAACTTCTCTGGGAGTCTGTTCTATAATCCTAATGGGAATAGGCCTTGCTTGGATCTTTTGATAGTTAATACATATTCTCTGGTGTTACGTTCATTGTCTAATTTAAAGAGCTTCCTACTTTCAATTTCATCCATAACCTTCCTATTTTAAAGACTTGTATCTTGTTAGCTCCTTTTTGAAGTAGAACCTTCTAGCATCAATCCTAAATTTCTGTTTTGCTGTTGGAGCTTGTACTTCTCAAATGGTTTCAGTTTGAAGTCATGTTTGTGTTTACTTTATCATGCAGTTCGTTATATGCATTCTACAGGGACAGATCTCTGCTTTCTTCTTTCTCCTTCCTCTCATTTGGGATTAAGGTCATTTTTCCTCTGTGCATCACTTCTAGCATTTGAGTATCTCCTTTGTGTTTTTATTAGACCTGAAATGGCCACAGCAGCTAAGGCACAGTCTGATCAGAGCCGTGGACAGGTTGTCCCAGAGCTCCCCAGACTTGCACAGCGCTGTTTTGACTATAGGGTACAGCTCCATGTTTTGCTTGTGAACTAAACTACAGCTCAGGAACTGGGCACAACAACTGTTCCATTGATGTAACACTTTAACACAGCCAAACCTCTTGAGGCACTTACAGTCATAGAGTCATTGAGATGTACAGCATGGAACTTCACAGAGAATTATTGATTATAAATTTGTCACTGAATCACAATGAGATATCTGGACAGATGATTAAAAGCTTGCTCAGGGATCTAGATCTAGAGGGAAATTAACTGGCAAAGAGGCCAGAGAGGGAAGCTGGAACGTCAGAAAAGTAGTGGGAATAGAGTTAAAGGATCAGAAGATGAGATTCATGAATGTAGCAAATTCAGAGACCGCCTGATAGGAGATGGTTAGAATCTAGAGAAAAATTTGAATTCTGAGAATTTGAGAGATTTGGCACATTGGCTGGGAGAAACAATGGAAGTGGCAGAGTCAACTGAACAGATGTCAGCTGTCTTTGTGACAAAAAGACACCCACAAATTCCTCACATTTGTTATTGGACATGAAGTTGGAGGAGCAGGGGAGGGTGCTTTAAAATGGCTTCAATATTACAGCTTAAGTTTTGACAGGATAAATGCTGAGAAGTTGCTTCTTTTGTTCCTAGGCTGTTCCAAAGAGGGAATGCGAAAACTAGAAACAGGAGTAGGCAATTCAGCCCCTTGAACATGCTCCATCATTTAATACGAGGTGAGACCAGTCATGACCATATTAAATGGCAGAGCAGGCTTAAGGGCTGAATTGCCTATTCCTGTCCCTATTTCTTATGTTCCCCTTGTGTAAGAATCTAAGACGAAAGGGCATAATCTCAGAGTAAGTAGTCACCCATTTAAAGCAGCACTGAGGACGAATTTCTCCTCTTGGAGGATAATGAATCTGTAGAATTCTTTACCACAGAGGGCTGTAGAGGCTGGGTCACTTAAGGATATTCAAAGCTGAGATAGACAAATTTTTAATCGGCAAGGGAATCAAGGCAAGAAAGTGGAGTTGAATCCTATCAGATCTGCCATTATTTCATTGAATGGTGGAACAGATTTGATGAGCCAAATGGCCTACTTATGCTCCTCTGTTTTATCGTCTTAAAGAAGTGAAACTATCGGTTATTTTTACATTCCAGAGAAATCCTTTTCAGCAGTTTAGTCTTAGCAACGGAGAGTAGAACCTAATAGTCCAAATGGATATGGTGATGGATGGCTAAGACAGTTGTTCATCATAGATATCCCAACCTGGGAACTGAATATTCTTTTAAAAAATTCCGAGATTTGGTTCAATATAGTCCTTGGCTACTAGACACAATAGTAGCCTAATTTGCTATCATTTGTAAATTTGAACAGTTTGTGTTGAGCTTTACTGTCCAGGTTGTTGGAACAATCTGGAAACACTGAGGCTGGGCCAATTCCCACAAAGAAGCATCCTTCAACTTTCCAGGTAGTTTCTTCATCAGTTCATGCTTTTAGTATCCCTTGAATCACCACAGCTTTAAATTTAAATGGTAGTCTCTGGTGCTGAGTTTTGTTACATTACTTTCGAAGTGAACAATCCGATTGGAATGACACTTTCTCAAAGAATCAAGGTGGTTGTTTAAGTAGATTCTGAATATATGTTGCCTCCTGTTCTCATCTTCAGGTTTATTCCTGATAATTGATTCTATTAACTTAGACTGTACTCGAGCAAAATAACTGGGTGTCAGTAGCGAACTTGTACAAAAGCAAAATGCTGTGGATATTAGAAATCAGAACTAAAAGCAGATAGTGCTGGAAATAGTCAATACGTCTGACCATATCTGTGGAGAGAGATGCAGAATTAACATTTCAACTTAATGGTCCTTCATCAGTCTGTTTTCTCTCTGCAGATACTGACAGACATGATGAGTATTTCCAGCATTGTCTGTTGCTATTTCAGTCATTACCTAGTTTTGAAAATTGGTAACATATTACCTTTATCTAAAGTTCAGAGGTTTCCCCATTTATTGACTCCCTCATAATGACCATTGATCCTTCTTAATTCTCTGTATTTGGGGTCATGCATGTATGGGAAGGTGTATGTGTGTATGCGCGCAGTTGTGTGCATGCATTCCTGTGTGTATAGATATATTTGTGTACACATGCCATGCACACAGTCCTGTGTAGTGGTTAGGTACCTCTCTCTATTCAAGCCGGTCTGTTGAGTGTTTCCCGTCTGACATTGGTAGGTTAGGTTTGTGCATATGGCCTTGCTGGGCTGATGCTGAACCATTTTCTGGGATTATATACCAACACGAGTCATTAACTTGTTCTGCAAGGCTCCAAATGGCAACATGTCCAACTGCTGGGCGATGATTTCGATGGGCGGAAGGTAACGTGGCAGCTACCAGTGGAAGTGATACCCCGCCTTTCCTGTAGCTCTTCCCTGACGCATGCTTCCTCAGACATTGAGAGCCTCCTCTCCGAAGACACTGAGTATTCAGACACCATGAGGAGGAAGGCTACGCCCCAAACACAGGAAGGTCAAGGTGAAGATCTCACAATGCTTGTTTCATTAACATACTTGTATTTCTGCGCAAACTTCTCAGTGGTCTGAGAAACCTGCCTCCCATCCTTACTGAGTACACTCCTTTTAACTGAACAGAGATGCATGCAGAAGGGGTTAAGGATCTGTTAGCACTTTATGCATGCTGCTGGGGTCAGTTATTTTTATTGTGCAAATTCAAATGTTACATCTCATACCAAATGGACATTGTTACCGCTGCTTACAAAGTGCAAGCAACATACAGACTCTCTGGGAGGCAGGGACTGCAGCCTCTGAATAAATATTGTGGGACAATAGGGCTGACTTCAACTCCCAGTGGGAGTGAATGGCAGTCTGACGTGGTCAGTTTGTGATGGTAATCTTTAACAGCTGGTCATCTATCTCAGAGGGAAACCAATGACTTTCTGTCTGATCAGCCAGAGGAGGGGTAGTGATCACCGAGTGGTTTGGAGGCACCAAAAGAGGGCTAGTGGCAGTGAGGTAGGTGAGGGCGGGCTAGAAGGAAACTGCTGTGAGGACCCTGCAACTGCGTGGGCTGGGTCAGGACACTGCTGCCCAGAAGAGCACTCCTGCCCTGATTTTTAAATTGACTCTGGTCTTCTGTTTTACCTGACCGTATTGGAGGGACATACATGTGACCCATGTATGGCATTTGCTGACAGAAATGGGAAACTATTGGTTCAAGTGGCAGATGGAGCCACATTTTTTCTCACTGATCAGGAAGAGTCAAATTTGCCTGAGAGAATTTGAGATTCAAGTGGCTACTGATGTCTGGATATATACTTGACTATACATGTAAGGTCATGCCTCAATGCTACAAGATCGTTGTAAAGCATTTAATAAAATACAAAGTGAAAGTTCGTAGCCTGAGATGTACCTCTATAATCAATGTTCTGTGGCAACCAGGTCTTCTACTCTCTGCAGGCCTTCCTCTTCTGTCATTCAGAAATACTTTGCCAGTTTAGAGGGATTTGAACTCCTTTCCTCTTTGATCTGTGTAATGATTGTGCTACCTCTTTGTCCATGTTGTCATGTGCTTCATTCAACAGTGAGTAGAGTGTACACTTCAAAAGTATTTGCTGTAATGCTCTTTGCTGAGATCTGAGGTTGTGAAAGGTGCTATGTAAATGCAAGCTTTCTCTTTCTTTACTTTTCCTCATGATCATATGAGCTAGTACTGAGATACTAGCACAGATAACAGATATTGGAGAGATTTGTTGGTCAGCACCTTCCAAACCCACAGCCACTTCCATTTGGAAGGACAAAAGCAGCAGATCCGTGGGAACACCACCACTTGCACACTGCCCTCCAAGCCACTCACCATCCTGGCTTAGAAATATATCATTCCCTCCCCAACTGCATTTTGGGTATCCCCACATCAATTGGGCTGCAGCGTTCAAGAAGGAAGCTCACCACCACTTTGTCAAGGGATTGAGAATTAGGAATGGGTAATAAATGCTGGTCCAGCCAGTGATTCCTACATTCCATGAACATACTTTTAAAAAATATGTCTAGAAGGATAGTTAGGAACTAAACAAGGTCTGAGCACTGTATGTTGTAAGCAATTTACTCAGCATGATTCCCAACCTCAACTCATGTTGACTGTGAACCAAATGGACTGTGCTTCTTTAGTGCAATCTCATTAACCCTAATTGTTGAATTTTCTTTCCTGTTTCTCCCCTGTGTTGACTGTAAGTACAGCTGTGATGTCACATTGATGGTTTGATTGATGTTTGCACATACATTCCAATACACGGACCAATCTCTCAAAATCAGCAGGTTCACTCTTCTTCCCACTGTCCTCCATTGCTCTAAACCCAACAGAATCCATACTCCCAAATGTTACCATCCTCCAGTGGAACAGTGAGTTCCAACTCTGAAAACCCAAACTGCAGAGGCCTTCATGACAGTAGGTTTTCACTAAGTTTAGAAAAGGCATTGGCACAAGGTTTACTTCTTGGTAACCCTCACTTTGCAGCTGATGTCCAAAAATATATTGAATATTAATGGATCAAGGGTAAAAGGTGGAGTGGTGCTGGTGCTCAGGTGCAGTGACTTTGATACTGAGACAATACTTGCTGATGCCCGCTGCTGGGTAGAATTCTAGATTGCTTTACTGAACACAATTTTTCTCCTTTCCCCACAGATATGCCGATCAACGGGAAATGGGAGATGAACTCTCTTTTCCCTGGCAGTGCCAACAGCACCCTCAATAGGAGCACCCTCACCACGTACAACCAGCAATATACCAAGTTGATGGAAGTCTCCTCCATGTCCTCGGACACTCACACTAACATGATGTTGGGACAGGGTCAGTATGAACTATGCCAGTGTGTAACACACTGTGTGCTCAAATCATCTCCCCTCCTATGTCTGAATCATAGAGATAGGCATTTCTGGGATTTGATTTGTTGTAACTTTTGAGAGAAAGCTAATCTAAATGAATAATTTATGTAAGAATTTCATGCATTTTATGCTGTAAAGACACTGACTCTTGCTGCCTCATAAATAATGAGCTGGCATTCATCTAGTGCCTTCCACATCCACTTTGCATTCCACAGCCACTGGGTCTGTTGAGACACAGGTCTGTTGAGACATGCAGTGTTATCATGTGGAGTAAAGTGTATGCCAACTGCCCTCCAGTTCGGAGACCGTTCTTCGTATGTGAACCCCAGCAGTTAATCCTAGCTGTACATTCAATCACAGCAGGCATCAGCCAACAACCACATGAGTACACTTTCTGTCACTGGTTAAACCTGAGTTTAGAGTATGTGACAGACTATGGCCAATACACTTCAGGAAGTGTCAAGATTGGAGTGGCTGCAAAGGAGATTTATTAGAATAGTACCAGGAATTAAGGATTTCAGTTATAAAACTGGTATTGTTCTCCTTAGAATAGAAAAGACTATGGGGAGGCTATGAAAGATGTTGACAGAGTGTTTAGGGAAAAGGGAATTGGGTAAAGACTTGAAGGAGGCAAATTTGGACAACTACAAAGAAAGAGCAGGATTACTTTCAAAGAGCTAGCACCACCAAGACAAGCCAAATAGCTTCCTGTTGTGCTGTGTTATTCTGCAGTGTGATCAGGAGCAGGAACTCTGATAGATATCACCCTTCTTCTATGGAGGGGAAATAGGCACCTGAGACAATTGTACTGTGCTAGTGGGCAGAGAAATCCTTTCTCACCTGACTCTCTGGTTGGGAACGTATGTGAGGCTCCATTATACACATGAATAAGCTGTTCTGTCTATTCTCTCACAATCACAATGCCTTAACGGCTTTAATTACAGCATTGTCTCGACTCTCAGGATCATTTCAAATCTAGGAAAATGCAAACTACAGATAAAAAGCCAATTTAAAAAAAAGTCTGTAAGATTCCATTCTGACACAAATCCAGAAGATCACCTTGATGTTATAGTGCTAAAAATCATTGTCTGGTGGAATTTGACAAGACAGAATGCAGTTAACATCCTGAAATCTGTACACAGTACTGGCAAATGCAGAATCCATGCATAGAGAGTTCCTCTGTTTTTCCAGCATCTCCCCTGGACTGGATGGTTGAACACAGCTGGTGGACATGTTTTGCTCCTGCACAATTTGTGATTTTTTGCTTTCATATGGTCCACGTGCTTGTTCAGGACCATCACACCTACCCGAACTTTATACGTGACTGGACTTGACCTCGCATCAATCATGCCTCTTACCCGTGCAAGGGCCATTCCTGTGGTTCCAACACCAAACTCCATCCCTGAAGTAAACTGTCTCTCTGTTAATGGAGTCTAGAGTCTAGCATTGGCGTTCTTGATGCCATTTCATCCACCCCTCCACATCCCCAAGTTCTGGGAAGATCAGATTTAATCTGGTGCGGATTGTTCTCCCCATTTAAAAACTCTGCTGGAGCTATCCTGTAGTTATAGGAGGGGTGATCCTGTAATCAAATAGAAACTGGGACACTTTGATATCAAGCTGTAGGCTGTTTCTTTAAGCCTGCCTTCAAAGTTTGGACTGCTCTTTCTACCAGATCATTGGATGATGGTTGGTATGGAGTTGTCCTTATATGTCGAATACCATTCAACTTTAGGAAATACTCAAATTCCCTACTGGTAAATGATGGCCCATTATCTGTGACTAACACTTCCGGGAGTTTGTGTTGCAAAGGATGCACGCAGTTTTTCTATTGTTGTCCCCGTGTTTGACAAATGAACTCTATGCACAACCAATCACTTTGCGTGGGCGTCCACAATGACTAAGAACATTTGAGCTTATGAAAGAACTTGCATAGTCGTCCTGTGACTGAGTCCAGGATTTACTGGGCCATTCCCAGAAATGTGGAGGAGCTGCTGGCAATAATTTTTGTCCTTGTTGGCACTCTGGGCAGTGCCCCATCCATGCAGCTATTTATGCATCAAATCCTGGCCACCAGACATAACCCCTGGATATCCCTGGTGGAGTTCAGCCAGTATCTGGCATCAACCTTTACTTGGAACAATCACTCTTGTTCCCCATAATAATATGCCATCCTTTACTGTGATCTGATCTCTCCAGGTCCAAAAAGCTTTCAATTCTGGTTGTGATGGCTCTTTGGTTTTCCCCACCACCACCAGCTGCTTCAATTTTGCCAGGACTGGATCTTTCTGTGTCCAAAATCTTATATGGTCAGCTGTGACTAGAAGTGTGCCATTACGGACTCTTCCACTGGCAGTGCCACCATTGGTGTATCTGCCAGCGGGAGGTAGCTCGGTGCATTGGCATTTGCTACTTGGCCTCCTGGACAGTGTTCCAACTTGCAATTATACACACTTCATATTACCCCTACACTGAATTCGACCTGAAGCCATGAACGGCACTGCCTTGTCCTCTTTACCTAGACCTAGCAGAGGTTTGTGGTCCGTTATTAAGTACAAATTTACATCTGTAAAGGTATTGGTGGAACTTCCTGATTCTAAATATGACCACCAAACCTTCTTTCTCTGTCTGGGCGTACTTGCGCTCTGCATTAGCCAAAGTCCTGGATGAATATGCTTTTGGGCTTTCCTCTCCACTGAACCACCTATGAACTAATACTATGCTGATACCATATGGGAAGGCATCTCGTATCAATACCAGATCTCACTTGGGATGCCAACATCTTAGAGGATGACAGCAGTTTCTTCACTTCACTGAAAGCTATGGCTTGGCAATGCGACCATTTTCAAGGCTGACTGTTTTTAAGAGTTGTTGCAAAGATGCCAGGATGGAGGACAGGTTCTGTATGAATTTCCCATAATAATTCACACCGGTCCGGTACTGACATGGGAGTCGGGGCACCTTTGACCACTCTCATTTTTCTTCCAATGGGTGTAACCTGGTCTTGTTGACTTTATAGATCACTTGGGGTGCCTGGAACACACATTTTTCCTTCTAAGGTGTACACTCACCTGGGAGAACATCTAAGGACCATATCCAAATTCTCTAACTGATCCTTATTGGTCTTCCCTGTTATTGGCACATCATCGAGGTAAATGGTGACCTGGGGTAGACCCTGTTACATGTTCTCCATCCTCTGCTTAAAAATTGCACAGGCTGAAAATAACCCCAAATGGCAGTCTCGTACATTGATACAAACCCTTTATGGATGTTAATTGTAGCTTACTACTGGGAATCCTCATCTAACCATAATTGCAAGTATGCATGGCTCATGGCCAGCTTCATGAAGGACATCCCTCCTGCCAGCTTTGCACATAGATCATCTATGCAAGCGATTGGGTATTTAAATAGCTTTGAAAAGGGATTTACCGTTTGTTTAAAATCCCCACAAAGGTAAACTGACCAGTCGGGTTTCACAATTGGTACAACTGCTGCTGCCCATTCCACAAACTGGAATGGTTTGATGGTTCCTTCGCTTTCCAGCCCTCTGATTTCTCCCTCTACTTTTACATTTAAGGCAAATGGCACCGGTTGGGCCTTGCAGAAATGTGGAATTGCTTCCTGGACAACATGTAAGGTGGCCTTGGCTCCTTTGATACTCCCTAGACCTTCCTGAAAAGCTTTTGGGTATTTAATTAGGATTTCACTCAGGCAACCATTTTCTAATTGAAAAGTATTGAGCCAGTCTAGGTAAATCTTTCTCAACTAATTCTGCCCCATCAAGCTTGGGACTGGGCCTTTTACTACAATCAGTGGTAACTGAACTAGCTGCTTCTCGTAAGAGACCGGAAACAAATTTGTACCCTTAATCTGTAAAGGTTGCCCCGTGTAGGTTCTCAGTCTAGCTGAAGTCTTGCACAAACTTATGGTTGGAATCTAAAGCGAATTTTGTTCAAGACTGGTTCTGCAATCACTGAAATAAGCATGCTGTTATCGACCTCCAATAGAACCAGGTGACCATTTAACCATATATTTATTTTGATTGGTTCTGATTTTGACGTTGCTAAGCAATTTAACTGTTCCAAACCAGATTTAGGTGGACGTTCCAGGGTTTACACTCTCCTGGATACCGGCTCATGGGTTCTCTTACTCAATTTAGGCCTAGTGGGATTGTTTTGCTGTTTCAAGTCCACATACCGATAGCAACTACAATGTCTTGCTAGCCCGGATCCTGAAGAAAATTTTAACCGTTTGGCCAAGGCTTGGCTTTGTTTTAGGGTTTTGCTGTGGGCTGATCTAGAGTCCTGAGTGGGGCTATGCAATTGTCTTCATTCAAGTGGTGTTCCCTAAGGACAATCAGATTGCTGAGAGTGTCAACTTCCATTGGAATACCCTGCAACTCATAACATCCACTTGCCACATTTTCCAATGATAAAGCCAGTTGTCGTGCATGCTTGAAGTCCAGTTAGGCTTTAGCTTGTAGGTGCTCTTGCATGATTTCATCATTAATCCACATACTAAATGGCTTCTCAGCATCTCATTAAGGGTCAAACCAAAGTCACATGCCTCTGCTTTCTTTGAGGAAGTGCAAAAGTTGATAGATGAGGGAAGGGCTGTAGATGTCATATACATGGACTTCAGTAAGGCGTTTGATAAGGTTCCCCATGGTAGGCTGATGGAGAAAGTGAAGTCACATGGGGTCCAGGGTGTACTAGCTAGATGGATAGAGAACTGGCTGGGCAACAGGAGACAGAGGGTTGTAGTGGAAGGGAGTTTCTCAAACTGGAGAACTATGACCAGTAGTGTTCCACAGGGATCCGTGTTGGGACCACTGTTTGTGATATACATAAATGATCTGGAAGAAGGTATAGATGGTCTGATTAGCAAGTTTGCAGATGACATTAAGATTGGTGGAGTAGCAGATAGTGAAGGGGACTGTCGGAGAATGCAGCAGAATATAGATAGATAGATTGGAGAGTTGGGCGGAGAAATGGCAGATGGAGTTCAATCCAGGCAAATGCGAAGTGATGCATTTTGGAAGATCCAATTCAAGAGCGAACTATACAATAAATGGAAAAGCCCTGGGGAAAATTGATGCACAGAGAGATCTGGGTGTTCAGGTTCATTGTACCCTGAAGGTGGCAACACAGGTCGATAGAGTGGCCAAGAAGGCATACGGCATGCTTTCATTCATCGGAGGGGGTATTGAGTACAAGAGTTGGCAGGTCATGTTACAGTTGTATAGAACCACATTTGACCGTCTTTCTAAAGTAAATAATCCTAATCTACTCTCTTCATAGCTAGTGCCCTCCATACCAGGCAACATCCTGGTGAACCTCCTCTACACCCTCTCCAAAGCATCCACATCCTTTTGGTAATGTGGCGACCAGAATTGTACGCAGTATTCCAAATGTGGTCGAATATTAGGGCCCCAAACCTCCTCTAATTGTGTGATGCTATTGTCTTTATTAGGCAATTCAAGAACCAAGGGAATCATAATGGGATTTTTGATTAGGTTGAGACGACTGGCAAAGAACAAAGAAAATTACAGCACAGGAACAGGCCCTTCGGCCCTCCAAGCCTGCGCTGATCCAGATCCTCTATCTAAACCTTACTTTAGAAAGACGGAGGTTGAAGGGGGACCTGATTGAGGTCTACAAAATCATGAGAGGTGTAGACAGGATGGATAGCAAGAAGCTTTTTCCTAGAGTGGGGGACTCAATTACTAGGGGTCATGATTTCAAAGTGAGAGGGGAAAAGTTTAAGGGAGATATGCATGGAAAGTTCTTTACCACCTCCGCTGGCAACACGTTCCAGGCACCCACCACCCTCTGCGTAGAGGCGGGCACGATAGCGCCATTTAAGATGTATCTAGACAGATACATGAATGGGCAGGGAGCAGAGGGATACAGATCCTTGGAAAATAGGTGACAGGTTTAGATAGAGGATCTGGATCAGCGCAGGCTTGGAGGGCCGAAGGGCCTGTTCCTGTGCTGTAATTTTCTTCGTTCTTTGTTCTTTGCCAGTCGTCTCAACCTAATCAAAAATCCCATTATGATTCCCTTGGTTCTTGAATTGCCTAATAAAGCCAATAGCATCACACAATTAGAGGAGGTTTGGGGCCCTAATATTCCGTCAGCTCTTGAAGCGTTCTAATATCTGGTGTTTCAGGGAAAGTTAGACTCCTAATAACCTAAAAAGCTGTGGGTCTACAAGCTGTAAGGAGAATTACTCATTGCTTTTTATCTGCCCTGAATGTCATTTGCCCGGAAAAAATAACATTCTTTCTACATCATGTGCCCAGTCTTTGATGGCAGGATCGAACAAGTCAAGCTTCCCATTTAATGGCAAGATATCAGAAATGCTTACCCCAATTCAAAGACAACTGTTGCAAGCAAATTTCTTCAGGAGCATGCTTTTCTCTTATCTTCACTGAAATAACTCCACAGAGACCAGTATCCCATCACCAAGTCACCCTTTATTTACATTCAGAGAGTCCTTGTCACTGATCCAGCTCCCTCACAGCCCACTCAGAGTGAACAGGATGTCTGACACTTCTGTTCTTATCTATCAGCCAGGGCTTCCTGATTGGACCAGATTAACAGCCTCAATCAGGGAACTCATATTCTATGAGGTCCACCTGACTGACCTCATTACAATCACCACAGTCTCCCCTCAAAAAAAATTTGAGGCTGAAGATCAATTTAAAATTTCAAAACTGCTGTTGATTGTTTTGTTATGGATTACAGAAGCATGGTAGGCAAGTAGAGTTAAGATACAGACTGTTCATTGTCGATCTGCATGACAATACAGGGTCAAGGGACTGCTTGGCTACCTCCTGTTCTTGTAAGCTGTCAGATTCTAACTCGGGCTGCATTAGTTAATCTCAGATGGACAGCTCTCTGGGTGAGCCTGAAGCTAAGAAGGGGCCAAAATCCTGATTGCAATCCAGTGAAAAGGTGCAGCTAAAGGTGCAGTGTCTATTTGACATTGGGTTTCAGAGTCAAATATACAGGAGGGACAACAAGGCAGAAACTGTGAAACTATACCCCAGTCGACAGCCGTACCTTCAGTGGAGGAGGATTGGAAGTCTTGGTTAATTGAGATAGAGGGACGGACTGCTCCAGTCATACTGTTCTGAGTTCCTGATGGATGTTTGTTTGCGCAGAATCACGAATGTATGGAAAGAAAGGGGTTAACTACAAGAACACACAGCAGATGGTTGGAGGGAGGAGACGCACTGAATCCGAGGATATAAATGCAGCTCTTGAGAACCTGGAGATGGTTCTACATGGTTAGACCTTATTTCCCTAAACTCTGATTCTTATTCACAATTATTACATCCACATTCAGAATAACTTGCATTCCAATCCATATTCATTATGATTGAAAATCCAAGTCAGATTGATTCAGGATCACATTCAGGATGATTCCCATTCAGACTGATTGAGATTCACATTTGAAATGATTCCAATTCTGATTTATTCAGTATCATATTCAGAATGATTGTAATTCAGATTGATTCAGGATCACATGCAGAATGATTCTGTTTCAGACTGATTGAGATTCACATGTGAAATCATTCCAATTCAGGTTGATTGAGATTCACATTTGGAATGATTCTAATTCAGATTGATTCCAACTTCGATTGATTCAGGTTCACATTTGGAATGATTTTAATTCAGACTGATTGCAATTCAACTTCAAAATGATTCCAATTCTGATTGATTTAGGATCACATTCGGAATGACTCCAATTCATATTGAGATTCACGTGGAATGATTCCAATTCAGATTGATTCAGCTTCACATTCAAAATGATTGCATTTCAGATTGATTTAGATTCATATTGAGATTCTGATTCAGTTTCGGATTTAAATTGGTTCATATTCAGACAATTTATATATATGATACGGAAACAAGAGAATGAAGGTAAGATTGCTAAATTTGCAAATGAAACAAGATAGGCAGGAAACTAAATTGTGAAGAGAACATAAGAAAACTACAAACTGGGCAAAAATCTGGCATATGGAGAGAATGTGGGAAATTGAAGAAAATGTGAAATTGTCCATTTTGGCAGGAACAATAAAATACGTTGTCTAAATGGTGAGTGATTGCAGAGCTCTAAAGTGCAAAACGATTTGTTCTCCATAAATTGCAGAACTTGAATATGCAGGTACTGCAAGTAATTAGAAAAGCTAACAGAATGTCATTGTTTATTGTCAGGGAAATTTAATACACATGTAAGGATGTTATCCTTCAGTTAGTGAGACCACATCTGGAGTACTGAGCACAATATTGGCCTTCTTATTAAACAAAAGATGGAATTGTGTTGAAATTAGTTCAGAGAAGGTTTACAAACCTAATACTTCAAATCAGTAGATTTGTCTTCTGAGGAGAGATTGGAACAGGCTGGGCTTGTAAGATGGAGGATGGGAGAAAATTATGACTGTAAGACTTGCTCCTTTTTTGAGGTATTTCCAGCGTTGGAACTGATTTCCTCAATTTCTTGGAGGAATAGTTACTGTTTTATAAGCTGTTGCACTATTTTGGAACTTTGGAAAAAGATCAAAACAAGATACTTCAAAACAAGAGAGGGAGCAGGGACGATGTGGGAGGCGAAAGAAAAGATCAGTGAACCTGCACAGCTGTCTGACCAGGCAGTGACCTTTCACAGCCGCTGACCAGGCAGTGACCTTTCACGGCTGACTGCCTATGCTGTTAGTTTCAAGTATCTCTGGACATCTGAGTTAGCTCTAAGAAAAATATACAAACAGCAAAATTCACGGTCTACCTTGGAGAAACTCATTATCGGAAACTCCTCACAGCAGGGGAACATCTAAGTACTTTAAGTCTAATCATATTCTATTTGTTTGTAAATCTATAATCGTGAATAGGGTAGTTTTTTATGTGTTTATTGAGATCTGTCTCTAGACTAGACTGTTCTTTTAAAATATAAAACATAGGTACCAAGTTACCCTAGGGCAGTGCTTTTTAGAGCAGCAAGACTGTCGGTTTCTGTGTCTGTGGATTGTTAAGGTGCAAAGATGACCTTTAGTGATGTGCTCTTCCTGTCTGATGTGGGAGATTAGGCAGAATTTCCGTGTTACTGATGATTATGTCTGCAGGAAGTGTGTTTGGTTATGAACCCTATCAGATAACATGGATATGCTGCAGTAGCAGTTAGGGGCAATGAGGAATTTACAGGGAGCAAGGGGGTATGATGGATGGCAGTTTCAGGAAGGTAGAAAAACTGCAGAAACAGTCAGGTAGGTGGGTTACCTCTAGGAAAAGTAGGAGAGATAGGCAGGTAGTGCAGGAGTCTCCTGTGGCTATCTCCATCTCAAACAAGTATGCTGCTTTGGAAAATATAGGAGGTGATGGATCTCAGGGGAATGTAGCACTGACAGCCAAGTTTCTAGTACTAAGAATGGCTCTACTAGAGCAAGGGGTACATCAGGTTCCATGCAATCGATTCTGACAAGAGACTCTCAAATCAAATCACAGACAGATGTTTCTGTGGCCAACAACGAGATACCAGAATGATGTGTTGCCTCCCTGGTGCCAGGGTAAAGGATGTCTCGGAGAGGGTGCAGAATATTCTCAAAGGGGAGAGGGACCAGCAGGAGGTCGTTGTACACATTGGAACTAACAACATAGGAAGAGAAAAGGGCAAGGTGCTGAGGAGGGAATATAGAATTTCTGTCTCTACCATGCTTACAGGCAGTGAGTTCCAGATTCTCAACCATCCTCTGAGTGAAAGCACTTTCCTCACATCCCCTCTAATCTTCCTGCCCCTTGCCTTAAAACTATGTCATTGATCTCTCCGCCAAGGGGAAAGTTTCTTCCTGTTAACCCTCTCTATGCCCTCATAATTTTATACATGTCAATCATGTCCCTTCTCAATCTCCTCCTCTCCAAGGAAGACAACCTCAGTCTGTCCAATCTCTCTTCATAACTGAGAAAGCAGAGTTAACATTTTGAGTCTGGTGACTCTTCATTGTAAGTTCTGAAGGCAACTTATCATTAAGCTGCATGAAGTGTCATTCCCCTTGTATATCTACCACCCATTGCACTCTCTGTAGACTGACAGTCATTTTAAGGACTTTATTCACTTATCATTTTATTAACATTTTCTACTTACTACAAATAAACAGACTCTAGCCATAGATAAATAATTATGAACCATCAAATAACTCTACTAGTTAAAAACTCTAACCCCACCCCCCTCAAACAACTTCCCTCTTACACATACAGACAGGAAAACAACATGGGTGTTATAGATGAAGGAAAAAACTGGGAAGCAGTTCAGTAGTCTTTGCTCAAGGAATCTGCTCAGATCATCCTTGTGTTGGTCAAAACTCTGCTTCTCAATCTCTCTTCTCTGGATGCTTGCACTGGTTTGCAAGAGGTTGGTTTGCAAGAGGTTGGTTCACACTTGTAAAAGATCTCTGACTTAACCAATTTAAAGTCACAATTTACACCAACTGTTAAAGGAAGAATAAGTTAGTTTTCTTCAGGCTTACAGTGGGTTTTACTGCAGAAAACAGAGAACTCCTGAGCTATGGCAGTCTAATGATTTCTTTTTATCTTGTTCACATCCCTCAGCTCCAGCTCATCTGCAAACTATACTTCAATTACTGCTTGAATAAGCAGGTGTATAAACAACATTTATAATAACTATCCAGGTTATTTGCTTTCAAAAATTCCAGTAGTCCTTCATTTTAAAACAGTTCTTTTCCAATTTCAGTACACAATTTAAAATATAGATAACTAAAAAGACAAGGTCTTTATAAGAGGTTGTTTCCCTTTGTGGGAAAGTTGAGGACCAGAGGGCATAATCTCAAAGTAAGAGATCACCCATTTAAGACAGAGGATGTATATTTCAGAAAAATGGAGTCGAAGATTAGCAGATCAGCTTAAAATCTCATTGAATAGCAGAGCAGACCTGATGTGCTAAATGATCTACTTTCACTCCTACTCTTATGGCATTCCCAATAGAAATGGGAAAAGCAATAATTTTTCATTTTAGAACAGTCTACAGCACAACTATTTAGATCCCAATATCTACAATACCCTTCTGGCAGTTTGGGAGACTCAGGGTCTGCACATGGTAAACTCAGAGATTGTTGCCATTGTCTTTAAGTGTAAATTTGTCACACCTTCTCCCCAATAAAACAATCTAAATCTTTTTCTCACAAACTGCACAAGTTATTGCAGAAGATACAACATGCCCTTCACATATCCTCAATTCAAAATTACTACCTAAAATATCGTAATCTTACAAACCTCATAAACAAACACCCTACCTGCCACGCTGATGCCAGATTTCCAGCATCAACCGCGACGCCCTGTGAAAATGGAAAAGATTTTGGATGACATTAGGCACAGTGTTGCCTGCTTGACAGTTTGATCGGTAGAGAAAAATGCAGGAATTGTAAATAGACCCACCCCAATCTGCTAATGTAATGTCAATTTTGCCAACATTGAAGTTCCAGTACATTTGGCATCAGTTAGCTGGCTATATCTTATAGGACATTAGACAAAGCCCAGGAAAGGGTGTTGTTACCTGTGAAGAAATTTAGCCTGTGTTTTAATCTTCAATTGATCCAAGGCTTACTCAATTGATTCCTGTTTTCCTCCCCAGAAAGCCGATCTCCTGGGATCCCAGATACTCCGACTCGCCTTGTGTTCTCTGCCCTCGGAGCAACCTCATTGAAAGTCAGCTGGCAGAAACCTCAATGTGACCGGAAGGTCATGGGTTATCGGGTCACGTACCAGCCTCTTCTGGGAGGTCAGTGCTGTCTCTCCACATTTCACGAACCACAGCTGTCACTGGGAGTTCCAGGTCTCACCAGTACTCATCAATGTCTGAATTTGTTCCCACCACAGTTTGATGGGTAGCCTAGAGCTTCACCAGTTGAGAACATCACAGATTAGAAATGTAAAATAATCCAATATGTTTGTAGAAAATTAGATGTAAGCAATTAGTGACTGTTGAACAAATGTTAGCTGTGTCTCTTCCTTCACCAACATTGCCAGGCTTGCTGTTTCTTTTCTGCTTGTGTTTCAGATTGATTGGTACATTGGAAGAGACAGGCAAATATATGCACAGAAGGGAAAGCATTCACAAAGAGACATATAAACATACACAAAGAGACTAACATCTATCCAGAGACAAAGGCATGGAATGATGCCCTCTGCTCCTAGGGCCATGCATTTAGGGCAGAGAGAACTGAGGTGAACTGGTATAGACCCTGATTGGTCTTGACAAGTTAGATGTGGAAAGAATGTTGTAGGTGAGTGCAGAACTAGGGGCCACTCTTTGAAAATTCGAGGTCACGCTTTTAAGACAGAGATAAAGTTAACTCTCTCAGAGGATTGTGTGATTTTGGAACTCTCTACCTTGGAAGGTGGGAGTGCCAGGGGTCACGGAATATTTTTAGGCAGGGGAATCGAGGGTTATCAGGGCAGATGAGAATGTGGAACTCAAAATGCAAAGATATCATTCATGATTTTATTGGGTATAAGGGATGGAAAATTTAAAACAGAGATGAGGAATTAATTCTTTCAAAGAGCTGTGAATCTGCGGAATTTATTACCCCAGAGCGTGGTGGACCCCAGAACACTGATTAAATTTAAGGAGGAGACAGACAGATTTTTAATTAGTAATGGATTAAAGGGTTATGGGAAGCAGGCAGAAAAATGAAACTGAGGCCAAGATGAGATCAGCTATGATCATATCAAATAGCGAAGCGGTATCGTGGGGCTGAATTGCTTACTCCTGCTCCTAGTTATTATGTCGGTAGGAATGGTAGGAATGAGGAGCCAAATGGTCTAATTCTGCTCCTTTTTCGTTTAGATCCGAGCTTGGCAAGAAGAGATCCATGAAGGACAAAATATTTTGTTCAAACAGGAATAGACAGGGGATAGGAAATTTACATATATAGGCAAAGACTATCAGGAGTACCATGCATACTGACAGAGAATATGAGAAGGAGGGGTGGTAATTGTTATTGAACTATGATTCTGGTCTAACCACAACATGATTAAGTTGAACTTTACTCACTGTCTCATGATGTTCCAGGTGAGACGAAAATAATTGACATCTCAGATCCCGACGAGAACTCCATGATCATCAATGATCTTATACCCAACTGCTCCTACATGTTCAAGGTCAAAGCTATGAGTGAGAAGGGCTGGGGTCCAGAGCGAGAAGGCGTCATCACCATTGAATCAAACGTGGACCCACTAAGCCCTCTGAGCCCAGTTCCAGGTAATTAGTGGACTGAAAAGCTTGAGATGTTTGCTCTGGACATATTCTGTATGTTGCTACTAGTGAGAAATGAAGCATTGCAAATATTACTGTGGAAAAGGAGTTCAGTCTGGGAACCTGGAATATTGTCTGTAATCTATACCCAGTTAGTTTTGCTGTTAAGAGTAAATTCCATGAGAAAAGCCAAGTGATCATTTTGGATATCTATTTAGTTGGAGTGTGATCTCTTAAATAACTTATTGTGTTACATTGTATTACAAAGTTTGAGTCAATTCAAGAGTCTAAAGTCAGCAAGGATTGAGGAAAAGCCAGTCTAAATTTGTTTTAATGGATATTTATCTTTGTTTATCCCTTAACCAACACAATTACGGTTTTGCTATCTGTGGGACCTTACAGTGCACAGATTCCTATATGACTGCAACAAAGTTTGCACTTATAGAGCACATGTAACATAGCACAATGTCACAATCTGCTTCATTAAGATCTGACACCATTCTACAGAGGAAGGTATTAGGGCAGATGACCAGAGCATCTTAAAGGAGGAAAAAGGCACAGGGAAACGGAGAGCTTTTGAATGGGAATTAAGTGGGAATGATGTGACACAAGCTGCTGAAAACTGGCACCACCAACAATGGAGAAATTTAAACCAAAGTGTAAGATGTCAGATAAAAACCAAAAGAACTGCGGATGCTGTAAATCAGGAACAAAAACAGAATTTGCTGGAAACACTCAGCAGGTCTAGCGGCATCTGTGAAGAAAAAATCAGAGTTAATGTTTCGGGTCTGGTGACCCTTCCTCCGAACTAACGGTGGCTGGGAAAACGTCAGCTTATATGCAGAAAATAGGGAGGGGGATGGCGTAGGGGGTAAACGATAGGATGGAGCCCAAAGAGAGAGAAGAGCAGTTGGATACAGTTGGATAAAACCGGACCCAAAACTCTGATTTTTTCTGAGTTTCCAGCAATTTCTGTGTAAGATATCAGAATTGGCGAAATATAGAGATCTCAGCAGCTAGGAAGGATGGAGGAGTTTATGGAATTAGAAACAGGCAAGGCTGTGGTAGAATTTGGGAATGAGAATTTTCACATTGAGGTATTGTAGAACCAGGAACCAATGCAGCCCAACAAGCGCAAGATGATGGGTGAATGCAGTTTGATGCAAAAGTTACGCATTGCCAGTTTCAAATTCTAGATTCTCATGGATGGAAGATGGGAAGCTGGCCATGAGAACACTGCAATGACTAATGTCAAGGATTTCGACAGTAGATGAGCCGAGGCAGAACAAGATCAAATGCTGTTACAGGTATGGAGATATATAGCTGACAGCTCATCTCCATATAAAATGATCGAAGCTGTGAATGGTCTAGCTTAGGTTCAGACAATTGCCAGAGAGATGGCTGGAGTCACTATTCAGGGAATAGAATTTGTGGCATGGACCAAAGATAATGGTTGCAGTCTTACCAATACTTAGCAAAATATGGTTTGTTCATTAGTGTTAATGGCTTGTAGACAACTTGAGAAGGATGAGGATGAAAAATTTACAACGTACGTCAAAATCACATACTGACTATGACACAGAGATTATAACAGTGACTACACTTCTATTGTTTTTAATTAGCTGTAAGGCATTTTGAAGCATTCTGAGGTTAGGAAAGGTGCTGTATAATGTTATGGACCAGATCAGAACCCTCAAAATATTTTAAGAAGGTAGCCTAGACCCTAACTTTTTTTCATTTTAAAGGTAAATGTCAAGTGGCTGTTCCACATGTGAAGCAACTGCTCAATCCACTCGACATTAAGCAAAACAATTTATTTAAACACTATAGTTAAAATACAAACAAAAGAAAGAGGAATTTAGAATAACTTAACTACTGGAAAACTTAACCGAATAATAGATACAATACCTACTACTAATTAACTGTTCCAATATAGTAACATCCCATAAACACACCCTTTGGCAAAAAGGTAAATTCAGACACAGATTCTTACATGCCATTCAACATCAAGAGAGATTTCAGAGAAAGTCAGAGTTAGGAATCATTTACTGAAGCTTCAACTCTTCTAGGACCCAAACAGCTTCTCACTGCTACAACTAAAAAATTAGAAAGCCTGATCTGGGAGAACTGGCCACTCCCTTTCTAATGTTAAACTGTTTCAAGCAAAACCTAAAAAAAGTCTCTTAAACTATTGATTTAGGCCAAATTCCATAGCCACTTTGACACCTCTGCCTTTACAAACTCTCTTCAAAAAACTCAGAACAAAATGACCTTTTTAAAGTGACAGCATCATCACAATAAATACAAATCTGTCAAACTCATTGTTTAATGTCTAGTTGATCCAAACCCTGTCCAAGAACCATGAAAGATGCTCAGTTGGGTTCCACAAGGGCCACTCAGCTCCTGACCTCATTACAGTCTTGGTTCAAATATGGACAATGGGCTGAATTCCAGAAATGAGTTGAGAGTGACAGCCCTTGACATAAGACTGCATTCTACTAAGTGTTGCATCAAGGAGCCCTAGCAAAACTACAGTCAATGGGAATCAGTGGAAAAGCTCTCTGCTGGTTCAAGTCCTAGGTCCAACCATCTTCAGCTGCTTCATCACCTTCCTTCCATTATAAGGTCAGAAGTGGGGATGTACACTGATAATTGCACAATGTTCATTGATTAGGCCACAAACGCAATAATATGTGCAGTTCTGGTCACTATGGGAAAGATATGTTTGTACTGGAGAGGGTAAAGGAGATTCACCAGGATGTTGCTTGAGATGGAAATCTCAGTTATGAGGAGAGACTGGATAGGCTGGGTTTGTTTTCCTTGGAGCAGAGGAGGTTGAGGGGTTGGGGTGGGGGAGGAATCTGATTGAGGTGTATAAAGTTATGAGTGCCAAAGACAGGACAGATAATGAGAATCTTTTTCCAAAGGCAGAAGTGTCAAAGGCCTGAGGATATAAGTTTAAATTGAGGAGTAAGTGGTTTAGAGAAGATCTGAGGAAATTCTTGATAGGATGATTGATGTAGATACTCTCACAACATTTAGGAAGCAATTTGTTACTTAAAATGCCAGGGCACAGTAGCCTATGGACCAAGTGAAAGTAAATGAGATTAATATTGTTTGGTGTTTGTTAGTTGGTGTAGACATGATGGGCCAAAGAGTCTGTTTCAGCGTTCTTTGATTCGATGACCGTTCATGGTAAGTTTTCGGCTAAAAAGCAGCAAGTGACATTTGGGCCACACAAAATTAGGTGTTAACTATGTCTAACAAGAGAGAATTTAACCATCATCCCTTGACATCCATTGGCATTACCATTACTGAAAGCTATCAACATGCATTGACCAGAAGTTCAACTGAACTCACCATATAAATACTGTAGTTGTGAGAGAAATTCAGAGGCTAGGAAATCTCACCTCCTGTGCACCATCTCCATGGCACAAGCGGGAGTGTGATGGAATATTCCCTACTTGCCTGGATGAGTGCAGGTCCAATCACATTCAAAGGCTGATACCATCCAGGACAAAGGAGCCTGCTTGATTGGCACTATACGCACAAGGATCCACACCCTCCACCACCGACGCTCAGTAGCAGCATGTGCATTAGCTACAAGATACACTGCAGAAATTCACCAAGGCTGCTAAGACAGAACATTCGAAACCCAAAACAACTTCCAACAAGTGCAGCACATATATGGCAACCACCACTTGCAAGTTCCCCTCCAAACTACTCATCATCCTGACTTGGAAATATAACGCTGTTCCTTCAGTATCACTGGGTCAATTTCCTAATGGCATAGTGCATTTAACTACAGCACATGGATTGCAGCAGTTCAAGAAGGCAGCTCACCACCACCTTTGTATAGGCATCTTGGACAGCACAGCAGCCCTGCTGTCTTACAGCGCCAGGGACCCGGGTTCAATTGCACCCTCGGGCAACTGTCTGTGTGAAGTTTGCACATTCTCCCTGTGTCTGTGTGGATTTCCTTCAGGTGCTCTGGTTTCCTCCCACAGTCCAAAGAAGTTCAGGTTATGTGAACTGGCCATGGTAAATTGCCCACAGCATCCAGGGATGTGCAGGCTAGCTGGATTAGCAATGTGAAATGCAGAGTTACAGGGATGGGGTGGGTCTAGGTGGGATGCTCTTCAGAGGATCAGTGTGAACTTGATGGGCTGAATGGCCTGCTTCTACACTGTAGAAGATTCTATGAATTAGGGAAGGGCAATAAATACCAACCCACCCATGGTGCCCACATGACCTGAATGAATAAAAAGGAAAAAAAACACTTTGAAAGGCATTTTCTAAATGGAAATCCTCATTCCTGCTTATAGTTTGAGGTTCCATTAATCGGTTAGGCAGGGGACAATGTAAAAATCTCTTTCATCTCCATCTGATTTTTCTCTCCTGAAGGCACCAATTCCTTGCTCAGGTCAAGTTGCACAGTCACTGCTGTCTAAATGAAGTTTAAGCCTAACTGGTGAGAACTGGCAGTCTGTTTCACAGCTGAATCAGATCCTGGTCAAAAGTCACACAACACCAAGTTATAGTCCTCCAGGTTTATTTGCAATCATAAGCTTTTGGAGTGCTGCCCCTTCGTCAGGTGAAAAAAAGCATGCAGGCACAGAATCTATAGGCAGAGAGATCAATGGGTAGAGAGCCCAAAAAATCATATAAATGGTGTGAGTGCAGTGTCAACAAGATTAAATAACAAGTCTCTGCAGGTGATCAAAAGTGTCAGTGTGAGTAAAGTATCAACGGTTGAATAGTAAGTGAAGGGAATGACCTATAACCCAATTAATTGAGATAATTACAAAAAATTAAAAATAAGGTGGTGCTGGAGACAAATCTGATCCTGTCATCAATCATTAACTGCCCATGCTTCAGGCAAAGAGAGTTATTGCACAGAGGTTAAGAAAGAGAATTCTGGCCTGGGTTGTAACTGAGGAGAGCAGATTACATCTGTAATGGCTGTGCTGTCCAACCTTGCTGAGGTAACATGACTCAGGATGTTCAACTCTTTGAACCAGGGATCAAGCAGGCCTGTGTGACTGCATTTCATTCTGCGTTCAAAGAGTTGGGGGCCTTGCGTGAACAGTCTCGATTTTGATGCGGTAGTTGTTAATAATTATTGCTGATTGGATGATGAGTACAATCCCGCAATGTTGGAGGAATTGAAAACATCCTAAATCCCTGTCCTTTGTTCCACAGGCTCTCCTTTCACACTGAGTACACCAAGTGCTCCAGGACCCCTGGTCTTTACAGCCATTAACTCTGAACTGCTCAAACTAAGCTGGGAGAAACCCCGCAAACCAAATGGAGACATCATGGGCTACCTTGTGACTTGTGAACCACTGGATGGACAAGGTAAGCACCAAAACAATCACCTGTTTCTCCCCACAGCAAGTTACTTATTCAGCTAACTGGCAGCATCCTCACCTCTGAGTCCGTAAGGTTGCAATCTCAAGATTTCAGCACCCTGTCCAAGATGACACTATGAGGGTGTAGCACTATCAGAAGTGCCATGTTCAGATCATAAATTAAAATTAAGCCCTGCCTGTCTTCAGAGCTGAATGTTGTTGCAATTCATTGAGGTAGCACACTGAATATTAAGCATCATTATTCCTGGAATCATCACAAAATTTAAAGATTTTGAGAAGTACACAGAATTACCCAATTTACCTGTCTTTCTGACCCAAGTTGACAGAAAGCGCAGATTAGGTTTATGTGCTTAACAAAAGTCACTTTATTACATTTATTTATTACACTATTTATTAAATACTCCAGCCATAAAGTAAATAATTTTGAACAGTCAGCGTATAACTCTATTGGTTAAAAATCTACACCTCCCCTCATAAACATCCCCCATCCACAGACACAGAAACCAATAGACAGAAAAAGAAACTTTGGTGTCATGGGCAAAGAGGAAAACTGGAAAAATAGTTCAGTGGTTCAGTATTGGGTGACTGGCTCACACTCATGAAAGGTATCTGACTTATTAATCAATAGCTTACAGTAATTGCTGAAAGAAAAATAAAGTGGTTTTCTTGGGCTTAAAGTGATTTTTATTGCAGAGAACAGCGCCTGCGGAGATCTGATGGTTTTTCACTAAGTTATTAACAGCGCAAGCTGTTCCACTTTCTAGGAACCGATCACATAGTTGTTGGCAAGTGCAAGGCCTTTGCCATCTCTCACTCTGACGTGCACAAGCACAAACACACACTCAAACTCACTGCCCACTGCTGCTTGAACCATGTATAAACAGTACAGTCGGTTCTGCTATAACGCGTGTTTCTTCAACATGAATTGGCTTTAATGCGATTGAAGAATTTAGACCACATTTTGTAGAATGCAAACTTTCCTTACCTGTATTGGCTTTAACGTGATTCTGGCCCCATTAGTTCAAATGGCACGGCTATTACACGATTTTCTTATAATGTGATATCGCACAAGAATGGAACTATCACGTTATATCAGAACGGACTGTACTTACAATTAGTGTCAGGTTACTTGCTGTAAAAAACTGTAGTAATCCTTCAGTAGTCCTTGTTGTTTTTAAACAGTTCTGTTCCCATTTCGGCATACACTCAAAAATATACAGAAAAATAAAATCCTGTAGCACCATTCAGTGTAAAGCAGGGAGTTCCAGTGTCCAATGCTCAACTGGTCTGTTGGACTTTATTAACAAATAATGAGTTATTCTACTTACTCAAATATTAACAGTGACCGCAATTCATTGCAAACTAAGTTTTTTGGGGTGTTTCTATAGTGTCTTTTGTAGCTGTGTTGAGAAGCAGATGCTTTGACCTGAACCTGAAGGTCTGTCAAGTAGGCGGTAAGAGATGATGCTGGTATAAAAGGCTTCCAAGTTCAATCTCCTGCTAGTCTCAGCTAATATGGACACATACTATATTGAACAAGTTTGCTTCATCAAAGGCTGAAGCACATCAGTGCATTCCCACAGGGTTGTCAATGGTCTTACCTTTTATCTGTGCTTCAATGGCTGTAGTGTTGCCTGTCCACCTTCTTCCTGTCCACCTTATTCTAAATGGGGAGAAAATTCAGAAATTTGAAGTGTAAAGGGACTTGCAAATCCTAGTCCAGGATTCTCTTAAGGTGAGCTTGTAGGTTGAGTCAGTAGCTAGGAAGGCAAATTTGAGAGGAGTAGAATATAAAAGAAGGCATGTACTTATGAGGCTTTATAAAAGCTCTGGTCAGACCGCATTTAGAGGTTTGCGAGCAATTTTGGGCCCCGTACCTCAGGAAGGATGTACTAGCCCTGGAGAGGGTCCACAGGAGGTTATGAGAATGATCCCTTGAGAATGAAAGGCTTAACATGTGAGGAGTGTTTGAGGACTCTGGGTCTATATGCGATAGAGTTTAGAAAGTTGAGGGGGGATCTAATTGAAACTTAGAAAATACTGAACGGTCTGGACAGAGGGGACATTGGGAGATTTTTCCATTGGCAAGAGAGACTAGGACCCGAGGGCAAAGCCTTAGAGTAAGGGGAAGACTCTTCAAAACAGAGATAAGGAGAAACTTCTTCAGCCCAAGAATAGTGAATCTATGGAATTCCTTGCCACAGAAAGCTGTGGAGACCAGGTCATTGAGTATATTTAAGACAGAGCTAGATAGGTTCTTGATTGTCAAGGGGGAAACGCGGGAGAATGGGCTTAAGAAACTTATCAGCCATGATTGAATGGCGGAGCAGACTCAATGGGCCGAATGGCCTAATTTCTGCTCCTAGACCTTATGGTCATATAGTCTGGAAATTAGGCCAGTCCAATTGTATCCAGCATAAAGGTGGGAGGGTTCCTGAGGGTCTGTTAATGATGACATTTTGCCACCTCTAGCAATACCATTGGAATAAATTGGGAAGGACAGGTCCTCCCAATGTGAAGGGCTCCTGTGATATCAGCTCCCCTGGCCATCGTTGGCAGGAAAATACTTGGTGCGAGCAGATCACTGGTTGATAGAAGTAGAATCCGAGCTGGGATTGTGTCAAGGACACCCCAAAAAAAAGGAATTAAGTTGCTTTTTTATAATTACACTTAAACACAGTTACCTTCTAATATGGGGCTGCTGGGATCATTCAAACAATTTTTCCAGATGGGGCACAATTCACAACCTCAGGGCACAAGCATCTGCCTGTGCCATTAAAATGAAATGCCCTTCCCTGATCTTGCCACCATCAATGGCATCAGTAGTGGAGGACTTGGACAGTCATATGTCCAATATGCCTCTAATCTCAACTGCAGTCGGGTTCAGCAGCTTGATACTGATTTGACTAATAGGATGGAAGTTCCACGTAGCAAAGGTAGGATGTGAGTCATCTCATCACATCTGTTCCAGCATTTTATTCGGTCATGGCTGAGCTATATCTTGACTCCATCAACTGCCTTTGCTCCAATACTTAGCTCAACAAAAGCTCTCACTCCTCCAAGCACTGACACTCCTTTGGGACAGTGAGTTCCAGGAGTCCAATATTTTGATTGTGTGAAGACGTGCTTCATGGTTTTATTTCTAATGGTCTAATTCTAATTTAAAGATAAAGCCTCTCGTTCAGGAGTCTCACAACAGAGGAAATTGTTTCTCGTGTCCTGCCCTATTGAATGCCTTTAAACACTTCTATTTGTTTATCTCTCAACATTTTAAATTCCTGGGAGTATACAAATCAATTTTAAGTAAATTGTCTTCATGCTTTAGTGCTCTGGTATAATTTTAGGGAGTTTATGTATGTCCCCTCAAAGCAAGTAAATTATTCCTGAGGTGAAGGTACCAGAAGGGTGAATGCACTACTTCAGGTTGGGGTGTAAAACTAAAGCACAACCTCCTTTTCCTTGCCCCAGCTCTCTCTGGTTAATTTTGCATTTCATTAGCCTTTGGGATTGGTTTTGTACCTGTCCATTAGCTTTTAGTCACTTATGAACACAAAACCCTTGAACATCTCTGTTCTTTCTTTGTCCATTATCTTGCCATTCAGAAAATATTCCAGTCTGTATTTCTAGGATACAAATTAGATGACCTCACAATTTCTCACCACGAACTCTGTCTGCCATAGTTTTGCCCACTCATTTAATCTGCCTGTATCCTTTATGATGTTCTGCTCTCAGCTACACAACATGCTGTTGAACCTACCTTAACACTGTGAGCAAACAAATATATAAATATCTATTCCTTCATCCAAATCATTAATAAATATGGTGGAGAGCTGACACACAAATCCCTGGGGAAATACAACTTTGCCAGTCAGAGTCTGCACTCTTCATTCCTCCACTCTGCCTCCCACCATTTTCTAATCCTTATTATAAGGTGACATCTATTAAAATCTTTTCCTGTTCGTATCACTCTCTCTATAATATCCAGTGTGGTTCTGTGGATATCATTCTCTTTTGACACACCGTCCTATTCCCCAGTATGATGCTGTAGGTATCAGTTAACACTGTGGTCAACAAAAATGCCTCATTCAACTTTGTTCACACTGTATCTCAATTCCTTTTGTAGGTGAAATCAAGACTTATCAAGTGGAGGGTGATGATGCAGAGATGACACTGATGGTACCTCACCTCAGTGAAAATGTTCCATATAAGTTCAAAGTTCAAGCAAAGACAACCCAAGGTTATGGTCCAGAGCGTGAAGGCATCATTACCATTGAGTCACAAGATGGAGGTAGGAGCCAACTCAGTAAGAAAGAATCAGTCATTAATAATGAACAGATCATATATTACTGTATCTTATACACTGAAATATTCCAGGTGTGTCTAAGTATGTTAATCACTGTCTTAAACAGTTGAGCCCTTGTGCAGCCAACTGATTTGACTGGTGATTGGTCAATTGATTGACCCAGCCATCTACCGACCTACCTTCCTTTCTAACTTCATTCTTGCCTGCCTATCTTCTTTCATTTATACAAATGGCTACGATGGGAAATGGACCATGCAGTGTTCTAATTCTTGATAGTAATGAACCTGTAATGGTAACATTTAAAATTAGGTTGTAAAATGGGGAAAACTATTTCACCAAAGAACATTGAAACTATCAGTGGAGAACAATGTGGTAGGCAGTTTTTGCATTGTCAAGAGTAATTGGAGAAGTTGAGGGATATGATGAGATGGAACCTGGTAAGAAAGAATAGACGGATCAGTTGAGAATTTTCCTTTATATATGATAGTGATTTGTGGAGTGGATATGAAGGATATTGATGGATTGCAGTGGTCTTGTTCCAAGTTGTAACAGCTATGTTTTGATCTTTATATTGTAGCAAACTTTACTGACTACAATAAACAGATGGTAATGAGGCATGAGGGATACATGGTACCTGGGAATATGAGCACGCAGACCGGACTACTGCAGTCCACCATCGACCCCATGTTCTCAGGTACGTCTTGACAGCGTTTACTGTATTTACCCCAGCATTTTCAAAACCAAACCCTATACTGGCCTATGAATAAAAGCACTCTGTCTGCTGCAGTACCCAGTCTCTGGCAGCAATACTTCATCTGCTGTAGTTCTCAGCCTAGTACTGAGATGGGAGTGGTACTGAACTAAGGGTTATACCCAATCAGAGTGGAACTGAGTTGGGAATGGTACCAAGCAAGGGGTTGTACCCTGCCAGGAATGCTACTGAGCCAGGTTTGTATCCAGCTTGGAGTGGCACCAAGCTAGGGGTTGTACCCTGCCAGGAATGGTACCGAGCCAGGATTGTACCTCCCTGGGAGTGGCACCAAGGCAGAGATTCTCCCTCGCTGGGAATGATACCAAGCTGAGTGTGCTATTCTGTCCGATGTACTACACACTCTTCTGGCTCAGCTACTGCTGTTATTGAATATTTGGGTCACCAGCTTTGCTATGAAGCTCTAATTAAGTGGTTTGGTTCCAGAGGGAATGACCGTTACAACACAACGAATGGAAGGTGCGACATCAATCACTCAACAGATCACTCGAACAATGATGACGAGTGGAACAGTCACCAAACAGATGGAAAGGAAGTTCTACGAGGCTTGATCCATGGACTAGCTTCTGCAAAGTCCTGCTCTTTGTACAGACGGCTGCAGATTCTTTACGTTGAACTATACCAATGAGTAATCTCTGATGCCCTGATCTCTAAGCTTGTCAGCACCCAAGTTAAAAGAGACCTGCTGGACAGTTGTGATGGATGTTTGCTTCCATTTGTTCATTAGGCTTGGTCAATTGGCATTGTTACATATTGCTGTAACGTTTTCTAGTTTGTTGGTGTTGAGCTTTGATCATGAAAGACTCTGCATTCACCATATCCTAAAATCTGTCCAAATTTCCAAGTGCCTCTAAATTTTACTTTCCTTTCAATCCAATTACCTTGAATCCAGGCCTCCCATGAAGCAGACAAGGACACAGAAGATTCTTATGTGCTTTCTTCACTCTTTCTGCATTGCTTGGTGCTTGTTATCACCAACAGAAACCTCCACTTGGGGTCACATTATTTCCATACATTCATTGTATTTATTTTTACATTCAGATATAAGCAACTACTCCATGTAGAATGTATAAATAACTTTCAAAGCATATTTGATTCAAGTTGTGAGAAGTAATTTTGCTCTGTGGGTGTGAGAGCAATTATCTAGAATCTGCATGTTTTACAGTAACATTGATCGACAGGTGTAATTTCTTGTGTTCTCTGGGTTTAGCTCAGTCTTTCTTACTTAAGTGTCACCTTTCCACATCCCCATCACCACCTCAACCTGCTCTGTATTGTTTCCCTGCTGTTTTCATTTTAATGACTTAATCCTGTCAAGCATTGTTGACTCTCACATTTCAGATGCTGAATTCCCACTAGTATAAAAGACCCCATAACTCACAGAATTGTTAACCAGGATGACTGAAATTGTCCCATTTGGCAGAGACATCCCATTACCGTGGAGACGTTTGTCCGACACAATTGGATTCACTGAGAGCTAGTAAATGTTGGATTTAAGAAATGTATAAAGAGAAACATAGAAAATTAGAGCATGAGTAGGCCCTTTGGCCCTTCAAGCCTGCTCCACCGTTCATTATGTTCATGGATCATCCATCTCAATAGCCATTCCTGCTTTTCCTTTAAATTCTTTGATCCCTTTACCTGTAAGTGCTATAACGAATTCCTTCTCCAAACCATATGTTTTGGCCTCGACTGCTTTCTGTGGTGGTGAATTCCACAGAATGTGCTGCATACATGGAGATTCAGCTTCTTGACTCCAAAAGCCAGATACCTCCTCTTATTTAGGTATCTCACCTGTCTACACAGGTGCTGAACTGCAACATGTACTTCTTTTATCCTCCATATTGGATAGAAACCTACCAAATCTACTACACTGCCTCCCAACTACTCGGCAATTTTTTATACTGGGCAACCAAAGTGCTATTGTATCTCCTAAAAAGCTTACATTTTAGATACTAAGTATGTACTTATATTGTAATTTTACTGGGTTGTATTTTTGGAATTTCGGTATGCTAGCCAAATGCCATAGATTTGGTTTCCACATTGCAGCTAAAGATTTCTATTGCCTGCTTTCAACAAAGATTAATTTTGTGAAGGTTGTGTTGTACAGAGCCTAACCAATCCAGGTATAATTCCCAGCCTAATCTCAGCCAAGCAGCTACACATTGGGAATTACAACCTACAGTGGGAACAAGCAGAAATCAGCCATGGATCCTGTCACAGATAGTTATCCCTTGCACTGAGCGAGGTCAGGATCAGGCAGAAGACTGCACAGTTGGGTCTAAGTACCTCCTAGGTGCCAGCCACCACTGGGACACCAAGAGGTAGCAAAGTCAGAACAGATGTGACACAAAATTCAATAGGAATTGAGGAGCAGCGGTATCTGGAATGGAAATGGCCTCAGATTGTTATGCATGTGGCTTACCTAGTGGATCCCACTCTGTAAACACTGCTTCAGGTTTTTGTACTTGTAATAAAATGCTTCTTCTGCACTTGTAACCATGTAAACGGGCCTTGACTCTCTTTGTCCCAATATTGTCTTTCTTCACATTGACCATTGGCTTTTTCCACAGCACATAATTTTTGTTTTAAAACCATACCATATCAGTCCAACAGACCCAACCAGAATACCAGTGGCAAAACTTTTCATGTACCGTGGAACACTTTCAAAATGGAAAATATGCACTTTCTCGGATCTCAAAACTCACCAAGTGCGCATTTTTAAATACAAATTAGCTCAGGAACAGAAGATTCTATGAGAATGCAGCCCTGTGTGTTAGCTCTGCCATTCGTTCAGATCACAATTGGTCCACACCTAAATTCCATCATCTGAATTTAGTCCCATAATCCCTTGATTTATTTGCCTAAAAGAACTGAAGGACGTGTATTTATATAACACTTTAGCACATAACACAGCAACCAACATAAGATCAGCAGTCAAGATAAACAACACAATTTGACTTTACATCAAAATAGTTCATAGGAGTGTTATCAACAAAGTCTGACACTAAGCCACATACGGTGATATTAGAGCAGAAGATTAAATGCTTAGTCAAAGAGGTAGACATTAAGGAGCATAACAAAAGGGAAGAGATTTAGGAAGGCAATTTTAAAGCTTGAGCCAAAACAACTAAAGCATGGCAACCAATGTTAAAGCTGTTAATAAGATGCTCAGGGGGCCAGGATTAGAGGAATAAAGATACCTCAGAAGGTTAAAGGGACATTCCTGTTAATTCTCCATGGTTTAATTGTTCAGTCCATTTAATATTATTACATGGCCATACATATATGTACCATAAATGGGCTGCTGCTCATGCGTTGTGATAGATTGTGATGGACAATGTGCCTAAGCAGCTCAGAGAATAAACTGATTTTAGAACTTGACATTATAGAGATAGGGAACCCTCAAGGCCTTGAAGGCAGCTGATAACAAGGTTGGGAATTGAGGCATCCAGCACGATCCAGTGTGGATCAATAAGTACAGGGTGATGGGTAAATGAGACATGGTGCAATTGAGGAAATATATGCCTTAGTGATTGTGCGAAAAAGTGATTAAAAGGCCATCTTAGGATCAAATAGGACACAAGGTTGTGAACAGTTAGATTCAGCCCTGTTGGCAGGAAGAGAGGTGGAATCAGTACCTACAGAATGCAGTTTGTAGTGGGGCTAAAGATAATGGCTTCAGTCTTTCCAGTATTTAATTGATGGAAATTTCCGCTCACCCAATGCCAAATGGCTAACCCATCAAAAAGGGGTCAAGACAGTTATAGAGCTGGATATTGTCAGTGTTGTTATGATGCTGGGTTTTCAGATCATATTACCAAGAGGTGCTATGTGGATGAGAAGCAAGAGGTAGCCAAGAATAGATCCTTGGGAACAGCATGGACGTAGGAGCAGGGACAACAGCCAATGGAGATGATTTTCCAGTAATGATTAGATTGACGAGAATGGAACCAAGTGAGTGCAATCCGACCCAGCCGAACGACAGGGGAGAGGCAGTGAAGCACGTCGGTGTGAGTATCCATGTCAAAGCTGCAGACAGTCTGACGAGGAGAAGAGTTAGCTTGCAACAGGCAAATAGGAAGTCATTTGTGACAGGTCCAAATCTGATTGGAGAAATACAAACATGGAGTACCTGGAACACTGAATACCAATTTAGGCAGTGGTATTCATGATGTGGAGGTGCCGGTGTTGGACTGGGGTGGACAAGGTCAGAAATCACACAACACCAGATTATAGTCCAACTGGTTTATTTGAAAACACAAGCTTTCAGAGCCTCACTCCTTCTTCAGGTGTTAGTGTTTATGGACTTTGGAGAGGAAAGGAAGGTAAGAGGTAAAATAATAACTTATAAGCACAGTGTTTTATGAAAAGTGGCAGATAATGTTGGAAGAGTGGAAGTAGAAACAATGTCAGCTAACACGGGAACCTGGACGGGAAGCTGGATGGTCAACATTTTAGTGGGTAAAGGTTCAAGTGATAAGGGGTAGTGTCTCATGGACAAGGTTAATAGCCAACTGAGCAAGTGACTAACACTGAAGCTCTGTACACAAGGTCTAAAGTGGTATATGCGAGATATATACATGGTAAATGGCTGTACAGAACATACTTAAATTGGTAGTGCCTTAAAATTGTGCAATGTATTTCCAGGTACCCAGAGAAACATGCAGCCTTAAGTCTGGCTGCCAATTTCCAGACAAGCTGTCTTCTTGGTAGTGTTCTTAGATTGGTCAACAAGATAATTCCCTAGGCACCAGCTTTATGCAGCAACTCCTCAATTTGCCAGGTTTCAGTATCGCTCTGATTCACCCCTGGCATAGAAGATTCTATTTTACAGAAGCATACAGTACAGAAGAAACCCCTCACCCCATCAAGTCTGTACCACCAAAAATATAGTACTACTTACACTCATTCCACTTTCCTGCTCAAGGCCCATAGCCTTAAATGTTATGATATTTTAAGTGCTCATCCAAGTAATTTTTAAAGTAAGTAAGGTTTCCTATCTCAACTACTCTCCCAGGTAGTTCATCCTAGAGCCCCACCAGCCTCTGGGTCAAAATGTTTGTCCTCAAATCCCCTCTGAACCCACTGTCTTTTACTTTAAAATTTTGACCCTTGTTACTGACCCTTCAACTAAGGGGAACAGCTACTTTCTATTCACCTTGTCCATACCCCTCATAATCTTATACACCTCTATCAGGTTCCCTCTCAACCTTCACTATATGAAAGAAAACAACTCAAGTTTAGCCAGAAATGGTAAGAACTGCCGATGCTGGAGTCAGAGATAACACGGTGTGGAGCTGGAGGAACACAACAGGCCAGGCAGCATCAGAGGAGCAGGAAAGTTGACGTTTCGGGTCGGTACCCTTCTTCATCTTTTCATAACTGAAATACTCCGTCCCAGGCAACGTCCTGGTGAATCTGGCCAGAACAGGTCTGAAGAAGGATATCTGAACCCAAAATTTTAACTCTCTTTTCCCTCCATTGATGCTGCCAGACCTGCTGATTTTTTTCTAGCAATTTCTGTTTTTGTTTCTGATTTCCAGGATCCAGTTTCAATTTTTTTTCTAATGAATCGCCTTTGCACCCCATCAGTGCAATCACATCTTTCCTGCCATGCACACAGTACTCCAGCTATGGCCTAACCAAAGTCCTGTACAGCTCCAATACAACATCCTTGCTCTTATAATCTATGCTAAAACTGATAAAGGCAAGCATCCCATATCCCTTCTTAACCTGTCCTGCCAACTTCAGGGATCTGTGGGCAAGCACCCTAAGATGTCTCTGTTCCTCTGAGCTTCCTAGTGTCTTGCCATTCATTGAGTATTCCCTTATTTTGTTCCTTCTTCCAAAGTGTATCACTTCACATTCATCAGTGTCAAGTTTCATCTGCCATTAGTCTGCCCATTTCCCCAACTAGTTTGTATTCTCTTGTAACCCAAGACCTTCCTCCCATCAACCACCTGGCCGATCTTTGCAACATTCTCAAACTTATTTATCATCCCTCCCACATTTTCATCTATATCATTTATGAATATTAAAAACAATAAGGGACCCAGCACTGATCCCTCTGGTACACCACCACACATCCATTTTGCTAAGTTACCTTGGATCCCTGAAGCTGTTATCTTCTTTTTCAGTTTCCCATGTGAGACCTTGCCAAAAGGTCTTGGTGAAATCTATATCAACTACATCAACTGCCCTACCCTCATCCAAACATTTGGTTACCTCCTTGAAAATTTCCACTCGATTTGTTAGTCATGACTTCCCTCTGAAAAGCCACATTGTCCATTCCTGATCAAACCTTGCCTCTCCAAATTGAGATTATTTTTCTCCTTCACTGTTTTCTCCATTAGTTTCCCTTTCACTGATGTAAAACTGAGTGGACTATAGTTCCCTGATCTATCTCTACTACCTTTCTTGTAAAGTGGAACCATATTAGCAGTCCTCTGGCACCACTCCTGTGGCCAGACACTCTAAAAATTTGGGAACAAAAACAGAAGTTGTTGGAAAAATTCAGCAGGTCAGGCAGCATCTGTGAAGAAAAAAATCAGAGTTAACGTTTTGGGTCCGGTAACCCTTCCTCAGAACTGATGGCAGCTGCGAAAACGTCGGTTTTTATGCAGAAAATAGGGAGGGGAATGGGGTACGGACTAAATGACAGGATAAAAGATAGAGCCTGAAGAGAGAGAAGAACAGTTGGATAGACAAAGTAGTTGATGACGATCTAGCTGGGAGGGTGAATAGTGTTAATGGGAACAGTAATTGACTAACAACAGATGGTGTGTAATGGCAGGCTACGTGATAACAAGGCCTGGTGTGTGGAGTAGGGGACTAGGACAGGAGTTTAGGTCCTAACATTATTGAAATCGATATTGAATCCAGAGGGCTGCAAAGTCCCCAAGTGGAAAAGGAGGTGTTGTTGTTCCAGCTTGCATTGAGCTTCGCTGGAACACTGCAGCAAGCCAGAGACAGAGGTGTTGGTCAGGGAACAGGGTGGTATGTTAAAGTGGCCGGCAACTGGATGTTCAGGGTCTTTTTTGTGTGCAGAACATAATGTTCTGCGAAGCAGTCACCCAGTCAGGCTTCCTTTCCCACTGTGGAGGAGACCACATTGTGAGCAGTGAATGCAGTAGACTAGATTGTGGGAAGTGCAGGTGAAGTGTTGCTTCACCTGGAAGGCATGTTTCAGCCCTTGAATACTGGGGAAGGAGAAAGTAAATGGGCAGGTGTTGCACCTTCACCAGTTACAGGGAAAGGTGCCGTAGGGCTGTGGGGTGGTGTTGGGAGTGAAGGAAGTGTGAACCAGGGTATCCCAGAGGGAACGGTCCCTGTGGAATGCGGACAAGGGAGTAAGGGGAATACATGTCTGGTGGTGGCATCTAGCTGGAGGTGGCAGAAATGGCATCTGATGATCTTGTGGATGTGGATGCTGGTGAGATGGTAGGTAAGGACAAGGGGAACCCTATCGCTGTTGCAGGAGGGAAGAGAGGGGGTGAAGGAGGCAGTGTGGGAGATGGGTCAGACCCAGTCGAGGACCCTGTCGACCACGGAGCTGGGAAATGCTCAGTTGAGGAAAAAGGTGGACATTTCGGAGGCTCCCTTGTCGAAATTGGCCTCATCTGAACATATGCATTGGAGACAGAGGAACTGAGAGAATGGGATGGAGTCTTTACAGGAAGCAGGGTGTATGGATGTATAGTCCAGGTAGCTGTGGGAGTCAGTGGGTTTATAGTGGATAATAGTGGCCAGGCTATCCCCACAAATGGAAACAGAGATTTTGAGGAAGGGGAGGAGTCAGGGATGGATCAGGTGAAAGTGAGGGCAGGGTAGAAACTGGAAGCGAAATTGATGGAGTTTTCCAATTTCGGATGAGAGAGGGAAGCAGCACCAATGATATCATCGATATATTGGAGAAAGAGTTGTGGTGGGGCCGGAATAGGATTGGAACAAGGAATGTTCCACGTACCGCACGAAGCGACAGGCATAACTGGGGCCCATGCAGGTACCCATGGCCACACCTCTTATTTAAAGAAAATGAGAGGAGTTAAAAGAGAAGTTGTTGAGGGTGAGGACGAGTTCAGCCAAGTGAAGAAGGGTGGTGGTGGGTGGGGACGGTTCAGGTCTTTGCTCCAGGAAGAAGCAGAGAGCCCTAAGACCCTCCTGGTGGGGAATGGACATGTAAAGGGAATGCATGTCCATGGTACAGAGGAGGCAGCTGGAGCCTGCAAACTGGAAATTTTGAAACTGGCATAAAGTGTCAGAGGAATCACGGATATAGTTGGCAGGGACTGGACCAGGGGAAAGAACACCGAGTCAAGGTAGGAAGAGATGAGTTCTGTGGGCCAGGAGCAGGCTGAAACAATGGGTCTGCTTGGACAGCCCTGTTTGTGGATTTTTGGAAGGATGTAGAAGCGAGCTGCGTGGGACTGGGGGCTTTCAGCTTGGACGCAGTGGCAGGGGAGTCACCAGATGAAATGAGATCAGTTATCGTAGTAGATACAATTGCTTGATGCGTCATGGTAGGTTCATGGTCCAGGGGAAGGTAGGAGGAGGTATCTGTGAGCTGGTGCTCAGCCTCTGCAACATAAAGGTCAGTTCGCCAGACTACAACAGCATCACCCTTATCAGCAGACTTAATAACAAAGTTAGGGTTAGATCTGAGCGCACGGAATGCAGTCAGTTCAGAGGGGAATAGGTTGAATTTGGTGAGGGGGGCAGAGAAATTGAGGTGACCAATATCACATCGACAGTTCTCAATGAACAGATTGAGTGCAGCTAAAAGTCCAGAGGGAGGTGTCTAGGTGGAGGGAGAGTGTTGAAACTGGGCAAAATTGTCTGTGGGATGGGGAGAGGACTCTTGTCCAAAGAAATGGGCACAGAGGCGAAGAAAGCGGAAGAAGAGTTCAACATCATGTCGTGCTTGAAATTCATTAAGGTGGGGATGTAGAGAGATAAAGCTGAGGCCTTTGCTGAGTACAGAACGTTTAGCATCAGAGAGTGGAAGGTTAGGAGGGATGGTGAATACCCGACAGAGGTGGGGTTGGGAGAGGGGATAGAGTCAGAGGGTAGGGGAGGAGAGGAAGGTTCCAGAAAGCCATGGGTATCTCTCAGCTGTTGCATCTTGTGGGCCTTGATGCCTGAAAGGAAAAGAAAAAGTTCCCTGTTAGCATGGCAAATGAGCCAGAGAATGAAGTGGAACTGCGGAGTGGCGCCACCCTGAGCCAGTGTGTTGCGATGCTGTTGGAGAGAAAGGTTGAGAGTCTGTATGTGACGTTGCATGGCACTGAGTATGGATCTCAGGATGTCGCAAGGGCAGCTGTCTGTGGAGCATTGAACATCATGGAGATATCTGTGATCCTGGGATTCAAAACATGAGGGATGAAACTTCAGTTGGAATCCACATGGGGTGAGTGTGAGCTAGAGACAATCACTGAGGAATGTGATATGGCTGTGGAAACAGGTTTTAGCAAATACTTGGTCAAACACCGGGGTGATAGTGAAATTAATGTCGGCAGACAAGAAGAAAGATTGGAACAGAAATCCTATCAGAAAGAGGAGCAGAACTTCTTCAAGGTGGGCATGCCTAGAAGACTTGTGGTAGTGAGTTAAAAAACTGAATAATAACCGAAATAACTGTGAATGCTGTAATCAGGAAAAAAAACGGAAGCTGCTGGAAAAGCTCAGCAGGTCTGGTAGCATCTGTGAAGAAAACAATCAGCGTAAACATTTCGGGTCTGGTGACCCTTCCTCAGAACTGGTGGTAGCTGGGAAAATGTCAGTTTACATGCTGAAAATCACCAAATCCAACCTGTCTCCCTCTGAACTGACTGCACTCCTTGCGCTCAGATCTAACCCTGACTTTGTTATTAAGCCTACCAATAAGGGCGATGCTGTTGTAGTCTGGCGTACTGACCTCTACATTGCATAGGCTTAGTGCCAGCTCTCAGATACCTTTTCCGATCTTCCTTTGGACCATGACCCCACCATGACACATCAGGCCATTGTATCAACTACGGTAACTGATCTCATTTCATCCGGTGATCTCCCCAACTGCCTCCAAGCTGATAGTTCCCCGGCCCCGCACAGCTTGCTTCTACCTCCTTCCAAAAATCCAGAAACAGGGCTGTCTGGACAGACCCACTATTTCATCCTGCTCGTGCCCCACTGAACTCATCTTTTCCTACCATGACTCAGTCTTCTCTCCCCTGGTCCAGTCCCTGCCCACGTACATACGTGATTCCTCGGATGCTTTATGCCAGTTTCAAAATTTCCAGTTTGCAGGCTCCAGCCACCTCCTCATTACCATGGACGGTGCAATCCCTTTACATGTCCGTTCCCCACCAGGAGGGTCTTACAGCTCTCGGCTTCTTCCTGGAGCAAAGACCTGAACCGTCCCCACCCAGCACACCCTCTTCCACTTGGCTGAACTTGTCCTCTTCCTCAACTTCTCTTTTAACTCCTCCCATTTTCTTCAGGTCAGAAGTTGGCCATGGGTACCCACATGGACCCCAGTTATGCCTGTCTCTTCATGCAGTATATGGAACATTCCTTGTTCCAGTCCTATTCTGGCCCCCACCCACAACTCTTTCTCTGACATATCGATATCATTGGTGCTGCTTCTCTCTCTCGTCCAGAATTGAGAAAGTTTGTCAATTTCACTTCCAATTTCCACCCTGGCCTCATATTCACCTGATTCATCGCGGACTCCTCCCTTCCCTTCCTCAACATGTGTTTCCATTTCTGGGAACAGACTGGTTATTAATATCCACTATAAACCCACTGACTCCCACAGCTACATGGACTATACACCCTCACACCCTGCTTCCTGTAAAGACTCCATCCTATTCTCTCAGTTCCTCCGTCTACGACACACGTGTTAGACGAGGCCAACTTAGACAATGGAGCCCCCGAAATGTCCACCTTTTTGCTCAACTGAGGATTCCCCAGCACCGTTGTTGACAGGGCCCTCAAGTGGGTCCGACCCATCTCCCGCACTTCCGCCCTCACCCCTTCTCTTCCCTCCTGCATAGAGATAGGGTTCCCCCTTGTCCTTACCTACCATCCTACCAGCATCTACATCCAGAAGATCATCAGATGGCATTTCCATCACCTCCAGAGAGATGCGACCACCAGACACATATTCCTCTCCCCTCGCTTGTCTGCCTTCCGCAGGGACCGTTCCCTCCGGGACACCCTGGTCGACTCTTCCTTCACCCCCAACACCTCCCCACAGCCCTATGGCACTAACCAGCGAAGGTGCAACACCTGCCCATTTACCTCCTCCCTCCCCGGTATCCGAGGGCCCAAACATACCTTCCAGGTGAAGCAACACTTCACCTGCACTTCCCAGAATCCAGACTACTGCATTCACTGCTCACAATGTGGTCTCCTCTACATTGGAGGAAAGTAGCATAGACTGGGTGACTGCTTTGCAGAACGTCTATGTTCTGCTCGCAAAAAGACCGTGAGCTTCCAGTTGCCTGCACTTTAATGCACCACCCTGTTCCCAGGCCAACATGTCTGTCTCTGGCTTGCTGCAGTGTTCCAGTGAACCCAACGCAAGCTGGAAGAACAACACCTCCTTTTCCACTTGGGGACCCTGCAGCCCTCCGACTCAATATTGAGTTCAATAATTTTAGGGCCTAAATTCTCCCATGTCCCAGCCCCCTACCCCACACACCAGGTCTTGTTATCACATAGTCTGCCATTACACACAACCTATTGTTAGTCACTACCAATCCCCATTGACAGCTATTCACTGTCCTAGCCAGATTGTTACCAACTCCTTTGTCTATCCAACTGCTTTTCTCTCTCTTCGGACTCTATCCTATTATTTACTCCCCACCCCATTCCCCTCCCTATTTTCTGCAAATAAACTGATGTTTTCCCAGCTACCATCAGTTCTGAGGAAGGGTCACCAGACCCAAAATGTTAACTCTAATTTTTTTCTTCACAGATGCTGCCAGACCTGCTGAGCTTTTCCAGCAACTTCTGGTTTTGTTCCTGATTTACAGCATCTGCAATTCTTTCAGTTTTTAAAAAAATTGGGAACATTTGTACTTATTGTATCAACTGCTTCACTTTCAAGCCCAATTTTCCACAGCTAATATAGAAGTCTCAGACTTTGAGATAGAGAGGAAATTAAAGTTAGACATGAGCTGATCACTTTAAAAAGGTTACCAAAGTTATCTGGCCTAAAGCAGTCAAATTCCAGGATTACACAAAGAAATGCCTAATGGCTATTACAGATTATCATACCTGGAAAAGGCTATCCAAGGGGTAGTTACCTAGAATTAAAATTAATCTGGAATCATATAGCTCACAGTGAGACCATAGAGTCATAGAGATATACATCATGGAAGCAGACCCTTAGGTCCAACTCTTCCATGCTAACCAGATATCCTAAATTGATCTAGTCCCATTTGCCAGCATTTGGCCCATATCCCTCCAAACCCTTCCTATTCATATACCCATCCAGATGCCCTTTAAAGGTTGTAATTGTACCAACCTCGACCACTTCATCCAACAGCTCATTACATATACACACCACCCTCTGCACGAAAAGTTGCTCCTTAGGTCCCTTTTAAATCTTTACCCTCTCACCTTAAACCGATGATTTCTAGTTTTGGACTCCCCTACCCTGGGGAAAAGGCCTTAACTATTCCTCCTATCCATGCCCCTCGTGATTTTATAAACCTCTATACTCCAGGGAAAATAGCCCCAGCCTAATCAGCCTCTCCCTATAACTCAAACCTTCTAACTCTGGCAACATTTTTCTGAACCCTTTCAAATTTAACAAAATCCTTCCTATAACAGGGAGACCAAAATTGAATGCGGTATTCCAGAAGTGGCCTAATCAATGTCCTGTACAGCTGCAACATGACCCCTCATCTCCCATATTCAATGCACTGACCATTACAGGCAATTGTATCAAACACCTTCTTCACTACCCTGTCTATCTGTGACTCCACTTTCAAGGAACTGCACTCCAAGGTCCCTTTGTTCGACAATAACCTTACCATTAAGTGCATAAGTCCTGCCCTGATTTGCCCTACCAAAACGTAGCACCTCACATTTATCTAGATTAAACTTCATCTGCCACTTCTTGGCCCATCTAATCAAGGTCCTGTTTTGCTCAGAGGTAATCTTCTTGGCTGTCCACTACACCACCAATTTTGGTGTCATCTGCAAACTTAACCATTCCTACTATATTTACGTCCAAATCATTTATATAAATGAAAAAAAGCAGTGGACCCAGCACTGATCCTTGCGGCACACCGCTGGTCACAGCCTCCAATCTGAAAAACAACCCTCCACTCCACCCTCTATCTCCTACCTTTGAGTCAATTTTGTATCCAAATGACCAGTTCTCCCTGTATTCACTGTGATCTAACCTTGTTAACCAGTCTACCATGAGGAACCTTGTTGAATGCCTTATTGAAGTCCACATAGACAATGTTCACCACTATGCCTTCATCAATCCTCTTCGTCACTTCTTCAAAAAACTCAGTCAAGTTAGTGGGACATAATTTCCCATGCACAAAGCCATGTTGACTATCCTTAATCAGTCCTTGCCTTTCCAGGTGTATGTAAATCCTGCCCCTCAGAATCCCCTCTAACAACTGATGCCAGGCTCACTGATTTATAGTTCCCTGGCTTTTCCTTTCCACCTTTCTTAAATAAAGATTCCATGTTAGCCAACCTCCAGCCTTCTAGCACTTCACTGTGGCTCTCAATGATACAAATATCTCAGTGAGGGGCCCAGTAATCACTTCCCTAGCTTCCCACAGAATTCTAGGGTACACCTGATTAGGTCCCGGGGATTTATCCACCTTTATGCATTTTAAGACATCCAGCATGTCCTCCACTGTAATATAGATTTTCAAGATACCGCTATTTATTTCCCAAGATCTCTAGCTTCCAAATCCTTCTCCATCCTGCAAAATACTCATTTAGTATCTCACCTATCTCCTGCAGTTCCACATATACGTGACTTTGCTGATTTTTAGGGGGCCCTGTTCTCTCCCTAGTTACTCTTTTGTCCTTAATGTATTGTGGAAAACCTTTGGATTCTCCATGACCCTATTTACCAAAGCTATCTCATGTCCCCTTTTTGGCCTCCTGATTTCCCTTCAGTATACTCCTCTAGGTGTTCACTTGATCCCTGCTGTTTATACCTCACATATACTTCCTTTTTCTTCCTCAATTTCTCTAGTCATTCAGCATTCCCTACACCTACTAGCCTTGCCCTTCACCCTAACAGGAACATACTGTCTCTGGACTCTCGGTACCTCATTTTTGAAAGTTTCCCATTTTCCAGCCATCCCTTTATCTGCAAATATCCGCCTCTAATCAAATTTTGAAAGTTCTTGCCTAATACCGTTAAAATTGGCCTTCCTCCAATTTAGAACTTTTAGATCAGGTCTATCCTTTTCTGCTGTATCCTCCTATTCCTACTCTCACTAGCACATGGCACTGGGAGTAATTCAAATGTTACTACTCTCGAGGACCTACTTTTTGCCTTCCTGCCTAATTTACTACATTCTCTCCTCAGAACCTCGTCCTCTTCTCTTCCAATGTCATTGGTTCCAATGTTTACAATGACCTTCTGCTGGTCTCTCTCCCCTTTGAGAATATTCTGCACCCTCACATTCTTCACCCTGGCACTAGGGAGGCAACACACCATTCTGATATTTTGTTGCCAGCCATAGAAATGTCTGTCTATGCCTCTGACTAAAGAGTCCCCTATCACAATCAATCGCTTGGAACCTGACATACCCTTCATTACAGTACAGCCCGTCTCAGTACCAGAAACTTGGTTATTGGTGCTACATTCCCTTGACAGTCCATTACCCCCTACATTTTCCATCAGTATACTTGTTTGAGATGGGGATAGCCAAAGGAAACTCCTGCACTATCTGCCTACCTCTCCTACTCTTCCTATTGGTAACCCATCTACCTGACTGTATCTGTGCTTTTTCTACGTTCCTGAAATTGCCATCCATCACACCCACTGTTCCTGTAAATTCCTCATTACCTCTAACTGCCGCTCCAACCTATCCATGCATTCTGAAAGGATTCGCAACCAAACACACTTCCTGCAGACATAATCATTAGTAACATGGAAATTCTCCCAAATTTCCCACATCTGACAGGACAAGCACATCATTCAACTAAAAGCCATCTTTGCACCTTAACAATCTACAGACCCAGAAAATAGCACAGTCTTACTGTTCTAAAAACACTGCTCAAGGGTAACTTAGTACCTCTATATTTAAAAAAGTTTAATCTAGAGACACATTGCAATAAAACAAACAAAAAAAGCCTACTGCAAATTTACAAAAAAAACACAGAATGGTTAGACTTAAAAAAACACACAACTGTTCCCCTACTGTGAGCAGCTCCCAATACGGAGGTTTCTCCAAGGTCAGTTGTGAATTTTACTGTTTGTTTATTTTTCTTAGACCAAACTCTGATTTCCAGAGATGCTTGAAATAACAGCACAGGCAGTCAGCCATGAAAGGTCACTGCCTGGTCAGACAGCCGTGAAAGGTCACTGCTCCCTTCTTACACCTCCCAAGTGGTACCTGTTCTTTTTTTAAAGTACTGTCATTTTGATTTTTTTCCCCAAAAATTCCAAAACAATGCAACAACTTATAAAACAGTAATTACTGCTCCAAGAAAGTCGAGGAAATCCGCTTCACACTGAAAAAAAACTCAAAGTTTTCTCCCATCCTGGATTACCCAGAATCCATCTCAAATGTTTCTCTGCATGGAGACAAGGCTTGATGACTACGGATATTGCTGGAACAAAGGTTTAAATTTGAAAGTCGTTATGAAAATAGGAGCACAGAAACAACCCACTTTCCCACATCTTTATTAAAGGATAATGGGGAAACTCTGCCAATGATCGACAGAAACTGTGAAACCGGACTACTCTTTTTTGGGCCAACTGTCAGGTTTTCACCCATTAAATCCTACCACGGTTTCAGACTGACATTAACAAAGTATGAAACACTGACATAATAGCCATCGCAGACAGACCAACCCAAAAGAATATTCTGGAAATACACACTGGAACTAGTAGTTCAAGGAAGGTTATGAAAGCATTTGAGCAAATAATTATAGAAGTTTCTGTCTCCATTTTCACTCAAGAAGTTGGTTCCCGCAGAAACAGCTGGAGAAAAATCATTAAGGAATTGAGAATTTTCAATAACTGCAACATTCACTACACTAGACTGCATCCAAGAAGCCAGAAAACCAAAATTGACCCCAGATTAATACCTTAGGTCTCAAAGACAACCAAAACACTCTAAAAACTGTTTTTTTTTTTGGACACTATTCTCTTTTAACTTTGTACCTGTGCACGTGTTGGGGGTGGAAGGAGATGGAGCAAGTGACTACTCGGAGACCATATGCTTGATGTTGCTTTTTTTATTATTTTCCTCACATTTAACAGTTAAAAGATTTACACATGTTTTAACTCAAAAAAGGCCTTGGTCATTGGCTCCTTATTACTCACCACAAAAGTAGATAACTACATTTTTAATTGGAGAGTGGTATCATCATGTGCAAAAAAGAGCTTTAAAACATTTGTTCTAATCAACTGAAGAGGTTGAACAGAGGGAGCCAGTACAGTCCTCATCTGATCATTAGTTTCTGATTATTATCCATGAAAATTATGAATTAACTATGCACTATAGCATATTGAAAATCTCTGACCTTTTATGGCCAAATTAGATGTACCTTAATGTTTACTGACAATAATTCAAACATTCCCAGAAGTAGTAAGGCTCGTCATTCTAAACAAGGCAATCCACATTCTTTAAAACAACATAATTAAAGATTAAATTCTGCAATGCTAAAATTCAGAAGCATATAAATTTGATCAAGCTTTACCTATTACTAAACCACAAAAGGGTTTGAGGAACTCGCATGCAGCAGGAGATCTATGCAAGCTGATTGCATATGCAGAACTGTTTCTGGTATCTGGCCAAATCATGTCATGAGTTACAGTAGTCTTGAAACTGGATGCCATGTTTCTTAAAGAATAACACAGACTATTCAACAATAGACTTTGACTGGGAAGTACTTTGGAATGTTCAGAGTTTGTGAAACATGCTATACAAATTCAAGTCTTTAGTTAAATATTCTGGTTTTGTACCGAGTCTCAACTCGCTAGCAACAAAATCGGGAACAGACACACGCGATATGTACCATTTTGGTAATGTTAACTGAAAGTCAGAAAATTTGAAACTCTCCAAGTAACAATTATTTCCCAACATTTAGTGACTGGGCAGGAATTCTCCACCAAATTTCTGATTTTTCTGAGCTACATATTAACAAGTGTCTCTACTTTGACAATGTTCCAGATATTAGCACTGTTGCCCCTCACTTTCAGGGCCTGAATAATTCCAAGCCTATAAAACAATGTTACAATTCCCAACAATCAGGTCAGCTCCATTATTGGTATTTTCCAACTCAACAGCAAAAACATGATTCTCGTTCAAATGTTAAACAAGACCAGTGGCTATACTACTGTTACTGTCAACAGGCCATTCGCAGCAGCAACGGTGCCTCAAATGATAGTCGATCGGTCCTCGACTGAGACAAGAAAAGAAACAGAAGCTGGGTGAAGAGGAGGTGAGTGGAAACTTCTTTTTGGGAAATGAGGGAGGGGTACAAGCAACCCCAAAAGGCAACTGTACTTAAATTTAACAAATCACCACATATAAAAACAACTCCATTAGGAATGGTCAGTGTGGTGCATGGTTTGTATTACAGACTGGAATCTGTTGTGAATAGTATAGAGGTTTAAGGGGTTATCCAAGAGTGTTTTAGGTGGTGAATGGAAGGTGAAAGAAGAAACTGTTTCCTCTGCTAAAAACTGAAATAGATAACCTTTTCCCAAGTAAAGGTAGTGATGGTTATAAAACTAATGCCAGTCGATTATAGATCACCCACGATCTAATGGAACAGTGCCAGAGTTTGAATTTGCAGGCGATATCATTTCTCTGACTAACTTCAAACATAGATTTCCTCAGACAATAGTTTCCAAAGCAAAGATGTCGAGCATCTTCTATACGTACCATGGAAGACATGTATTGTGCAATTTCTTTTTAGGTTCATTGGGTTAAAATAGCAAACACTTCAGACCACCATACGAAGTTTTTTTTTGTGTTACTGGATTTTTTGAGTGGAAAATATGGATATCTCAAAGAACAGCTGAACTGTGAATTTGCATAAACTGTACCCTAAATTTTATTGAGAAACAACAGAAAAACCTGGGACAAATGGTACCATGTACCAAGAAGTAGCAGTTCTGTCACATCCTAATGTGCTCATCAATAACTATGGTTCACACACCAACACTTCAATTCTTCTCTGGATGGCTTAGTGGGTTAGGTCCATAGCCTAGGTTGGTACTGAATCTCACAGAATAAAGTTCTAGGTTCAGTGCTCGATCACAATGCAGTGGGCTCTGGTGAGACCTGCAGGTGTAGACATCAAGTAATCCTTGTGCAGTAGCAGTAACCTATCAATGCTCACAGTGTAGGCTCAAACACAGAGAATGGCCACATGGATACACTATTAAGGGAGAGAGGGGTCCAGTGCCCTGAAGTAACATTCTAGTAAAAGTCAATTTCTCCAAGAAAACAAAACAAAAAGCTTAATTAACTTGCCAACAGAAGACTACTGCATCCAGCAGTGTTGGAAGAGACAGCCACTAAAATTTTGACAAGTACAAAATGGTAAGAGCATTGAAACAGGAACAGAATATTCAGCTCCTTTCAGGTATTCCAGCAATCTTCACTGAATAGATTCAAGGCTGAGTTAGGCAGATTTTTGATCACCAGGGGCCTCAAGGATTGAGGGCAGAAAAGGAACGTGGAGTGAGGCCACAATCAAATCAGCCATGATCTTATCAAATGACAGACCAGGCTCGAGGGGCTGAATGACCTGATTTTTATTCTTGTGTTCATTCAATTAGATCACGGCTGACCTGTATCTCAATTCCACTTACCTGCTTTAGTTACAAACCCAATATGCATCAAGCAGCCCTGGTATAAACATGGAGGACCTGGGAAAGAGACTGGTGACTCCTTCAAACTAGTTATAGTACTGCAGATGACAGGCAGCTCTCCCAAATATATCTGCATAATGGCTGTGTTGGGTTCTGTTGTACAATACTCCACACTAAGCCAGGGGATCCAATGGACTAAAGGTCATATCTGATTCCTCACCAGGAGTCAGGGGTTTCAGTTTTTGTCACCCATCAGAGTCTGTTATTGACAGAATTTCTCTGAAAAATGTTTTCTCTCTCACATTTGTCAAAAAATTTCTTCCATATACAGGAATCAGGCGAGAGTTGCTTTGTGGGTTGTTACACGGCTCCATCGAAGGGATGTGGATAATTGTTAGTGTTGAGATGGTGAGAATATGTTCTTACAGTTTCAGTACATGGGCACCACTGGACGGTTTAGTTATATAGAATGTTGCTGTTCCACTGTACTTGTCCTGTTAATGAAAGATGGTACTTTATATTCTGCAAAGAATCTTCAGGTTAGAAAACCAATATTTGCATTGAAACTCGTCAGGGGGACAAGCTAAAACAGCAAAGAGCACCCAACCCACATGACTGGGCCACCACCCAAATGCACCCCATATGACTGAAAACAAGCAGAAGCCATAGTATTGTTTTTTATTAGTATTTGTTGTCAGAAGAAGAAACTATAGGGGCAAGCAAAAGATTCTATCACATGAAATCAAAAGAGATAAGAAGCCAAGAGACTACTCAAGGGGAGGTACTACAGATGCAGAATGTCTTAATACATTAAGATCAGGAAAGGGAAAAGAACAAGAAGAAAAAACCCCAAGGGTCTTGGTTAGACGACAAGTGGGATAACAAGCAGGCGGCAAGTAAAAAGCCAAGTACAGCCCACCAATAATATATATTCCAGACATTGACATGAAAGACAGTTATGAGTGGGACTAAATTAATAGATTCCCAGAATGGATTAATTCCGTCCCACTGTGGTTAGACAGACAAGAGACAAGATTAATGAAGCGCTGCGTTATGTTGAGGACCGAATTAAGATGCAAGTGTTTTGGTCCACTGAAACAGATGAATACAGTCCCAAGGATTCAGCAAAAATGATAGAGGCACACCCAGAAACTACAACTCTATTAGCAGAGTCAGAGTTATTCCAGACTCATAAGAACTGAGCCTCCTCTCATCTACAGCACATAGACTGTAGCTCATCACCATCTTCTCAAGGACAGCTAGAGATGGATAATAAATTCTGGCCAGCCAACGATGCCCACCTTCCACCAATGAATAAAATAAAAACTAACAACCAATCAGTCTTAAGAACTACAATGTTCCCCAGTACCCACAGCTATTTTGAGGGAAGAGGATTCTAGATTTGCACTACATTTCTTGCCATTGGTGAACAACCCGCTTTCACTTTGAAATGGCTTACACCAAAGTAAAATTGTACTGGATCACCCCATCTGTAGAAATATTTAACACAACTGTATTTTCAAATTTGTGCATCCATTTATACTATTGGACATCCATCAGGAAGGAAAATCCAAACAGAGCTGCAATTATGCAACTAGATTCCCAACTAACCCAGAGGATTAACTGCAGTCTGCCCCT
>NC_063354.1:45477176-45493043 GCF_021869965.1 Rhincodon typus | reverse complement strand
CGCCCCTAGCCCAGAGGATTAACTGCAGTCCGCCCCTAACCCAGAGGGTTAACTGCAGTCCGCCCCTAGCCCAGAGAATAAGTTGAAGTCTGCCCTTAACCCACAGCACAAACTGCAGTCTGATCCCAACCAGAGGTCAAATTGATCTTGTGTCTTTGCTTTTTAAGCATTACCTTTATCCGCTGGATGGTTTTTTCCACAGCTGCGGAGTCCAATAATGTAACTGTACAGCCACCAAAACCACCTCCAGTCATTCGACTGCCGTAGACCCCCTGACCATCCACTGCTGCAGCAACCAGCTCATCCAACTCCGGGCAACTGACCTCATAATCACCTCTATCAAACAGAAGAAAGTGAGAGAGGTGGGAACTTTGCCGGTTAATTCCAATCTTCTTCATTTTCCATCCTGAAAGTATCAACTTTGTAGTAACTTACCCAATTCCCTGTCCTTGGCATCTATGCTTGGACATCAGGTGCTAGTACCATCCTTAGAGTGTGACTGTGGAAACTCACAATACACACAAGTATAGCTCATTCAGTGGTATGCCAAATAGCGATTAGGAGCACAGAACATCTCTCATTTTTCCTCACCAACCCAGGAATGCCAAGGTCTACTGTATAGCTCACACAGCTTGTTCAGTCTGGCTAAAAGGAGCCATTGCAGACTCACTGGGATCAAATGTGGAATTCAAGTGTGATTTACATCAAGCTCTCACATTTGTCTAGGATACAATTGCTGATAAGGTGGTGAGGTCAGACATATGGAAACATTTCATCGGAAATGTCACAAACTACACCCATCATTTCTGAATATCAGACTTTACCACTCAACAGTGTTGTATTGGACACAGGTTGTGAGGCTGCATTATGAAACCAACATCACACTACCTGATGCGAGACCTACACTGGGCTGAGATTGGCACTCAGAATACTTGCAGCATTGGACATGCAGAGTGTGGTCACTGACAAAATGCCATGTAATTCTCACACCATGATCACTTGGGTGTGAAAACAACACAGCCATAAAACTATAGGTTCCAGATTTCGAAACTCCTTCCAATAATGAAAGAGAACATTTGACCTTGAAAGTGCCACATACTGAATGGGACATATGTACCAGTGGGTACAGGTCTGTCACTATACCACACTGGGCTATGGTACCAGTGGGTACAAGTCTGTCACTATACCACACTGGGCTACCTGTACAGGAGATGCCTGCACAATATCTACATATGTACATAGGGTACGCCCAGCACTGTTGGGAACACGTCTGTCGCCATATAATCAGTCTCGACCATAGAGGAAATAAAATATTATCAGAGCATCATCTCACTCTCCACTCCCCTCTCTCTGCCCCATATTCCTTTGTACCTCAGTGAATTGTGGCTCTGCACCATCAGCTTCCCAAATTCTTGGTAATCCCTGGATTTCAAAGCTCCAGCTGCATCAGTCGTGCGTTTGATTTCACTGATGACGTGACGGGCCCTGCAATATATCTCCTTATCCAGATGGGCCTCAGCCGCTAAGGGCGAGAGAGATAGGAGACAGACAGAGCAGAAGTGGACACATGGGAAGGAAAGAGAAAGAGTGGGTTCAAGTATGATGGGATGGAAGGGGAGGAGGCACATGAGGGAGGGTGGGAACGAGTAGGGCAGAGAGAAGAAGCAAGAGGTAGAAATTAATTACATCAAGGAAGAAACAAATATATATTTCTGTCGTATATTTCAATAATCTATTTCAAGATATCCCAAATGCTTTACAGCCAATAAAGTACATTTGAAGTTTTATAATGTAAGAAACATATTATTCAAAATGTGTACAGCAAGTTATCACAAACACAACTGAGATGAACTTACTGCACTTGTTTCTTTGGGAAACCAGTTAATAGTATGGTATCTAACCAAACTTTCCAAGATTACTAAGCTAGCGGCATAGTGGCTCACCGCTTAGCACTGCTGCCTCACAGCAACAGGGACCCAGGTTCAATTCCACCTTCGGGCGACCGTCTGTGTGGAGTTTGCACATTCTCCCCGTGTCTGCGTGGGTTTCCTCCGGGTGCTCCGGTTTCCTCCTACAGTCCAAAGATGTGCAGGCTAGGTGGATTGGCCATGCTAAACTGTCCATAGTGTTCAGGAATGTGTAGATTAGGTGGGGTATAGGGTGATGGGTGTGGGTGGGATGCTCTGAGGGTTGGTGTGGACTTGTTGGGCCAAAGGGCCTGTTCCCACACTGTAGGGATTCTATGATCTATTAAAAAAAAATCTAATCCAATTATTCCCTGTGATAAAGAGATCAACATTTACTTACTACAATCTCATAATCACCAGATATTTTGTCATCTGGCTGTTGAATTTTACTGTCTGCACATTGGCTACCCACATAACAATTCTTTGTATACTCCGAATGGGATTCATCGTTTGTAATAAACTTTGGCGCATCTTAAGAATCTGAGAGGCACTCAGGGCAACATCTGGCTTCCTCCCAATGTTAATACTTTCAGCTGCCCTTTAGTCTGGGTTACAAGAATACAGAACGCTTTGCCACAAGCAATTATTGAAATTGTCAGTCAGTCAGCAGTTTCAAGAATTAATTAGATAAACACTTGAGGGAAAAGACAGCATTATAGCAATTGGGGTAAGGTAGAATTGATATGAAGGGCAATACAGCTAGTACCAGCTTAGATCCAGATCTGGTGGATTAGACTGTAATTTCTGACCCTATAAAATCAGTAATAGATTGTTCTGTTGCCACGGTCCCTTGTGTACTTTGAACAAGTTGGAAACTGGTACTGAATGGGACTGAGTGGACAGGAGCACGCTTCCAGGAACACAGACAGAAACAGTGGTTGTAATTTTGAATTTTGTCAAGTAATTCTTAAAAATTAATTAATAGAATGTTGGCATAGCTGGTAACACCATCATATCTTGCCCAAGACTGTGTTCTCAAGTAGGTGGTAATGAGACATCTTGCTGACACACTACAGTCCATGGTGACATGACTCCACCGTATAATTAGAGTGGGAGTTCTAGGATTTTGACCCAGCAACAAAGAAGAATCAGGCCACTGTAAGTTGGAAGAGATGGTATTGTCCTTGCAGGGTGGATTTGGGAGTTATGACCAAAGCAGAACAAAAATGGGGAGAAATGTAAATTAGGTGGTGAATTGACAGCCAATGTCATATAATTACTCCAATGAGCCCAAGAGCAGATCCAAGAAAAGCATGTATTTATACAGTGCCTTTCACAACCTCAGGATATCCAAAGTGCCTTACAACCGAGTAAGTACCAACTATACGTCCAAAGGAAAGAAATCACTAGCTAAGTTGAAGTGTAAATCCACTATGTACCATATGAGTCACTTACTGTCCTCATGATGGCAGGTAATGTCACTACCTTGACTCTGCACCATGATTTTCCCACCAATGGAATCCATCCCTTACATGCTTCTTAAGCCAATCTTCCCCAGTACTCCTTATTTGCTAATTACCAATGTGCCCTTTCTCTCTGGCCCTACCCACCTTATCCATTTAAAGACAATATGTAAAAACCAAGCTGGTACACACCTTTCAGGTCAGCCATGGAAACATCTCGGAGACTCTCTTTTCCAAGTACCTTTGCAGCTTCCATGCACTGCATGCGTCGGGTTGGGTACTCACTTCCTGTCAGAGTGTGTCGTACATTGGAGTTTGTGATCAGAACCACCAGATTGGGGTCATTGAGGGGCACAGGGGTAACTTCCAAAGACCTGAGGTTGGAACAGTACGAGTTTAAATATCTCAAGCCCTATGAATTTGGCTGCTTCACTTTGAGGGAAGCCACGAATGCAGATCCAAAAGAACAGTCACAAAATATGAAAACAATTAACCTCACACCATAAAGGTTCCCATCAGTGTCTGAGAAAAACTCACTAGCTTGTCCTTGGCCTTTTTCTGAATTTTGTAGTTTTTTTGAGCTGGGTCATGTTATTTTTGAGACATCCAGATTATTCAGTTCTTTCATCAAGTACTCCCAGGGCAGGTACAACAGATTAGATATAGATTAAAGCTCCTTTTTTATTTCCTTACCTAACTCTCTGAGGACAAATACCACATGGATTAGACATAAACAAGATTAGAACAATAATTTAGGTGTGGGTGTAATTTAGTTTAACTGAATCATTTATGCCCTCTAATTAAGGTTACGCTGAACCACAGACAGGCAGACTGAAGTCAGAGATATGATGAGGAAGTAGATAATGCTGCTTTATCCACAAAGATACAATGGGTCTGGATGTCCTCTGACCTTCTATCTTGATGACATCATCAGGCCTATCTCCATTCATCTCAATTCACTTAGTATCTAAAAATCTAATTTCTTTCAGTTTTCAATATTCTCAATGATGGAGTGTCCTGACTTCTCTGAAGTAAAAAAAAATCACATTCATAACCTTTCAAATGAAGGAATTTCTCATCACAGAACTAAATTACAGACCCCTTATTTGGAATCTGTGACAACTAGTTCTAAACATTAGCCAGTGGAAACATCCAGTGTTTATTCTGTCAGGCACCTTAAGAATTTTGTATCTTCAGTGACAGCACTTCTTCCGCTTAACTGCAGGAACTATAGATCTAGCCTCCTCACACAACAGTCCCATCAGCCCCGGAATCAGTCTGGTAAACCTTCATCATACTCTAAGACAGGTATAGCCTTCCTTCAGAAAAAAGAACCAAAAACCTACTACTTCTAGGCATATTCTCACTATACAAGTGCAATAAGACTTCTTTACTCTTATCCTCCAATCTTTTGTAATAACTGCTTGCTTTACCTGCATGTTAACATTTGGTGATTTGTGCACAAAAACCCAAGACCCCCTGTTCTGTTGTATTGTTCATATGCCACTGGAGATCACTACAAACTGCAGGGAGAACACATGCACTGCCATGGGACTAGGGGATGGAGATTTACGGAACCAAAGATCAGATGCAGGGAGGAAATAAGTGAGTGCAATAAATAAGCTGAGAAATCACCTCCTCTGAACACAGCACCAAGCCCCCAGCATTCCCTAATTTACTTAGATGCATGACTTGAAAATGATTTTGATCCTCACTGCTTGATTCTCAGTTGAGTGAAATTTCTATCCAATACCACTTTTTCTTCCTGAAGATCGAGACGATCAGCTCACCTGCAAGCGCCACTTCTCATCTTTCCTTTCACCCACTTGCACATTACCCAATTGCACCCTCGCCTCAGCTCATGTTATCCTGAAATCCTCACCCACATATTGATTTCCTCTGGGTTCCACTAGTTCAATCCCGGCTAGCCTCCCACTTTTGACCCTCTTTAACCTTCAGATCATCCAAAACTCTGCTGCCACATCTTAAATCACACCTCATCCCATTCACTTTTCACTCATGCTTGCAGACTAGCACTGAATTCTGGTTAAGCAATGACTCAATTTTAGAAATCTCATCCTTGCTTTCAAATCTCCCTGCTGTCCTCTCTCCTCCCTGCTTCTGTAATCATATGCAGCCCTACAACCATCCAAGCTCCTCCAGTTCTTGAACATCCCTGATTTTAAATACTCCAGGAGTGGCAATCAAGCCTTCACCTCTGGAATGTCATCCTAAAAACTATATACACCCTAGAACACTCTCTCTGACTAAGTTTTTGGTCATCTGACCTGATATCACCTTGTGTGTATCAGTGCCATTTCATAATACTACCGCGAAGCACCTTGGATCAGAGGCAGAAGAAGAACAGGAACATAGAAACGTGAATAGTCCATTCAGCCCGTCAAGCCTACCTGCCATTCAATACAATCATGTCTGATCAAACATTTCAGTGTCATTTATTCAACCCATTCCCACAACCCTGTATGCTACTGGTGATCAGAAAACGATCAGTCTCTACCTTAAACACACTCAATGGTTGAGTCTCCACAGCCCTCTGTGATAGAGAATTCCAAAGGTTCACAAACCTCCAAAAAAAACTTTTCATCTTGGACACAATTGGCATGCCTGTTACTTTTACATAATGCACACTATTCTAGACTCACAGGGGAAATATCATACCTGCATCTACCCAGTCTATCCCTTTAAGCATTTTGCATGTAAAGATATAATGACAATGAAATGTTTAAAGCAGCTGGATGGGCAATACAGCATGAGGCTTTGAATAAGCAGCAAGAGGGCTGGAACCAGGTGAAATATGTCTTCAAACCCAAGCCATGGTTTGGTTATTAGAGCCATATTACCAAAGCAATGCTCTAGTCTTTAAATGCATAAAAAGGAAGAGAGACGCTAAAGTTAAGAAAGGCCTCTTACAGAACAAGACTGGGAAAATAACAACGGGGAACCAGGAAATGGCCAAGGAGTTGAATAAATACTTTGCATCAGTCTTTACAGTAGGAGAACAAAAGGAGAGAGGAGTCTAGCAAAAATAAGTTAGAACAAAGTACAGTTGTGTGACAGCCTAGAAGTGCAGGTAAATGAACACAGGAATTTGTCATTAAATACCCAAGGTTACAAAGCTATTTTATATATATCTGGAAATAGAAAAGAAAAACAGGATTGAATCTAGAGTCAAATTCAGAGTGGGATAAAATGGGGGGAGGAGAGAACAGGGAAGAGACTCTCTGAGAACATCCAAAATCAGATCAAAATTAATTTAAAAGTTAACCAACAGAGATAGAGTAATCTTGATGTCCAGAGAAGTCCAGCAATTGGGAAGTTAAATTTAAGAAAAGTTGTTGCACCCACTGATGAAATCAGAGAGTAAACTGACAATCATAACGTGAAGTTTAGGGGGTGCAGGGGTGGAGGGGCCTGAGTGTACGTATGCACAGATCATTGAAGATGGCAGGAGAGGTGGAAAGAGAAGTTACTAAAGCGTACAGTTCTCGACTTTATTAATAGGGGCATAGAGTAAAAGAGCAAGGAGGTGATGTTGAGTTTATATAAGATACTTGTTAGACCTCAGCTGCAGTATTGCATACAGTTGTGGGCACCACATTTCAGGAAGATGCAAGTGCACTGGAGAAACTGCAGAAGAAATTTACAAGAATAGTTCCAGGAATGAAAAACTTCAGTTATGAGAACAGATTGAACTATAGGCAGTCCCCAATTTATGAACACTCATACTTATGAACGAGATTTCACATTAGTATTTATTTTAAATGACTGATGTATGAATGTTTTCTTGCACTTATGAAGAGCTATTTTGTATCATAGCTTTGATTTGCGTACACATCGACTTATGAACATACTGAAGAATGGAACCCATTTGTAACCTGGGGCCTGTCTGTAGTTGAGACTGTTCTCCTTAGAGAGAAGAAAGCTGAGAGGAGATTTGACACAGATTTTCAAAATCATAAGCAGGCTAGAGAGTAGATAAAGAGAAGCTGCTCCCACTCTCAAAAGAAAAAAAGAATGAGTGTGCATAGATTTAAAGTGCAAAAAAAGCAAGACTAATGTGAGAATAAAGTGAATAGTTAGGGTATGGAATGCACTGCCTGGATATGTGACAGAGACGGGTTCAACTGAAGCATTCAAAAGAGCACTGGATGATTATTTGGATATAAATAGTGCAGAGGGCTATGGGGATAAGGCAGGAGACTGGCACTAAGGAAAGGGAACCAGTGCTGGCATGATGGGCCAAAAGGCCAACTTCTGCATTGTAATAATTTTGTTAACTTCGTTAGGGCTAAAATGCACCTATTAACACAGCCAAAAGAGTCTAAACAGTGGAAGACAGAAGCCTGGGGGAAAAATGGGAAAAATGGCAGCAGACAGCAAAGGACAAATAAGAACCTTTCTAGGAAACTGACCACCCAGGAGCCATCTTGAACCATCAGGAGAATTGCCCAGCTCTTCAGAATAGTGGCGTAAGATTGTTCACATTCATCTGAGACAGCAAGTAGTTGAATGTCTCATCTGGGACTAAGAACAATGGTTTGCAATCCTTCTGACCAGTGAGCAAGCAGGACTGGAGCAGAAGAGTTTGGGAGATCAGCAGCGTATAAATATAGGCCAGTGAGTAGGATTTCAGTCTTTCCTTGAGACCAGCATGTGCAACTGGGACCACAGCAGAGGAGTTTGGGAGAGTGACAGCGAATAAAGTGTCTCTGAAATTTCCCGCTCCAAGTTCAAATCAATTAGAGAGACACCACAAGAAATCACCGATTTCATTGGCTGAGGAGGCTACTACTGGGGACTGCCTACAAACTGTCGTCAACTAGTATGACGTAGATTTTTTAAACTAGTGATTATTTGTGGATTTAACTGACATATTCTTATATAAACATAAGTTTAGTTTTAAAAAAGGGAGTAACTAAGGGGCTTAAGGGAAGTCATGGCAATGGAGATCACACCTGTGATATGCTCCTCCTGTAATATGTGGCAAATCATGGAAGCTTCAGTTGTCCGTGGTGGCCACATATGCAGGAAGTGTGTCCAGCTGCAGCTACTGGCAAAGTACATTTCAGAGCTGGAACTGCAGTAAATTTGCTGTGCAGCATTTGTGATGTTGATCAAGTCACTTCAGTGAGGTGGTCACATTGCAAGTGAAGATCGAACAGGCAGAAAGGGCATGGGCAACCATCAGGCAGAGTAACTGACACACTGTTTTGGACACTACTGGGGAGGTGACTGTGCAGGTGAAAGCAACTTCACGGCACCATGGGTCAGTCTGCTGCACAAGAGGAGGAAGACAAAAGGTAGGGTTATAATGATAGGGTATTCAATCGTAAGGAACAGACGGGCATTTCTGTGACCGCAAGGAAGACTTCAGGCTGTATGGTGCCTCTCTAATGCAGTGTCAAGGATGTCACTGAATAGCTGCAGGGTATTCTGATGAGACAGAGCAACAGACAGATATCATAACGGTATCAAGAGAAAGGGACAAAGTCCTTGAAACATAATGTAGGGAACTAGGAAGTAGATTTAAAAAAGTTGTAATCTCTTGCAGCGCCATGTCCAACTGAGTATAAAAGTAAGAGATTAGTCCAGGTGAATGCGTGGCAGGAGAGATGATGCAGGAGAAAGGTCTTTAGATTTCTGGGACAATAGGGGTAGTGAGACCAATATGAGGTGGATGGATTGCATCTGAACCAGAAGGGGACCAACATTCTTGCAGGAAGGTTTGCTCATGCTATTGAGGAGGGTTTCAACTAACTTGGCAGGGGGCGTGGGATCCTGAGCAGGGGGAGATGCACAGCCAAAATGAGAAGAAACAGTAATTGAGTCAGGAAGGCACAAAAATTATAGGCCACTTAAGGTTAAAGGAAGTTTGGCAAGATTGGATGGTATTTATTTTATTGCAGCCGGTCTAACGAACAAGGCAGATGAGTAGAGGGCACAAGTGAAAACTTGGGAGTGTGTTGTCATTGCTGTCACTGAAACGTGATTGAGAGTGGGATAGGATTGGCAACTCAATATTCTAGTATATAGGGCCTTCAGGCAAGATAGGGACGGAGATAAAAGGTAAGGGGGCATCACAGTATTGATCAGAGAATCAGTTACAGCAGTAAGGAGGGATGATATCTTAGTAGGCTCCTCAAATGAATCCATATGAGTAGAACTTAAAAATCTAGAAGGAACAACCACATTGTTGGGAGTGTACTACAGGCCCCTAACAGTCAGAGAGAAATAGAAGAGTAAATATGTAAGCAAATTTCAGTGTAAAAGTAAAAGGGTAGTGATTATAGGGGGATTTCAACTCACCCAACATTAACAGAAGTCGTCATAGTGTGAAAGGTTTATGATATAACTCCACAGAGGCTGGTATCCTGTCACCAAGTCACCCTTTATTTATACGTGGAGAGTCCTTGACCCTGATCCAGCTCCCTCAGAGCCAGCTCTCAGAATGAACAGGATGTCTGACACCCTTGTTTTAATCTGTCAGCCAGGGCTCCCTGAGTGGACCAGATTAACAGCCCCAATAAGGGAACTCATATTGTATGAAGTCCACCTGGCTGACCTCGTTACAATCACTACAGTTTAGAGGGAGCAGAATTCTTAAAATGTACCATGGAGAGCTTTTAAAGCCTGTATGTAGAAGACCCTACAGGGAGGGGGCAATCCTTAATTTTAGGGAATGAAGTATCAATGAGGGAGTATCAATGTGATTGCTGTCTGCAAAAACAACTCAGTTAGATTCAAGATAGTTATAGAAAAGGGCAAGATGGGCATGAAATCTAAGATCTAAACTGTGGAGAGGCCAATTTTAATAAGATCAGATATAATTTGGCCAGTATGGACTGGCAGCAGATACTTCTAGGTAAATCCATTCAGAGCAGTGGATGTAATTCAAGGAGGAAGCAGGGAGAGTACAGGGCCATCATGTTTCAGTAAAGAGAAAGGGTGGGACCAACAAATCAGGGAACCCTGGATATTGAGGGATATACAGATTGGATAAAGAGAAAAAGGGAGGCTCACAGCAGATACTAAGGACTCAGAACAGCAAAAGCCCTAGAGCAGTACAGAATGCACTAGGGAGGGAGACCAAAAGGGATATGAAAGGCCATAAGATATAGGAAGAGAATTAGGCCATTCAGCCCATCGAGTAATGGCAGATAAAACAATGGAAAATCCTAAGATATTTTACAAGTACATTAAGGATAAAAGGATAACTAGGGAAAGAGTAGGGCCCATTAAGGTACACAGTGGTAATTTGTGCGTACAGCCAGAGGATGTAGGTCAGATCCTATACGAATACTTTATGTTGATGTTCACTAATGAGAGAGATGATGTGGTTAGAAACCAGAAAGAAGGTCTGTGATACAATTAAAGAAATTAGCATAGATAGAGAGGAGGTTCTGAGTTTCTGGCACGCTTTAAAGTAGATAAATTTCCAGGGCTGGTTGAAATGTATCCCAGGCTGCTGAGTGAGGCAAGGGAGGAAATAGGACTGCTGGCAATAAATTTCAATTCTTTTCTGGCCAAAGGAGAGGTGCCAGAGGACTGGAGGGCAGCCAATGTGGTACCATTATTCAAGAGGGAGGAAGGGATAAACCAGGAAACTAGAGGCCAGTCAGTCTAATCTCCACGGAAGCAATTCTGAGGGACAGAATTAGTCTGCACATGGAGAGGCAGGAATTAATCAAGAACAGTCAGCAATGGTTTTGTTAACGGGAGGTCATGTCTGACCAACTTGTTTAAATTTCTCGAAGAGATGAACTGGTGTGTAGATGAGGGAAATGTATTTAACATGGATAATTTGGACTTCAGCAAAGCTTTTGATGAGATCTCACATGGGAGACTGATAGCAAAAGTAACAGCCTAAGGGATCCAAGGAAATTTGGCTAAGTGGATCAGAATTGAGAGTGTCAGGAAGCAGAGGTGATGCTTGGGGTAGTTTTTGTGACTGGAAGTCTATGTCCAGTGGGGTTTGATTTGATTTGATTTATTGTTGTCATATGTACCAAGATACAGTGAAAAGTGTTTTGCTTGCTCCACAGGCAGATTGTACCATGCAAAGTGCATCAAGTAGCAGAGTACAGTGTTACAGCCAAAGAGAAGGTGTAGAGAGAGGGATCAGCATTAACATTTGAGAGGCTCTGTAAGGATCAGTGTTGAGGCCCTTGCTGTTTGTAATATAAATATTTAAACTTTAAAGTAGGAGGACTTATCAGTAGGTTCACAGACGATACAAAAATTGGTGAGCTGGTAAATAGTGAGAGGATAGCCTTAGACGACAGGAGGATATGGATGGGCTGATCAATCGCAGATGGAATTCAATCAGGAGGTGATACCCTTGGGAGGACAAACAAGGCAAGGGAATACATGAGGAACAGTAGGAAGAACTGAGGATCACAGGAACCTCAGTGTGCATGTCAACCATGCCCTTATGGTAACGGTACAGGTAGATTGGTTACGAAGGCATATGGTTGGATACTAGCCTTTATTAACCAAGGCATAGAGTTTAATAGCAGGCAGGTTATGCTGGAACTATTATTTGTTGGTTAGGCCACAGCTAGAGTATTGTGTGCAGTCCTGGAATCCACATTGCTCTGAAGAGGTTGCAGAGATTTACCAGTATGTTGCTTGGGCTGGAGAATTTTAGTTATGAAGATAGACTGAGGTTGTTTCCCTTGAACCAGAGGCTGAGGGCAGACAACTTTCCCCCTTGAAGGTGGGATCAATGACAAGGGGCATAGACTGAAGGTAAGTGGCAAGAGGTTTAGAGATGTGAGGGAAAAAACCTTTTCATCCAGAGGGTGGTTGGAATCTGGAACTCATTGCCTGTAAGGGTGGTAGAGGCAGAAACCCTCAAAACATTTAAGAAGTATTTAGATATGCACCTTGTGATGCCAAAGTGTGGTCCAAGTGCTGGAAAATAGGATGAGAATAGTGAGGTGCTTGTTTTTGACCAGCGCAGACTCAATGGGCCAAAGCATCTTTTTCTATGCTGTAGACCACTATGACTCTATGAAATCAGTCAGCTCAGAATTCCTTCAATACTACACTGGGGTGTCAGCCCACATTTTGTGCAAGAATTCTAGCAATGGACTTGAACCCATAATCATCTGACTCGAATGGCAGTAGTCATCTGATCCATGACCAAAACAAGAGCCACACAGAATATCATGAGATCACAGATCACACGCAACAGATGTGTATGCCTTCCTTAGCTCACCTGCAATCAATGAGTAAGGCATGATCCTTTTGCCCCATCACCGAGATGAACTGATCCATGATTCCACAGGGCATGGAGGCAAACGTATGCTCAGCTTTCTGACAGGCCAGAGCCTTTTCCATTAAATCTCCATCATCTGATGATCAGAAAACTAAACATAGTCAGGGCTCATTTGCACTATTACCACCACCTCATGCCTCATCTGTGATGTAGAGGCATGGTTCCTACTCCCAAGATGTGTGTCACTCAATAATCCACAACGCTCTTTCTCTCCCATCCTAAATAGTGTGCCACACTCATTGGGCCTGTTCTCCAAAGCCAATTCCAAAGTTTAAGTGCCTCTTTAATTAATCAGTTGGAATTTTGATGATGTTGGCAAGGTCCATTCCACTTGTTGGAGTGGAATCAAGTGTGTTAAGTGTAGGAAGAAGGTCCCTTCACCAAAGGACATTAGTAAATCAGTGGGATTTTTAAGACGATCCAGCAGCAGCATTTATGGGTAACTTTTTCCTGGTGCCAGCAGATTTAATGAATTGTATTTAACTTGTGCCAACTGTATTTTAATTCATAGACTCTGACCTGCCAGTCCAGTACAATAACACCACCGCCTAGGCCAGTATTTATTGCCCATCTAATTGACGAATTGCCCAAAGGGCAGTTAAGAGTCAACCACATTGCTGTGGATCCAGAGTGACATGTAGGTCAGACCAGGTAAGGATGGCAGTTTCCTTCCTTAAAGGACATTAATGATGGATTTTTCCTGACAATCCACAATGGATTCATGATCATCATTAGACTCTTAACTCCAGACATGTAATTGAATCCAAATTTCATCATCCACCAGGGCAGGATTTGAACCCAGGTCCTCAGATCATCATCTGGGTTTCTGGATTGACAGTCCAGCAATAATACAACTAGGCCATGTAGTGTAGGTATACTGAGTGTTGCTACACAGGTAGTTCTACGAGTTTGACTCAGCTGCAGTGAAGTTATGGTGAGAAAGTCAGGATAATGTGTGGCTTAAAGGGGAATTTTCAGGGTGTGGTGTTCCCATGCATACATATGCTGATGCTATCTTTCTACATGGTTGGGGTTGCACAGTTGGAAGATGGTGTCAAAGGAGGCTTGGTGAGTTACTGCTATGTATCTTGCAGAACGTACACACTGTTCTATTGTGCGTCAGTGGTGAAGAAGCAAGTGAATGTTGAAGGAGGTAGATGGGGTGCAAATCAGGCAGACTGCTTATCCTACATAGGGTTGCGCTTCTTGAGTGTTATTGGAGCTGCACCTATCCAGGCAAGTGGAGAGTACTCCATCTCACTCCTAACTAATGCCTTGTGAAAAAACACTGGGAGATGGGAAGGGAGTTACTCACTGCAGGATTACAAGCCTCTAACCTGCTTTTGTAAACACAGTTTTTATATGGCTAGTCCAGTTCAGTATCTGGTTAATGGTTACCCCCAGGATGTTGACAGTAGGGGACTCACTGATGGTAATGCCATTGAGCATCAAGGGGTGATGACTAGATTCTATCTTGTTGGACCTGGTCAGTGCCTGGCACTTTTGCGATGCAAATATCTCTATAAAGGTCCATGAGCTTTCATAAAAGGTTCGTAAAAGGATTCAAGCCAAGACTTTATAGCAGTCAGTGTACTTGCCCTGATTGCTATAATGGCCCAGCCAAACAGTAGGAACACCTCACACAGCAGTTACCTCGCTTGGCCATTTGAATACCTCCAATATGTAAACTCAACAACTAGACTGGAGATGAAGGAGACTTCCATCATTAAATCTTTTTGGGAGCAGAAGAGGCAAAGCAGAGATTGATAGTTTTCCAATTATAAAGCATCTCATTTCACTCACCTGGACAAATCTGCTGTAGGAAGGTGTACATAGCAACTTCCAAAGATGCTGAACTGGACAACCCTCCTCCTAACGGAACATTACTTGCCATCACCGCCTTAAACCCAGGGAGTGGGCCCGCTGCAGAGATACAACAGACAGCATATCCATACGGGTGACACGGCAAAGAAAAATGCTCAAAAATTTCAAAACTACCAGCAAAATAGCTAAATATATCTGCTGTATACCAGATAGTGTCCCTGGTGCATCTCAAAACACTAGTTATATTCCACTTGGCAATATTTACCTATGAGAAATTCTAGAGAAACTACACACTAACTAGCAATTATAAACAAGGAATTACAAAACAAAAGTGGTGGTAAGGTTGACAAGATTGCATCTTCAGATCAGTAGAGGACAGAACTGCACAGATTTTGCTGTAATCTCCCAATAATTGTTGTAGCCTGGATCTGGAGGCCAACTGATCTGCTGGTTATTTTCAAAGAAGCAACAAGTTACAAGCTGCAGGTCTGAACACACTTACTGTTAACAGTACACTATCCACGTAACTGTTTCCACTTCCAATAATAGTGCACATCTAAGGCAAAGCAAAGCCTTCCTGCTTGGCTCTCCAAATAACCCAACTGGAGCAGAAACATTATTTTCTCTCATCTGTAAAATGGTGCTAGAAGCTCATGGACTTCAATATCAACAGCAGATTGTATTTATAGAAACACAGAAACTAGAAGCAGCAGGTCATTTCGCCCTTCGAGCCTGATTCACCACTCAATATGATCCAGGCTGATCTTCTATCATGATGCCACGTCCCCACTTCCTTTCCACACCCCTTGACACCTTTAAAATCTAAATCTTTATCAATCTCTTTCTTGAATATATTTAGTGACTTGGCCTTCTGTGGTACAGAATTCCAGAAGTTTTCTAGCTTTTGAGGTAGTCCCAAATGGTCTACTCTGTATCCCAAGACAGTGACTCACAGTCCTGGATGCCTGCATCTTGTCAATCCAGCCCTGTTAGTATATATTTCAATCAGATCCCCTCACATCCTTCTAAACTCTAGTGAACACAAGCTCAGTCAAATTAATCTTTCCTCATAAGACAGTCCTGCCATCCAAGGTATCTGCCAAGTGAACCTCCACTGCACTCCCTGCCTGGCAAATTTATCTTTTGTTAGGTAGAGAGACCGAAACTGCACACAATACTCACCCCAAGACCCTGCATAACTGCAGGAAGACATCTCTACTGAACTCAAATCTTCTTGCAATGAAAGCAAACACACTATTTGCCTTAGAGATAGTAGGAACTGCAGATGCTGGAGAATCTGAGATAACAAGGTGGAGAGCTGGATGAACACAGCAGGCCAAGCAGCATCAGAGGAGCAGGAAGTCTGACATTT
>NC_063354.1:45399545-45476776 GCF_021869965.1 Rhincodon typus | reverse complement strand
CTTCCTGCTCCTCTGATGCTGCTTGGCCTGCTGTGTTCATCCAGCTCTACACCTTGTTATCACACTATTTGCCTTCCTGGTTGCTTGCTGCACCTGCCTTTGTACATTCATATTTTTCAATCTAGCACCATTTCAATAAGGAGCAGCAGCTCATTGAGTCTGTTTCATCATGCAATGCAATCGTGGTTGATCTGATGATACTCAGCTCCACTCTCCTCCCTTGTCCCCGCAACCCTCAAGCACTTTACTCCTTAAAAATCCGTCCATCTCAGCCGTGAATATACTTAATGATCTGCAGCCCTCTGCAGTAAAGAATTCAACAGATTCACTATCCTCTGACAGAAGAAATTTCTCATCTGTATTAAATGGGAGACCACTTACTCAGATATTAGGTTTTTCCATGAAGAGAAATAACCTTTCCTAATCTAGTCTGTTAAATCCCTTAAGTGTCTTGCATAATAATAGTCTGTCTTTCTGGTTTGCACACCAAAGGTATATAACTTCATGTTTAGCCACATTATATTGCATCTGCCATGTGTTTGCTTACCGGTTCAATTTATCTAAATCACCTTGAAGCCTCCTTGCATCCTCCTCAAAACTCACAATTCCTGCCCACCTTGGTATCGGCTAATCAACTTGTTCAAAGATGTTATTACACCTCTGGAGCAGGTGGGACTTGAACCCGGGCCTCTTGTCCAGGTAAGGAAATTACCACTGGACCACAAGAGGGCCCCCAAATTAGTATCTTTCTTGTCTCTATGATCATTTTTACTTTGGACTCTCCAGACCTAAACAAATTGCAGCTCAACATGTTAGTGATCTCCAGTAGCAACAAATGCTCTTACCCCTGTAATGGTGAATAACTCCCTTCACATAGTTAGCCCAGCAAGGTATGCCAGGACTCAGAGGCTTTGATTCAGTTGGCACAGGAAATTCCAGTTGCTTTGGTTCATCTGCCTCCTTTGCAGTAGTAAGTAACGAAATGATCCCATCTGCACTCTGACAGCCGACAACTACTGTGACCATTGGGAGAGCCTTAAGGAATAACAGATTATTAGCCACCAGCCATCAACCATTTCAAAAATCAGACTACTAAAGAATCTCTTTTCTCCTTTTCTTTTCAAGCTTCTCTTCCTAATGTTCACCGCTTTGCTTTAAATCTACACCTCCACAAATGAAACACTCATACAGCACTTAAAAACATATTTTTCCAAGCAACATCATTGATTTATATAGCAGCATTGACAGAATCAGAAAGTGCCAAGCCATTTTACAAACAACACAGGTCACTCTGATTTGTACTGTTATAATGTACAAAGTCTGGCAGGAAATCATAGCAGTCAGGCAGCATCCACGGAGAGACAGAGCAGCTAACAGTTTGATGCTGCCTGACTCTCTATGATTTCCAGCATTGTTTGCTTCCTGCACAGATTCCAGCATCTGCAGTAATTTGCTCCTATAAAGTCTGGCATCCATCTACCCATCTCAGTATAGCAGGATCCCACAATCTGTAAGACCTGGTTTTCTGTTTTAGTGACAGTGGCTGAATGATTGGTCAGGATTTGGGAGAGCACGCTCCCCAGCTGCCCCTCTCCCTCCCAGTCCAGAAACCCTCCTCCCCATTTTTCCTCAATTTCACCCCTGCCCACAACTTCTTAGCTCTCTCTCTCTCTCCCCCTCTCCTCCCTCTGGCTTGTCAATCAAGTTCTTTCCCACCCCATTTCTATCCTCCTCCCCATTATCTCAAATTCATCCCTATCCCTCAGCTCATCCCTTCTCCCACCAAGCCTTCTCTCACACTTGGCTCATCTGTTCCCTTTAGTAAGACTCCTGACTCAAAGTACTTCCCTCAAACCCCTGCCACCCCTTCCTCAACAGTGGCTCAGTGGTTAGCACTGCTACCTCACAGCATCAGGGACCCCGGGGTTTGATTCCAGTCTCGGGCAACTGTTTATGTGGAGATTGCTTTGTTCTCCCTGTGTCTGTGTCGGTTTCCTCCAGGTGCTCTGGTTTCCTCCCACAGTCCAAAGATGTGCAGGTTAACCACTGGAAATACTGGGTTACAGGGAAGTGGTGGGTCTGGATGGGATGGTCTTCAGAGGGTTGGTGTAGAGTTGATGGGCTGAATGGCCTGCTTCCACACTGTAGAGATTCTGATTCTCCAGTCTCCATCTCTTCACCACTCCCTTCACTCTTCAACCTCCCGAATGCCATTCCTCCCCATACCCTCACGCAGAAACTACCCCCTCTCCCCTCCAGCCCTTCCCATTCCCAACCCCCAGACACAAACTCTCTCCTGCACAACCAACTTCCACCCCATCTGCCTCACTTCTCCCACTCCCTCATTCTAAACCCTCTTCCTCCACCTTTCTCTAATGACTTTCTCTAATGTCTTGCTTCCCTCCCTCTCTCCTAACCATTCGGCCCTCCCTCACGCTACTCTCCCACTCACCACGGGCAATACGAATCCCTGATTATAGTCTGTGTGCTCTCCGATAAGATTCACTCTTCCCGGAGCGGCCACGCCGACTTTGGGCTCGTACATCGGGTAATTCTCCCTGAAAACCCGCAACGCGTCCTCCAACAATCTTCCAACCCCGGACTCCGCCATTACCATCCAAGGAAGCGACCAGCCATACTCTCTCCCGTCACGCCAACCGCACCCATCTGTCAATCAAACACCAGCATCGCCCACACCCACCATCCTACTCGCTCATCACACTGTCAATCAAACGTCAGCACCGCCCAAACCCACCATCCTACTCGCCCATCACGTTGTCAATCAAATTTCTACACCACCCTCACACCCATAACCGCCCCAGCCACCCGCACGCAACTGTCAATCACATACAAGCCCGCCTCCTCTACCCCATCTGCCAATCAGACATAAACGCCACCGCCCACTGGCACCGCCCATCCCTTGCCCCCGCGTGTCGATCAAACACCAGCCTAGCACCTATTTGTCAATCAAACCGCCGACGGTGAATGGCAGGCGCCGGCTCCGCCCACTCACCGCCGCTCCTCCACAGCCGCGCCTTCCATTGGTTACCAGGGGACACCGCCCCTCTGTGTGTCATACCCTAGTCCCACCTCATCGATGCTGATTGGTTGCGGATTTCACACCCTCATGGTGAATGGAATAATATGGGCTGTGTGTCAGGAATGTATTGTCATTTGAACAGTATCCCCAAATCTTGGCCACTTATTGATTCTGATTTGTTCGTCGTTCAGTTCTGTTTAAATTGCTCTGTTCTGCCAATGGCACCAATCTCTCCCGTTGAGTTTGAACAACCCTATCAAATCTTCTCTCAACCTTTTTTCCAAGGTGGTCAGTCCCAGCAATTCCAAATCTATGTACGCAACTGAGTCTCTCATGTTGCAAAACTTTTCAGATCCTTCATACAATGTGTTACTCCACTGGACTCAATACTCTAATTGACTAATTTATAAAGGTTCATCATTACTATAATGTAACTATAAATCGCAATATCCCACATGGAGTAACCACTTTTTTGGTTCATAGATTGAAAACAAGGAAGACGAAACAAAACACAAGTTGCTGGAAAAGCTCAGCAGGTCTGACAGCATCTGTGAAGAAAAAAATCAGTTATCGTGTCAGTCCGATGACCCTTCCACAAAAAGGTTGACGATGGTTTCAGAAATTAGAACATGCAAGAAGACTGATGCATAGAGGCAATGTTACTTTTTTAGGGCATTGAATCCAAGCAAATTGGCAGTACTTGTTTCAGAGATAGCAGGAACTGCAGATGCTGGAGAATCTGACATAACAAGGTGTAGAGCTGGATGAACACAGCAGGCCAAGCAGCATCAGAGGAACAGGAAAGCTGATGTTTTGGGCCTAGACCCTTCTTCAGAAATGGGGGAGGGGAAGGGGGTTCTGAAATAAATAGGGAGAGAGGGGAAGGCGGATAGAAGATGGATAGAGGAGAAGATAGGTGGAGAGGAGACAGACAGGTCAAAGAGGCGGGGATGGAGCCAGTAAAGGTGAGGGTAGGTGGGGAGTTAGGGAGGGGATAGGTCAGTCCAGGGAGGACGGACAGGTCAAGGGGGTGGGATGAGGCTAGTTGGTAGGAGATGGGGGTGGGCCACAACGATGCCACTCGAAGGTTGCAGGAACAGCACCTCATATTCTGCTTGGTAACCCTGCAGCCCAATGGTATCAATGTGGACTTCACAAGCTTCAAAATCTCCCCTCCCCCTACCGCATCCCAAAACCAGCCCAGCTTGTCCCCGCCTCCCTAACCTGTCCTTCCTCCTACCTATCCCCTCCTCCGACCTCAAGCCCCACCCCCATCTCCTACCTCCTAGCCTCATCCCGCCCCCTTGACCTGTCCGTCCTCCCTGGACTGACCTATCCCCTCCCTAACTCCCCACCTATACTCACCTTTACTGGCTCCATCCCCGCCTCTTCGACCTGTCTGTCTCCTCTCCACCTATCTTCTCCTCTATCCATCTTCTATACGCCTCCCCCTCTCTCCCTATTTATTTCAGAACCCCCTTCCTTTCCCCCATTTCTGAAGAAGGGTCTAGGCCCGAAATGTCAGCTTTCCTGTTCCTCTGATGCTGCTTGGCCTGCTGTGTTCATCCACCTTGTTATCTCTATTGGCAGTATTTGTTGTGGGTTCAGGAGAGTTCGTCATAGTAACAACGCACTGATTAAGTCAATTGTATGTTAACTCAGACCCTGAGGGCGAAGTGCAAACCAGAGCAAGAAGAAATGTGCAGAAGTCAGTTGTGTCAACATCTTTCAGTTCCCTTTCTTTGGAAGCATGCTCTCTCCAATTCTCTGAAAGAGCACCAAGCCATATTCAGATACTGAAAGAAATAATTCTAAAAGTGTGCTGTCAATTTGTTTATTTTGTTCCAAATGTCAGTCATATTTATGTAGTCATTAATTTATAATTTATAAATGAATCATAGAATCCCTACAGTGTGGAAGCAGGCCATTCGGCCCATTGAGTCCACACAATCCTCCAAAGAACATCTCACCTAGCTCCACCCCTCTGCCCTAACCCTGTAAACTTGCATTTCCCATGGCTAATCCACCTAGCCTGCACATCCTTGGACACTAAGGCAATTTAGCATAGCCAATCCACCCAACCTGTACATCTTCGGGCTGTGGGAGGAAACTAGAGCACCCAGAGGAAACCCATGCAAATACAGGGAGAATGTACAAACTCCACACAGCCTGAGGCTGGAATTGAACCCAAGTCCCTGGCACTGTGAGGCAGCAGTTTTAATCACTGAGCCACCGAGCGGAAATAGTTTTCATTTTGCGGGACACTGGCACCAGTACTGGGTTAGAAATGAGCGTTGTCAGTGGGACAGGTTTGAGTTGAACCATGCGGAGACCAGTGTCCAGGCAAATCCAGTAAGTTCGGCTGTGGAGAGGGCAAAATTGACTCTTAAATGAGTTTAATAGTCAGTACAAAATAAATGAATTCACAACACAAGTAGCAGTTAATGGGTATGAACTTATAGCTATTATGGACACATGGTTATAAGAAGATCAAATTCTGGAACTAAATATTCAGGGTATGCAACTTTTCAAAAGGGCAGACGTGAAGGGAAGGGTGGTGGGGCAGGTTTGTTAGTACAGGATGGAATAACTGTGATACGAAGATATGATCTAGGATGAGATGATGTAGAATCAATTATAGATGGAGGTAAAATATAACGGTGGGAAGAAATCACTGGTGGATGTTGGCTATAGGCCCCCTAATTGTAGCTATACTGTATGACAGAGGGTAAATCAGAAAATAATAGAGGGTATGTAAAAATAGGCAGTATGGGGGGAAAAAATGATAGTCACTTCAGGATAATTTAACAGACTAATATGGTATGGATCCGACCAGGGATCAGGTTATTTTGGATTTGGCAATGTGTAATGAGGCAGGTTTAATAAATGATCTCCAAGTAAAAAAATTCCCTAGGGAATGGTGACCATACACTTTAGTAGGAAGAATGTGGAGAGTCAACTGAAAATAGAGGTTGCAATTTTAATACAGATGCAGGCAAAGAGGAACCTGACATATATAGGAACAAATAACTGCATAAAGTCATAGTCTTACAGCACAGAAACAGATCCTTCAGTCCACCTTGTCCATGCTGACCAAGTTTCCTAAATTAAACTCGTCCCACTTGCCTGCATTTGGGCCATTTCCTTCTAAACCTTTCTTAATCATGTACCTATTGAAATGCTTTTTAAATGTAACTGTACCTACATCTACCACCTCCTCTGGCAGTTCAATCCACATATGAACCATCCTCCATGTGAAAAGATTCCTCTTCAGGTCCTTTTTAAATCTTTCTCCTTTCACCTTAAAAATATGACCCCTAGTTTTGAACTCACCCACACTAGGGAAAAGACTTTTGCTATTCACTTTATCCATACCCCTCATGATTTTATAAACCCCTACAAGGTCAACCCTCAACGCTCCAATGAAAAAGTCCCAGCCTGTCCAACCTATCCTTATAATTCAAACCCTCCAGCCTCCATAACACCCTGCTAAATCTTTTATGAACCCTCTCCAATTTAATAATTTCCTTCCTGTATTAGGGTAACCAGAATTGTACATAATACTTCGTAAGTGGCCTCACTAACCTCCTGTACAACTTCTACATGACGTCCCAACTCCTGTACTCAATGGTCTGAACAATGAAGGCAAGCATACTAAATGCCTTCTTAACTGCCCTGTCTGCTTGTGATACAACTTTCAAAGAGCTATGTACCTGGACTCCTAGGTCCTTCGATCACACTACCCAGGCGCCTACCATTAACTGTATAAGTCCTTATGCACCAGGTAGATTTTAAAAAATGGTTAAAAATACATGTTACAACTTGCTTAGGAGAGTGTGCCGATATTAAGTCCCCTTGTTCCCCTCAGTTGCCACAAACGTAAACATTTATTTAAACTATCAAAACACCCAATTTACCTGACTGTCTAATTGAGGTTAAAAGAAAAGCACATCTGGTTTTTGTCACTAACAGGAAAATAACTCCTTGTCGTAACCAAACTGAATTTCTGAACCAATGGCTAAATAAAGCAAAATGAATTACTAATTTCTGACTATACAACTTAAACCCACCTCTTTTAAATTCCCACATAGACACAAACAGAAACACAGAGGAACATACGAGGCACAGGTATTATGGGTGAAAAGTAGTCAGGGATACACAGTTAAAGGGCCATAGATGTAGGAACCTAAGTATGCCATTCTGCCCATCAGGTAATCCTTGCTTCCCTTACTGATTAGAACTCTGTTTCTCTAAATATTGAATATCCTTAATGACACTGCCTTGACAGTTCTCTGCAGTGAAAAGTTCCACAGATTCGCTAACATCAGAGGAAAAAAGTCCCTCTCTGCTCTGTCTTTAAAGGCCGAGTCTTTTCTCTGAAATTATGCCATGAGGTCCTAAATGTTCCCTCAAAGCTTCCTAACATCTATCCTGTCCAGTCCCCTAAGAACCATATTTTTCAAAACATCTTTCATTCTTCTAAACTCCAATGAATACAGGTCCAACCTAATCAACTCTTGCCATAAGAAAATCCCTCATGCGTGTGATCAACCTAGTGAGTCTTCTCTGGACTTACTCCAGGATGAATATATCTTTCCTTAGCTAACGGGGGCAGAACTGTGTGATCAAAGTAGTGCCTTATATAGTTTTAGCAAAACCTCCCTGATTTTAAACTCTATTTCTTTTGAAATAAAGGCCAACATTCCATTTGCCTTCCTTATTACGACTGAGCTTGGTTGCTAGCTTTTTATTTATTCATGCCCAAAGACCCCTAAATCCCACTGTGCTGCAGCTTTCTGCAGTCTTTCTCCATTTAAATAATTTTCAGCTCCTCTATTCTTCATGCCGAAGTGCATAACCTCATATTTTTCCACATTATATTCCATCTGCCAAGTTTTTGCACCCTCACTTAACCTGTCAGTATCCCTCTACAGACTTTCTGTGGCATCCTCACCATTACCTTCCCCTCTATTCTTGTTTCGTCCGCTGACTGGTCCAGTTCAGTTCCTGGACAGTGGGTCAACTTAGAGATGGTAATGCCATTCAACATCAAAAGCCGATAGTTTGATTCTCTCTTGTTGGAGGTGGTCATTGCCTGGCACTTAATCATGAATTTTTAACAGCCAGTTACCAGCCCAACTTTGGTTGCTGTCTTGGTCTTGCTACTTACGCACATGGACTATTCAGTATCTGTGTACTGTAAATAATGCTAAACATTGTGCAATCATCCCCACTTCTGATGGAGGGAAGACCACTGATCAAGTAATGTTATTTGAGGCTGTCTCCACGAGAGCTCACCATTGGGTCTGTTTGCTGTTGCCATCCTCTTTCAGGTCAACAGAGCCTTCTCAGTCTAATGTAGTAGGGAAAACTACTTGCCTGTCTATTGTGGAAAACATCTTGTCCTAAACAAGATATGGTTCATTGTATGTTACAAATTGGGTACAAACTACACTGATATGATAGTCTCTGTAACAATAACAATGAGAAACACCTGGATGCTGGCTCTTAGTCCATCAAGATCCTAAACCATCCTCTCACCAATTCCATACGGCATCATAGTGGGTGATGCTTAAGGCATTCCTCAGTATTAACTCTTTCAGGCCCTTATATTTCATCTCCATGTCCACCCATTCCTTTCACACAAGCTTTTCTACCCATTATTAACATCATGTATATATTTATGATTATATTTACTACTACTTGACTTTGACAGATCTTCCAAAGAATGTCCCCATGAACCAAGTCAAAAGCTTTAGTCACATTGATGAAGGCTACGTAGTGTGGTTCGTGTTGCTCCTGCCATTTCTCTCGCAGCTGCCGAGCAGTGAAAATCATATCCACTGTTCCACAGTTTGCTCAGAAGTTTTCAGGAAGGATTTCCTCAGAGACTGGGAGAAGGTACCTAGTGAGGATTTGGGTGATTCATTCTTTGGTGATGGAGAATAGGGAGATTCCTTGGTAGCTCCCATGGACCACCTTGTCTCCTTTCTCGAAGATGGTAGCAATGGCAGCATACCTGAGATTAGTAGGGATTTCTTTGCCCCAGATTTTCAGGAACAGTTGATGGACATGATGAGCAGGGTCTGCTCCTTCAAGTTTGAAAATCTCCACTGGATTCAAAATTCATTAATATTCTCAATCTTCTCAATGACAAGATGTCACTGACAATCCACATCGATGGTAATATGACAGAATCAACTGAGGTCAAGACAGGAGTCAAACAGGGATGTGTCATCACACCCATCCTTTTCTATATCTTCCTCACCACAATTCTTTATCTTGTTGAGAACAAGCTTCCCAGTGGTGTGGATATTTGTCTTCAGAATGGGCAGAAAACTTTTCAACTTCAATTGAAATCCAAGAAGAAAATTACACCAACCTTACTTATGGAACATCATATGTGGATGACAATATCATTGCTGCTCCCTCAGAAGTTAATATTCAAACCACTCTCAAGTATAGCCAAGAATTGATCTCAGCCTCAATCTCAAGAAGGCTTGAATCCTTTACCAAACCATCCCAGGTCATATTGACCATTAGATTCTAAAACACGAACAGGTGGCCAAAAGGGCTAAATTGAAATAATGTGATAGTTTTTAACCAGTGACCATAGAAACCATACAAATAGCATTCACAGAGATAGTAGGAACTGCAGATGCTGGAGAATCTGAGATAACAAGGTGTAGAGCTGGATGAATGCAGGAGGCCAAGCAGCATCATAGGAGCAGGAAGGCTGATGTTTCAGGCCTAGACCCTACATCAGAAATTGCATTCTTCCCCCCCGAGATCAAAGACTCTGTGCACACCAAGGGACCCTGAATTCCTACTAATATGGTAAATTGCAGTTTACTCTACTTTGCATTTTGCTCTGATCCATTCAACTACATATCGATTGATTCAATCATTGAATGAAACGTATACATCGAAAAATATGAAATATCATCTGCAAAATTCAGACCCTTGAACCAAGTGCAGTGTGTGGAACAGATGTCAGGCCATTAAAATTAGAGATAGTCGAGTTGAGCGGGCTTTCAAAATGCGTTTGTGCTTGATGTTCAAGACAGTGTATTTTCTCCAGTGGATTTAAACATTAATGTACTTGATCTTTCTTTATTTTTGAACGTTGCTGGTTATGTTGTCATGTTGCAAATCTCTCTAGTAAGACCGTAACCTTCGTAAATGCAAGTCAATATGATGATTATGAGCAGTCAATTCAGCTGGAAAAGGTAGGTGGGCCGTGGAATTGTTTGTCTCATTGAAGTGTGGTGTTTTCCAGAAAAATTTGGGAAACACTATTCTAGAGATCCCTATGAAATCTTCTACAGGTTGTCCTTTGACCAGTTGTTCCTCGATTGGCTGTTTCTTTACCAAATGTTCATTGACCTATTTTTCCATAACTGACTGATTCCGGACATGCTTTCTAATCTTTAACTAGCCTGATCCTTTCCACCTTTTAAAGAGGAATGAGGTCAAGATGTACATTCATGCTCAAGAGCGAAAATCTCTTGTTGGAATTTCTGGTGAGTCCTTGCCAGATTTTGTACAGTTGAAAGACAACTGAATTATTTAAAATTATTTAAATTATTTAAAATCTCTCTATTATCTGAAGCCCCTTATGTTGGAGAGTAGCTTTTAATATACCTTTAATCTTATTTGCTACAGATCCTGGACCATGTGGATTAGCCATAATAAAATACAGGGTTACAAGGATAGGGTGGATGCTGTTCAGAGGATCGGTGCAGTCTTGATGGGCCAAATGGCCTCTTTCCACACTTTAGGGATTCTATTATTCTATGATGTAATTACACTGTAGTTGGTGGTACTTAGTTTGTTTCCAACTTCTATGGTTCACTCGTTGATAATATAGTGATACCTCTGTATCAAATTTGAAATTCATCAGATGCCTGTGACATAAATATAATTTTGCCAAAAAGTTGCATCTAGACAACCAATTTCCCCTTGGAACACCTTAGGTTTTTCTTCTGTTATAGTCTGTTCTATCTCATTGACCTCTCGTGAGAGCTGTGAATTGACTTCTTACTCTTCTGTTTTTGACTGCAGCTCATTTTCTGAAAGTGACCTAGTGTGTTACAGATAAAGCATTATGTTTTAATAACTGGCATTGCTTGTGCCTGTGAGGTTTCCTTGTTCAATATCGCTGACAATGACCTTTTGTATCTGGTGTTTGTACTACACACTGCTAGTTCCTCAGACATGTCTTTTGTGGTTTCATATGTTAAGAACAGAATGGATACAACTGATCGTCCATGATAGTGTTGATCTTTTTTTAGATTCTTTAGATCTGTACTGCTCCCTACTTTGGCTTCACTCACTGTCTGAATGGCTTTCTGTAGAGAGAGGTTGTCTTTCAACTGTACAAAATCTGGCAAGGACTCACCCGAAATTCCAACAACAAATCTGTATGTTAAGAACTCTGACTTTAAATCACCTAAGTTGCATTTTTCTAGGATGAAGCATTGGTCATGACTGGAGCAGAACAAAAAAAAACTATAGGTGTTGGGGGTGAATTGTTAAAAGGTCAATGACCATAATATGATGCTGAAAAGGAGAATGTGAGCTTTTATGCCATCTGAGGTCATATATATTGACATAAAATTTAGTGTAAAATAACTAGAGCCAGTGAAAGAGAAGATAGAGGCTACAGACAGTGTTCCAAAAACAAGATGCAATACCTGTCTGAGCTTCGATCTTTTCCAGGCTTCAACATTACTTGTGATTTCTGCCTGAGCTTTCAATGATGTTAGCTCCACCAGAGGAGGTACTGAAGGAAAATGTGAGATGGGAATGTTCTCAAATATAACAAGATGTTTATAATGCCTATAAGAGAGGTATGACCTGTAATGCATTACTCATTCATCACAACACTAATTGTGAGCTGGAACTAGAGAAATACATCTTACCTATGACCATTTCTAATTTTAAGCAGGTTTTCCACTTAAACTGTGAAGAGTTCCTTCACACTTGCAAATACCCCTGCAACTGTTGCAAATCAATAGCAATGCAGTGTCCATGTATTCATTTGGCATTGCCAGCTGTAGGAGCATTTTTCCCGACCCGGGACAAAGACTCAGGAGGCAGGCAAGATTCAAGCAGTGGAAGATGTTTATTCAAGCAGAAACCAGTTTATGCAGGGAGAGGGCCAAATGATCTTGCCCGAGTCTGCCTTCGGAAGATAGATCAATGACACAGCCTCTGCTTTGATAAAGAAATACAGTATTTTTATACATTTTGTGTTATAGTAATCAAATACAACATAACCATCGTCCTTCCCCTTAATTCAAACACCCAATCCTATGGGACACCTAATCAGTGATGGACACTTCCACGGACAGCCCCAGGTTCCCATGATCTTATTGTATTAGCTAGACATTGTAATCTCTAGGCCTTGCGATCTTCCTATGTATTCTACTAATTGCATTCCAACAGTTTAATGGCCATACTCCTTTGGGTCTTTCTCAGGCTTGCTTATCCTTAAAGACAGTTCAAATTCTATTATCCATTGTGTTTTGGTCTTTCATCACATTCAGTGACTCCTTTTCTTTTCCCACTGTCCCAATTACATAATGTAAAACCATAAAGGAGAATCCCTACAGTGTGAAAACAGGCCCTTCGGCCCAACAAACCCACACTGGCCCTCAGAGCATCCCACCCAGACCCATCCCCCTATAACCCACCTAATCTACACATCCCTGAACAATACAGGCAATTTAGCATGGCCAATCCACCTAGCCTGCATGTCTTTGGACTGTGGTAGGAAACCTGAGCACCTGGAGGAAACCCATGCAGACACGGGGAGAATGTGCAAACTCCACACAGACATTCACCTGAGGCTGGAATCAAATCCAGGTCCCTGGCGCTGTGAGGCAGCAGTGCTAACCACTGAACAACCGCACCGCCCCATAAAACATTACACGCGCCCCATAAAACATTACACGAGTCCTTAGATTAACAGGGCAGTGATAACACTAGTAGGCCATTGCCTCCCAGAACTAAAATAAAAATAAAACAAAAATGAAAAGTCAGTTAGTTTTAACTAATTGCTCTAAGGTTAACTTCTGTTATCTAGTTAATTATGAGTGTAACATTATACAACTACTTCTACTGTCAGCATTTTGTAATTTATGGCTTGTGATCAATCTTTCTTGCTCAGGGCTTAAGAAAAGGTGTCTTCCAAGGCTAGTTAATCTTTACATCTAAGCTTCAATTTTTTTTAAAGCTTGTATCATATCCTGGTTATATATTGAAACCAACTTCTATGATTAGAGCATTTTTAGCTAGAAACTATTTAATATTGCTGGTAGCTTCAAAGAGTCAACTATTTACTACAAAATAACTTTAGCTGTTATCCTTGCAACTGTTTGAGTACCTAATCTAGCACCTGACATTATTCATTTACTGGGACAATCACCCTTTCATTAATAAAGCTGGAATTGGTCATTTATCTGTCCCAAGGCATCTTTTTATCAGAACTGTCTCAGATGGGAACATACAGCGTTCCTTTACTGACCTACTAGCAGTTCTGTTCAAAGGTACCATTGTATTTCACTGTATGAGCAGGCTGCTTAGCTTTACTTAGCTACTGTCTGTCATCTTGTGAGCAGGCATGGGCCGCTTAGTGTGTTCAGGTACAAGCAACCTTACGTAGCCAGGTACAGGTCACCCCTACACCAGCCAATTTGCCAATGTACCACTCAGAAGCCATGAAACATTTGTGTTGCAGTACAATGTCATGATGATCTAGACTCAAGACCATTGTGTGAACTCAACAACTGACACAATTGAGTTCAGTTTCAATGACACTAAGTATGCTCAAATAGATGGTGTTGCCATGGGAACCCTAATAGGCCCAGCGCTCATGAATATCTTTGCTGGAATGACAAATTTTCTGCATTTAAATCTGCTGCTGCATGTAATAATTTCTTTGCACATCTCAATACGCTCCATTCTTCTAAGCTCAAATTTATGTTTGATACAAAACAGTCAAATGAGCTCCCTTTCCTCCATGTCCTAGTTGTGAAAACGGTAAGTGGTTTCTCTAGTACTGTCTACTTGTAGGCTCAAAAAAAGTCTTCAAACCAGACTATTAAAAGTCGATCATTAAGGGTTAATTAGATATTACAATGAACAATTGAAGACAAGTGGAAGAATATTGGCCTAGTGCAAAAAACAGCTTTTTTTTAAGCTGTTGGGTAACTGCATAACTTTGATTGCTTATGGAATCTTTTTTAAATTATGTAGTTGAAATGGAGCCACCTGGAAGATGTTTTCCACTTATTGTCCACACAATGGAATATCTGGAAAAGTACTGAAAGTACTACAAAATTGTGACATGGTACATAACCAGAATAGCATTAATGACTCTCTCATTCATCGGGCTTCACCTTGGACCAGGATCACGAACGGTGCCGGAAACCCTGGGTTCTCTAGATCAGTCACTGCAAAACGGGGTCCTCAACAGAGACAAGGCAGTGAGTTATTATACATTTCTTGCTAATAAATATGCTGAGACCACTTAACTTTTAGACCTTATATGTATACATAGTTTAAGCTAATAGATCCACTCATTAGTTTGCATATGGTTCTAATGTATATTAATTAGATTAAGTTAACAAATTTGCTTCATATCAAAACACACGTGCCTTCTTTTAATCATTTGGCCCGACCTTAAAGTACTTTCAGCCCATCAACACACTTCTACTCAAACTTACTTTCATTGATTTGTATCCATGTTGGAATTGATAAAGTTCCATACCCTATAAAATTGGCCTAATTGGAAAACTCGTTAATAGGGCTTGAGCCATTTGGGAATTGTGTAAACCTGGTTTTGAAATAGACACATCAAAATCATCCTGTCAGAAAAAGAGTACTCTGATCAGATTGTTCTCACTGTAAATAGAGCAAACTGATGAAAGGCAGTTACTCTTGGTCCTGAAAAGTGCCCAATCTACAAAAGATTAAAGAATCTCAAATGTTTCAGCAATAGGTGAAACTATGTATTTCATGCTGCTACTCTTCAATAGCAATGCAAATCGTGCTCATCACTAACGAGATGTTGCCTTCAAGCCAAAAGGACATAATGCCTATCTCACAAATGTGATATGTGGACTTCAGTGCCAGTGTAATGCCAGGTATGGTTCTGCTTGTCCCAAAGCCTGTCAGATCACATTTAAACTTAATGCCAATTTTCTGTCTTTTCTCTGAATTTGCAGATTTTTTTCTATTTAAATGGTTATAATATCCTCTTGACTGTTTTAATTGAATCTGTATCCATCACATTTCGAGGCACTGCCTTCCAGACTCATTTGAAAAACAAAAAGTTCTCACTTCATAGTTTGTTCTGTTGCAAAACCCTTAAGAACTGTGCCTTCTAGTTCTTGATCTATTTACACATATGAACAGTTTCTCTGCCTCAGGCTGGTTATGATATTGAAAGCATCTATTAAATCTCCTTCAGCCTCCGCCTCTCCAAAGAAAACAGCCTTGTCCTCATACAAGACAACAAGGTGCAGAACTGGATGAACACAGCAGGCCAAGCAGCATCATAGGAGCAGAAACGCTGACATTTCGGGCCTAGACCCTTCTTCAGAAATGGGGGAGGGGAAGGGGGTTCTGAAATAAATAGGGAGAGAGGGGGAGGCGGACAGAAGATGGATAGAGGAGAAGATAGGTGGAGAGGAAACAGACAGGTCAAAGAGGCGGGGATGGAGCCAGTAAAGGTGAGTGTAGGTGGGGAGTTAGGGAGGGAATAGGTCAGTCCAGGGAGGACGGACAGGTCAAGGGGGCGGGATGAGGTTAGTAGGTAGGAGATGGGGGTGCGGCTTGAGGTGGGAGGAGGGGATAGGTGGGAGGAAGAACAGGTTAGGGAGGTGGGGACGAGCTGGGCTGGTTTTGGGATGCGGTAGGGGGAGGGGAGATTTTGAAGCTTGTGAAATCCACTTTGATACCATTGGGCTGCAGTGTTCCCAAGCGGAATATGAGTTGCTGTTCCTGCAACCTTTGGGTGGCATCGTTGTGGCACTGCAGGGGGCCCAGGATGGACATGTCGTCTGAGGAATGGGAAAGGGAGTTGAAATGGTTCGCGACTGGGAGGTACAGTTGTTTATTGCGAACCGAGCGTAGGTGTTTTGCAAAGCGGTCCCCGAGCCTCCGCTTGGTTTCCCCGATGTAGGGGAGGCCACAACGGGTACAGCGGATGCAGTATACCACATTAGCAGATGTGCAGGTGAACATCTGCTTGATGTGGAAAGTCTTCTTGGGGCCTGGGATGGGGGTGAGGGAGGAGGTATGGGGGCAGGTGTAGCACTTCCTGCGGTTGCAGGGAAAAGTGCCGGGTGTGGTGGGGCTGGAGGGGAGTGTGGAACGGACAAGGGGTTCACGGAGAGAGTGGTCCCTCCGGAAAGCAGATAAGGGTGGGGAGGGAAAGATGTCTTTGGTGGTGGGGTCGGATTGCAGATGGCAGAAGTGTCGGAGGATGATGCGTTGGATCCGGAGGTTGGTGGGGTGGTACGTGAGGACGAGGGGGATTCTTTTTTGGTTCTTATTGCGTGGACGGGGTGTGAGGGATGAGTTGCGGGAAATGTGGGAGACATGGTTGAGGGCGTTCTCAACCACTGAGGGGGGGATGTTGCGATCCTTGAAAAACGAGGACATATGAGATGTATGGGAGTGGAATGCCTCATCCTGGGAGCAGATGCGGTGGAGGCGAAGGAATTGGGAATAGGGGATGGCATTTTTGCAGGAAGGTGGGTGGGAGGAGGTGTATTCTAGGTAGCTGTGGGAGTCGGTGGGCTTGAAATGGATATAACTGATGTGTCTCATCTCTGGTACCATTTTCATTAACCTCTTCTGCATTTTCTCGAATATATTCACATCCTTCCTACACTGTTGTCCGGACCTGTAGACAAGATTCCAGCTGTCGATCAGCTTTTCCCTTTGGCTGCTCACAACAAACAGGATACTCAACGTACCCAATCAGTTCATGCTTACAATTCTGAGCACACAATGTCCAACATTAGATGCTGGATGTGATTCTGCAATTGGGCAATATTTGTTGGACAAATCTTGAGAGTTTTTCACACAATGCCGACAACAATTTAGGATTATCACTCGAGTTCATGGTGTGGTGAATGTGATTGATCAGAAAGCTGCAAATAGTGTCCTTTTTTTTTCTCTTTTGCAGAAAGAAAGTACATGTACACACACTCCACCTGTTTCAACTCAACAAAATAGATAATGGCCATTTGATGGTTTATTCTTCAGGTTGATGCCCTGATCAATCATAGTCAACCTACCTAGTTTAAACTTCAAACAAAGTCTGTCAGTTAACTGTCAATCAGCATTAAAATCCATGGCAATGCCTCTACTAATCAGGATCCACTTTCCAACCAATCAGCAGTCCTCTCATGCAGTATAAATGTTAGTTTTCTCCTGGAATTGGTATCTCTTGTGAATTACCCTGATCAGTGCAAGATGAAAAGATTGGACTCAATGTGTCTCTTTTTTTTCTCTCAGCAATACTCAACTTGTGTTACTTTGAATTCTCAGCCTGAAGACAGTACTTGACTTTGCCTTGTCCTCGACAAGTATGTAAAGATCCCATCTACGCAACAAAATAGCGACACTGTGTCCAATGTCTGCAATACCAGCAATGGGAGTGTCAATGATGCAGTGGTGTGCTGCATTCTTTCACAGTACAATTATCGCAAAAAAAGAGAATTCAAAGGAGAATGCAACGGCTGATGCTCTGTAGTGTTTACTGCAACATAAACTCAAAAGTAGACTGTGAAGGTACAATATTCACAACAGGAATTGTGGATGAAGATTTTCCAGTCACTGCAAATGAATCACAGAGACCAAGCTTAACAACAGCCTGTGAAAAGGCTTTGAATGATCAGACGGAGTTGACTGGTGTACAGATGAGGAACTGAAACAATTTCACAATTGATGCCATGAGTTGTCATGTGAACGGGATTGTATTACACTGTAACTCCTGCAGCCACCAAAAAGGAAAAGGAAATCATGAGATTGACCCCCTACTCTGGATGGCCAGCCCAGGCGTGATTGCTCCAATCCAGTTACAACAGCATTGTGTGTCTCAAAATCGTAGATCCTGATGGTGGCCTCTCCCTTTGCCACTTCTCCTTGCAATTCCTGCTCTCTCCTGAACCACATGCAGCAGTAAACATTGCCCATGACCTCTCACTGCATCCACATACCTGAATCACCTCTACTCCCTACCACTTTACCTGCAGCCCTTATGACTTCCTTATGGCTCTTTGCCACACCATTTACCACTTCCTGCGTCTCCTTGAACAACCCTCACACATCCTCACGTCCCTCCTGTTTTCCCGTGACACATTCACCACTGGTGTTGGTGGCATTGGATGGAGTTCTGGCACCATCACAATATCTTGCTAACGTAAATTCATGAACCCACCTTCCTCAGCCAATTTAAACTCCTTTCATTTCTTCCCTGTAGAAACTCCTACACTCGTCACTGGAAGTACACTATCTCAATGGACATTGCAAGAGATAGAGGTGTGTGATTGCTGATGCATTGGTATTCAAAATCAACAATCAGTCAGTAATTAATTTCTTTAATCCCATCCCTTAGTTGATTCAGTCTCAGCCTCTTCCTGAGGTCCCCAACATCACTGTTGCCAGTCTTCAGCCAATTTGCTTCATTTCATGGGATAATAATAAATGGCTGAATGCTGCAAAGACTATGGACCTGACAATATTCTGGGAATGGTCCTAAAGACCTGTGCTCCAGAACTTGTCACACCTGTAGCCAAGTAGTTCCAATTAGGCTATAGCACTGGCTTCTGACAATGTGGAAAGTTGACCAGGTATGTCCTTAGATATTGAAGGAGTCCATGTCTGAAAGCATCAAGACCTGGATGATGTCCAGATTTTGGTTGACAAATGGCAAGTAACATTCACAGCATGCAAATTCCAATCACTGACCACTCCAACAAGAGAGAATCTAAACATTTCTGCTTGCTTTTTAGTAGTATCACCATGGCTGATTCCCCCCTGTTTCAATATCTTGGGTAAGACCATTGACCAGAAACTGAACTAGCAATATAAATATCACTGTTCCTTTACCACCGCTGGGTCAAAATCCTGGAACTCCCTCCCTAACAGCATTGTGAGTGTCACTGAAATCCAAGGACTGCCATGGTTCAAGAAAGCAGCTCACCACAATCTTCTCCAGGGTAATTAGGGATGGACAAGAATACCGGTCTCACCTGATTGAATAAAAGGAAGTGGTTGATTGCAATGCAGTTCCCTAAGTGTTCCTGGTTATCAGTCTGTAATTTCATCATTTTTGCAACAAACAACTCTCCAGGTTTTACTGGGCATCATTTTGGCATTTTTAATCAAGTTCAGAATGACTTTGACTGCTTCATATGGATTCAAACCAACCCATTCCTTGATCATGGTCTATCTGTTGGACAATCAGTGTATATCTCAGAGCTGGCTCTATGATCCTGAGATTCTTTTGTCCCGAACTTAAATTTACCTCCCCTGCACCAAACATTGACGCCCATCTAAATCATCTTTGCTTTTGTAAAGGCCAGGAATTTGCCTCCCAGAAATTCCTCCTGAATAACATGTATCCAAAGGTTATACTCCTTCACCATAACCGAACCACACTTTAAGCTCCAAGAGATGGCTATTCAAGTTTTGTTTTGCCTGGGGCATATACCACACATACCCAATGTTGTTCTTATGTCTGAAGAATGTGAGCATTCAGTGTCATAATACCTGTTAGCCATCTAGCATCTATCTTCATTGATTTCATACAATGCTTTTGAGACAGATTTTTTTCGTTTCAGTAGACTTGGCATTGTGTAAAGTAACCAAGTTAATCCATGTCCTCAAAGAAAAGGCACTCCAAGACAGCATTTATCATAATAGGATTGAATTTCACATTCTGTCTGAGAGGAAGAAAAGTAGATCTTATAGTATTATTAATCTTAAATATGGGCAACTATGAAGGCACGAAAGCTAACTAGCTGCAGGATAGATTAATAGAGACACAGCAGCAGACTTTTAAGGGGATATTTCAGAGTGCTCAGAATAAGTATATTCCTACTCAAAACAAAAATTCTAAAGACCCACCATCCATGATTAACTACAAAACTTAAAGGAAGCACCTCTGAGCTAGAAGGACTGGGTTCAAGTCTCACCTGTACTAGAGGTGTCTCATAACACTTCTGAACAGGTTGATTAAAGTAACAAGAATGTGAGTTACAAAATTTCCAACTTCAGGAAACAGCATCTGCACAAAGGTGAGTAGTAGATCAGATGCTTGGACACAATATAAGAAATGGCAGAGTGTACATAAAAGATGAACAGGAGAAATACATTACAGCGTGAGAAGAAAACAGCTAGAAATCTAATAATCAATAATGAGAGTTCCTACATGTATTTTAAAAAGAACAAGGTAAAGTAAAGTGAGAAAAAAAAACAGAAGTTGCTGGAAAAGCTCAGCAGGTCTCGCAGCATTTGTGAAGAAAAAAATCAGAGTTAAAGTTTCGGGTCCGGTGACCCTTCCTCAGTAAAGTGAGTGTTGGTCCTTTGGAGAGAGTGAGAATAGGAAGTTAATCATAGATAATAAGGAAATGGCAGATGGAATGAACAAATAGTTTGCTTCCATCTTCACTATAGAGGATACAAAAAACATTCAAGGAAGATGCTATAAATCAGGAGGTGGTAAGTATGGAGGGACTTGGTGAAATTACAATCACTAGGGAATTGTACTGAACAAGCTGATAGACCTGCAGGCCAACATGTCATTATGCTCAGATTGATTTCATCCTGGGGTTTAAGAGGTGGTTAATGAAGCAGTAGATAAGTTGGCGTTAATTTTCCACAACACAGGAAAAGGCCTTTTGGCCCATCACATCTGCATCAGTCAAAAACAAGCACCAAATGATTCTAATCCCATTTTCCAGCAACTGGCCCACAGCCCTGTGTACCTGGTGTTGCAACTGTACATTTAAATAATTCTTACATGTTACAGGGTTTCTGCCTCTACCACCTTTACATGCGGTTAGATCCAGATTCCAACAACCCTTTGGGTAAAAGATTTTCTTCACATCTTTCAACCTTCTGTCCCGTACCTTAAGTCTACGTCCCCTCTATCAAGGGAAAGCTTTTCTTCCTGTCTACTCCATCAATGCCCCTCATCTTTTATATATGAGTCATGAGGAAAACAACTCCAGTCTGTCTAATCTCCCTTCAAAACCTGAAACTCTCCAGCCCAGACAACACCATGCTCTGAGTTTTGAGGAAGAGTCTCTAGACCCAAAACATTAACTGGTTGGTAAGATGGCAGCAGGGTAAGTTGCTCCATTCGGTGCTTCACTCTGCTCGCCGGTTCTCTTTCTTTATTTTTCTCCCTTCTTCTGTCTCCCTCTGTAGTAATTCTATCCCACTCCCACCCCTTTAACTACTTGCCTAAGGAGCTGGGTCACGACTGGGAACCACATGGCAGGAGCTGTACACTCAGGTTGTGTCCTGCAGCAATGGCAGATCGAGGGTGGGCCGGAACGATGGCAGTGGATCAAGAGTGGGCCAGTGAGATTGGGTTGGTGAGTCAGCCCAGATTGAGACACTGGTGGTGGCATGGCGAGGGCTAGAAAGCCCTGAGTGGGACTGCGGCAGTGAAAAAGAAAGTTGGACTCACTTAAGTTATCTTTTTTTTCTTATCTTATTCTAAGTTAATGCAAATGGCGCCCTACATGTACAGCGAAGGTACACACTTTTTACTGTGTTTTTACATTGAATACATGTGACGATAAATGATTCAATTCAATTAACACTGATTTCTCTCCACAGATACTGCCAGATCTGCTGATCTTTTCCTGCAATTTCTGTTTTTGTTTCTGATTTCCAACATCCGCAGTTCTTTCAGTTTTTACCCTGGTAAGTTTCCCCTGCATCCTCTCCAATGCTATCACATTGTGTGGATTCAAGAACTGCGCACAATACTCTAGCTGTGGCCTAACCAAAGCTTTATAGAGGTCTCATTCACTAAGCGGTTCTTCATTGTGTTACACAATGCAGTTAATCTGGATATTGGTGAGGGTAGTAGATCTTTGGAAAAGTGCAGCAACTGCCATGTTCTGGAATCATGGGTAGCCCAGCTGGGCAGGAAGACAAGAAGAAGAATAGAAAATAAAAACCAAAAGAACTTCAGATGCTGTAAATCAGTAACAAAAACAGAAGTTATTGGAAAAGCTCAGCAGGTCTGGCAGCACCTGTGAAGAGAAAATCAGAGCTAACATTTCGGATCCGGTAACCCTTCTTCAGAACTGTTCTGAGGATACGTTAACTCTGATTTTTCCTTCACAGATGCTGCAAGAAGAATAGAAAGGCAGTTCTAATGAGGAATTCTTTAATTAGAGAAATGAATAAGCACTTCTGTGGCTGTCAACATGACTCCAGAGTACTATGTTGCTTCCCTGGTGCTAGGGTCAAGGCTGTTACAGAATTAAAAACGGAAAGTACTGCGGATGCTTTCTGAGGAAGGATCACCGGACCCAAACGTTAACTCCGATTTTTTTTCTTCACAGATGCTGCCAGACCTGCTGAGCTTTTCCAGCAACTGCTGTCACAGATATGTTGCAACACATTCTGCTTGGGGAGAGTGAACAGGCTGACCCTAATGACATGGGTAGGAAAGGGCATGTGGTCCTGCAATCAAAATTTAGGGAGTTAGGTATAAAATTAGCAAGCCTAATCTCCAAATTACTCCCACTGCCATGTGCAAGTGAGGACAGAAACAGGAAGATAAGACAGAATATGTGGTTGGAAAGAATATGTGGTTGGAAAGATGGTGCAGGAGGGAGGGCTTTAGATTCCTAGGACACTGGATGGCACCTGTACAAGCCAGATGGGTTACATCTGAACAGAACCGGGACTGAGTTCTTTGCAGGGCATTTTGCTAGCAATGTTGGCAAAGGTTTAAACTAACTTTGCAGGGGTGTGGGAACCAGGATAGAAGAATGGAAATTAATATCCAGGTGCACAAAATGCTGGGAGACCCCCCTGATCACAGTTTACTAAAATAGAGAATAGTAAGTTAATAGCTGGAGTCAAATTCAAGGGAAAAGAAATGATGTCTAAATCAGGGTTACACCACATACAATTAAATGCATGGACCATTGTTAATATGGTCTGAGTTAATAAGATCTGGGTTAATAAGATCTGGGTTAATAAGCTCTGAATTACAGTGACAGTGTCCCTACATCTGAGCCAGAAGACCCAGATTCAATTCCCACCTGCTCCAGGATTATGTAATAATGTGTATAGATATCAGAATGCTGGGGAGGTAGAGTGCCAAAAGGTTTGAGGGTAGAGTGCCATATGATAGGATGCCAGATGGGTAGGGGGTAGGGTACCAGCTGGGTAGTGTCAGGGTGCAAGGTAGTAGGGGGGGCAGGTAATTGATTTGGGTATGTAGGGATGGGCTGGAGAAATCAGACCTAGGAGGGAGTGGGGAGAATGGGTATCGGTTGTTGGGGGTTTAAGGTCCTGCAGCAGAGTGGGTGGAGGGCAGATAGAGTCTGGTCCAGTTGGGGGAGGGGAGTAGATGGTCAGGCAGCAAAAGGGTTGGGTTCAATAGTGAGGTGGGGATTGGACCCGGTGCCAGCAACCAGGCAGATCTTGAGTGTCGAGTCTCAAATCCCAGAACATTGCTGTCAGGTCTTATTGGGGGCAGAGTGTCTGGTCCCTTGGTGGGGTTATAAGGAACTGGGGGAGATGTAGTTCCAGCTGTGTTGGCTAAGTATGGGGTCTGTTGAATACTTACTCAGGTGTTTCAGAATGCAGTTAACTTTCCCTGAATAACTATCTTACTTAATTTCATCGCAATCACCTGAAGTCTCCAATTTTCATGAAGGGTTCGGGTGTACAGGAATTGCTCAGTGAAATGTTCAAATTCCTGGGCAATTCCTTCAGAAGGGGATTCCGCAGCATCGCCATGAGGAACTCCCAGAGTAATGACTGTCTGGCTGTAGGAAAATCTAATCTAATGTTTTTATGCTCTTGTAGTCAAAGCAAATTGAGAGATTTTGAAGAACACTGAGATTCATAATTTGGGACATTTGGGATGAACGATAATCACTAGGAAGTGACACTACATACTCCAAACACACAGGAGGTAGTGGCTAGTAAGGACTAATATTTTCTGGGTTAATAAGTTCTAGATTAATATTGTTGTGACGAGGAATGGCCAAACCCCTCTGATAATTAAACTAAAACATGAGCCCCAATCTGTTATAACAAGGTGTAGAGCTGGATGAACACAGCAGGCCAAGCAGCATCAGAGGTGCAGGAAAGCTGACGTTTCGGGCCTAGACCCTTCTTCAGAAAATTTTGAAACTGGTCAACCACATCCTGAAGCAAACCAGGTACTACAGCCACATTACCTTTCTTAGTACCGGCCTACAGAAAAATTTTAACCCCAGTCTGTTATGACAGGAGTAGGGGTTCCCCTCTAATAATTATCCCCTAAACACCCAGAGAAGCGCGCTTTCCTCCTCAGAATCAATTAAAAGATTGATTAAAAGAAAGAAAATCCCTGATCTCCACTTTACAAGTAACAAGAAACAATTTATTTATTTAAACCAACAATGAACAAATTAACAAAGTTACTAACAAACTGACAATTCCCCCAGACTACTAATTACTCCCTAACTGGTCAAAATTCTACTGTAATGCTGTTTAAATAAAGACAAGTCCCACTATTATAAATCCAATTAATAAGAAGCAATAAATTATAACTTAATCTCTCCAAGTTTGCACAGACAGTCTTCTGGAATATTCTGTCATCTTCGATCTCTTCACAAAAGTATTTCTTCCGCTAATTCTGCTGTCAGGGATGTTTTAGTTCTATAATTTCTTCAATGAGGATTTTGAGCTAAAATACCGTGGTACCTTTGATTAATTAGATGGACTTTCTCTGAGATCTGAATGGTGCTAACTCTAGCAGGTAGCAGATGGCTCTCCCTGACTTTCCAAATGCCCTACGCCATCAGATTTAAATCCAATTGGCTTTGAATCACTGAGTTTGGTTTTAAATTAATTGGCTGAATCAAACTCGTTGTCACAACATCAAAACAAGACTCGATAACAAGGTGTGGAGCTGGATGAACACAGCAGGCCAGGCAGCATCAGAGGAGCAGGAAAGCTGACGTTTCAGGTCTGGACCCTTCTTCAGAAATGGGGGAGGGGAAGGGGGCTCTGAAATAAATGGGAGCGGGGCAGAGCGGTGATATAAGGTGGATAGAGAAGACAGACAGGTCAAGGAGATGGGGATGAAGCTAGTAAAGGTGAGTGGAGGTAGGAAGTGGGGGTGGGGTTTGGTCAGTGAGGTGGGAGCAGCGGATCGGTGGGAGAAAAGATGGACAGGTCAAAGAGGCGGGGATGAGAGGGGGGCATGGTTTTGGGATGAGATTGGGGGTGGGGAGAATTCGAAGCTAGTAAAGTCCACATTGAGACCATTAGGTTGTAGGGTTCCAAGGCGGAATATGAGATGCTGTTCCTCCAGTTTCTGGGTGGCATCATTGTGACACTGTAGGAGGCCCAGGATGGACATGTCCTCCAGTGAGTGGGAGGGGGAGTTGAAGACTGCTGTTTTGCCTGCCACCTGTAAAGCTGTTTTGATATACGTGTTTCACTTTTTGTGGCTCTCTGGACTGGTAACTTCAGATGCTGCTCACACATATATATTACAGACAAAGCACATATAGGAACCACACATTTTAGCTTCCTGCCTTCCACCTCACAACTACTCTACCCAACTTTGTAACAATATGGTCAGGTCTGGGTAAATATAGTCATGATTATTTGGTCAAGGTTAATATGGTGTGAGTTAATACAGTCAAGGTTAATATAGTCTTGGTTAACATGGTCAGGATTAAGAAGCTCTTGAATAAAGGGCTGTTGTGGTACTGTGGTGGAGTCCTGATCTCTGAATAAGGAGGAATGCGTTCAAGTCCCACCTGCTGCTGAAGTGTTTCATAACATCAGTGAATAGATTGATTAGGAAAATATCAAAACTCTGGGTTTTAGTGGCTTGATTCACAAAGGTCAGAGAAAGAGACCAGTACCTAGTCAATCCAGAGTCACAAACTGGCATTGTAACTTAGGCTGCAAGCCATTGCTTTAATAAATATCATTTTTTTTGCACTTGCTATGACAAACATGATAAAATCTGTAAAAGTGAAAACACATTTGTACCCAGATTGGGTCTTGTAACTAATCAACTTGTAAACTTTAGATTGATTTGTTCAAACCTAGGTTAATAATTATGATTGACTTGCATCTTAAAATTAAAGTACCCCAAAATTTTACATCACTACATACATCACAGTAATCACCCTGGTGTGTTTGACACTGAGGCCAACTTCAACGTTGGTTCTACCCCCTCCTCAGGATCAGCGATCTCGTACTCTGTCTCTCTTTTCTTATCAGCTACCAAGCTAAAGCCATCCAGATAAATATCCATCCCCCAGTCGGATTCCACTTTGTGTCTCATGATCCTTTCTCTCAGTAAGCCATCTTAGCTGCCAATCAGTGCTCCTCCAGCCTTTGTATTTTAATACATTCCTCCCTCAAAGGTGGTTCCAAATAAAAATCCTTTGACACTGCCATCCTTCACATCCATTCACTAATGGTCCCATAGGGGTGCGAGTAGAGTTAACCCTTGAGTCTCATTGAGCAAGCAGAATGATTTGGTACAAATTTTTTTCATTTCATTTATCTAGTATTTGATATTGTAGTAGGACTAAGTTAAGCTTAAGAGTAAAAATGGCAGGAGATCCCAGACCTGTGTTATGCTCCTCTTGCTCAATGTGGGAGCTCAGGGACGCGGCTGATGTCCCTGACTCCTACACATTGCAGGAAGTGTGTCCAGCTGCAGCTCTTGTTAGACCGCATGATGGCTCTGGAGCTGCGGATGGACTTACTTTGGAGCATCCGCGATGCTGAGGAAGTCATGGATAGCATGTTTAGCAAATTGGTCACACCGCAGATTAGGATCGCTGAGGGAGAAAGGGAGTGTGTGACCAAAAGGCAGAGAAAAAGCACGAAGGCAGTGCAGGAGTCCCCGGCGGTCATCTCCCTCCAAAACAGGTATACCGTTTTGGATTATGTTGGGGGAGATGGCTCACCAGCGGAAGGCAGCAGTAGCCAGGTTCATGGCACTGTGGCTGGCTCTGCTGTACAGAAAGGCAGGAAAAATAGTGGAAGGGCTATAGTCATAGGGGATTCGATTGTAAAGGGAGTAGACAGGCAGTTCTGTGGTCGAAAACGAGACTCCTGAATGGTATGTTGCCTCCCAGGTGCACAGGTCAGGGATGTCTCAGATCGATTGCAGGACATTCTGAAGGGGGAGGGTGAACAGTCAGCTATATGGTACCATATAGGCACCAATGGTATAGGTAAAAAATGGGATGAGGTCCTACAAGCAGAATTTAGGGAGGTAGGAGCCAAGTTTAAAAAGTAGGACCTCAGAGGTAGTAATCTCAGGATTGCTACCAGTGCCATGTGCTTGTCAGAGTAGAAATGAAAGAATAGGCAGGATAAATGAGTGGCTTGAGAGATGGTGCAGGAGGGAGGGGTTCAGATTTTTGGGACATTGGGACCTGGTTTTGGGGGAGGTGGGACTGTTACAAATCGGACAGTAAACACCTGGGCAGGATTGGAACCAATGTCCTAGGGGCTGCTTTTGCTAATGCTGTTGGGGAGGGTTTAAACTAATGTGGCAGGGGGATGGGAACTAAATAAGGAGGTTGGTGGACAGTAAGGAGGTAGTAACTAAAGCCTGTAAGGAACTAGATAATGAGGTCAGTGTGACTAAGGAGAAGAGAAGGCAGACAGCAGAAGATGAACACAAAGGGACAGGTGATCTGAGGTGCATTTGTTTTAATGTGAGAAGTGTAGTAGGTAAGGCAGATGAACTTAGGGCTCAGATTAGTATTTGGGAGTTTAATGTAATTGCAATTACTGAGACTTGGTTGAGCGAAGGGCAAGATTGGCAACTAAATATCCCAGAATATAGATGCTTCAGGTGGGATAGAGAGGGAGGTAAAAGGGGTGGAGGAGTTGCATTACTGGTCAAAGAGGATATCACAGCTGTGCTGAAGGAGGGCACAATGGAGGACTCGAGCAGTGAGGCAATATGGGCAGAGCTCAGAAATAGGAAGGGTGCAGTAACAATGTTGGGGCTGTACTACAGGCCTCCCAACAGCGAGCGTGAGATAGAGGTACAAATATGTAGACAGATTATAGAAAGATGTAGGAGCAACAGGGTGGTGGTGATAGAAGATTTTAATTTTCCCAACATTGACTGGGATTCACTTAGTGTTCGGGGTGTAGATGGAGCAGGATTTGAAAGGAGCATCCAGGAGGGTTTTATAGAGCAGTACGTAAATTGTCCAACTCGGGAAGGGGCCATACTGGACCTGGTGTTGGGGAATGAGCCCGGCCAGGTGGTTGAAGTTTCAGTAGGGGATTACTTTGGGAAGAGTGATCACAACTCTGTAAGTTTTAGAATACTCATGGACAAAGACGAGAGTGGTCCTCAAGGAAGAGTGCTAAATTAAGGGAAGGACAACTATAGCAAAATTCGGCAGGAGCTGGGGAATGTGGATTGGGAGCAGCTGTTTGAGGGTAAATCCACATTTGATATGTGGGAGGCTTTTAAAGAGAGGTTGATTAGAGTGCAGGACAGACATGTCCCTGTGAAAATGAGGGATAGAAAGGGCAAGATTAGGGAACCATGGATGACAGGTGAAATTGTGAGACTAGCAAAGAGGAGAAAGGAAGCATACATAAGGCGACTGAAAACAGATGAAGCTTTGGAAGAATTTCGGGAAAGTAGGACCAATCTGAAACGAGGAATTAAGAGGGCTAAAAGGGGTCATGAAATATCTTTAGCAAACAGGGTTAAGGAAAATCCCAAAGCCTTTTATTCATACATAAGGAGCAAGAGGGTAACTAGAGAAAAGGTTGGCCCATTCAAGGACAAAGGAGGGAAGTTATGCAAGGAGTCAGAGAAAATGAGTGAGATTCTTAATGAGTACCTTCCATCGGTTTTCACTGAGGAGAGGGACATGACAGATGTTGAGGTTAGGGATAGATGTTTGATTACTCTGGGTCAAATCGGCATAAGGAGAGGGGAAGTGTTGGGTATTCTAAAAGGCATTAGGGTGGACAAGTCCCCAGGTCCGCATGGGATCTATCCCAGGTTACTGAGGGAAGTGAGAAAGGAAATAGCTGGGGCCTTAACAGATATCTTTGCAGCATCCTTGAGCACGGGTGAGGTCCCGGAGGACTGGAGAATTGCTAATGTTGTCCCCTTGTTTAAGAAGGGTAGCAGGGATAATCCAGGTAATTATAGACCGGTGAGCCTGATGTCAGTGGTGGGGAAGCTGCTGGAGAAGATACTGAGGGATAGGATCTATTTACATTTGGAAGAAAATGGGCTTATTAGTGATAGGCAGCATGGTTTTGTGCAGGGAAGGTCATGTCTTATCAACTTGATAGAATTCTTTGAGGAAGTGAGAAAGTCGATAGATGAGGGAAGCGCTGTGGATGTCATATACATGGACTTCAGTAAGGCGTTTGATAAGGTTCCCCCTGGTAGGCTGATGGAGAAAGTGAAGTCACATGGGGTCCAGGGTGTACTAGCTAGATGGATAGAGAACTGGCTGGGCAACAGGAGACAGAGAGTTGTAGTGGAAGGGAGTTTCTCAAAATGGAGAACTGTGACCAGTGGTGTTCCACAGGGATCCGTGTTGGGACCACTGTTGTTTGAGATATACATAAATGATCTGGAGGAAGGTATGGATGGTCTGATTAGCAAGTTTGCAGATGACACTAAGATTGGTCGGGTAGCAGATAGTGAAGGGGATTGTCGGAGAATGCAGCAGAATAAAGATAGATTGGAGAGTTGGTTGGAGAAATGGCAGATGGAGTTCAATCCAGGCAAATGCGAGGTGATGCATTTTGGAAGATCCAATTCAAGAGCGAACTATACGGTAAATGGAAAAGCCCTGGGGAAAATTGATGCACAGAGAGATCTGGTTGTACAGGTCCATTGTACCCTGAAGGTGACAACGCAGGTCGATAGAGTGGCCAAGAAGGCATACGGTATGCTTTCATTCATCGGACGGGATATTGAGTACAAAAGTTGGCAGGTCATGTTACAGTTGTATAGGACTTTGGTTCGATCACATTTGGAATACTGCGTACAGTTCTGGTCGCCACATTACCAAAAGGATGTGGATGCTTTGGAGAGGGTGTAGAGGAGGTTCACCAGGATGTTGCCTGGTATGGAGGGCGCTAGCTATGAAGAGAGGTTGAGTAGATTAGGATTATTTACATTAGAAAGACGGAGGTTGAGGGGGGACCTGACTGAGGTCTACAAAACCATGAGTGGTATAAACAGGGTGGATAGCAAGAAGCTTTTTCCCAGAGTGGGGGACTCAATTACTAGGGGTCACAATTTCAAGGTGAGAGGGGAAAAGTTTAAGGGAGATATGCATGGAAAGTTCTTTACGCAGAGGGTGGTGGGTGCCTGGAACGCATTGCCAGCGGAGGTGGGAGAGGCGGGCACGATAGCGTCATTTAAGATGTATCTAGACAGATACATGAATGGGCAGGGAGCAGAGGGATACAGATCCTTGGAAAATAGGCAACAGGTTTAGATAGAGGCTCTGGATCGGTGCAGGCTTGGAGTGCCAAAGGGCCTGTTCCTGCGCTGTAATTTTCTTTGTTCTTTGTTCTTGAGCACTCAGAAACGATTTACCCTTCACAAAGTTGCTAGAGAAGTCACCCACGTTTTGACTGCCATTTTTCTACATCATATGCGCTACCAGGTTTTAATCTATTGTGTACTCCCATGGTGCTCAGGTCATTACCACGGCAGTCATTTCTAAGAGAAAAAAATTCCTTTTTTGGGACTACAGACATCAAGACCAATGCTGTTTGAGGGCTTGTGGTAACTTCACAAAATCCTTGTCCAGTTCCAAACTGCTTCCCTTTTAAATAAACCAAACAAAGGAGCCTTGTAGCAGTAAAATCCTCAACAAATTCCCTGCTGAAGCAAGTTCACCTGCCTATACTGTGTAAGTTGAGCATTGCATCCATTCCATTGGAAGCTCCACCTCTCATGAGAAGTTGAAAAAGGAGAAGGAACGTAGCTGGGCAAAGACCTGTACTCCCTGTGCTACTGGAAGTTGCAGAAACTGCTGCTGAGGCAGATGGAGAAGAAGGCACTATCCCGCTAATAGAGCCCAAGCTGACATACAAATCATGGGTCAAAATAATTAGTTTTAGGACTCCTCTTGACATTTTCTTGAGGGCTAATTTTTGAATTTTTCATCCTTAGGCACTTCCAGGTGCCAGGGATGTTCAATGGACTGGAGCCACAGCCCTCACTGAGCAGACGTTGACTTCGTCTCACCACTGTTTGCAGCAGAGGGATGTGAGTCCTGAGAATCTCAGGATCTGAAGCCTTCCTCCCAGCTCACCTCAACCAATAGCTCTGGGCCAATAATTCTCCAAGACCGTCTTCAAGACCTCTTCTTCATTGAGATGAGAATTCCATCTCCAGTTCTAGTCATCTCTCAGCATTATGCACCTTCTTCTCTTGCCATTAGAAAGGGAACATGGTGATAGTGATGCCGTGTTAGACAACTGCCTTAAAATGTGTGGTAACAAGGACTTTGGTGTGGAAAACATTTCTCAATGCTCCTTGCCAATTAGAATGCATTCCACCACCCTCCTTTCTGGCACTTGACCCAGGGGAAAGGAGTGAAATTATGGGCCTGGGTGGTGTTCCTGGCCTACCCTGAGCACAGTGCCCTTGGAGTCACAGGTAAGAATGACAGATTTCCTATCAGATGGCTTTTTATGACAAATGACAATCAACAATTAGACTAGCTTTTTCAATTCCAGATTTTTACTGAATTCAAATTTCACCATCTGCCATGATGGGATTTGAAACCATGTCCCCAGAACTTTAGCCTGGGATTCTGAAGGACTATTCCAGTGACATTACCACTACATCAAGATCTTCACAAATAAAGAAACGAGTGGAGACACCAGCTGCCAAGGAGGCTAGGAGATGGTTTGAGACTCAATCCCTTGCAGTCCTCCTCCAGAATTTGCGTGATCAGACTAAAGTCCTCATGTTGGCAGTGTTGCCCTTTTCTGGGGTAGCATGCTAGGAATCAATCCCCACTGTTCCCAGAATCACCACAAAAGTTAGAGCTTTTTTTAAAGTACACAAAATTCCCAACCTACCTGTCTTTTAGACCCAGGTTAATAGAAAGCATTGACCGTGTTTCTGTAGTTAACAAGACTTACTAATTATGAGGAGTAATTAGACTTTAGCTGCAGGTGGACAGTTATAAACTGTCAGCATGAACACCGCTACACAAAATAGCTTTATAAACTCCACCTTTCATACAGACAGACATAAACAGGGAAAATAAAACGCAGTCAGAGGAAAAACTGAGAAAGCAGTATAGAAGCCTTTGTTCAGACAATCTAAGTTAGTTCTTGCTGATCATTGGCCTTTTTCAAATATTTCTATTGGTTTGTAAGAGGCACAGGGTGGCTGGTTCACTTGGACAAGGTCTCTAACTTTAAATTCTAATTAAAAGTCACAACTTCCAGCAACTACTGAAGAAAAGATAGAGTGTTTCTCTTCAAGTTTAAAGTAGCTTACAGCAGAGAATGAAGAGAGAGCTTCTGGCTGGTTGAGACCTGATGGCTTTTCTCTGTACCTTGTCAACAGGATGGCTAGTTCACTTGGACATGTTGCTAAATGTTGTCTTGTGTGTTTTTGTTCCCTGGTGCTCGAGATCTGGAGATCCTTTGAAGTTAGTTTGCATTTTGGGAATGTGTGGTGATTTAATGTGTGGTGTGCCTGTGTAAGTATGGGACATGCATGGTTAATGTGTCTATTTAAGAAACTTTGACTGGTTGTATGTAGCAGAAGTCTATAACGATATGTTGATTTAAAAGGTTAGTTTGTAAAGCTCAGTAAAAATTCATCTTTTGGAATTGGCTTTGTATTGTGTTTGGACTTTGGGTAAATTTTAATTTCAGAAATTACCATGTTTGGAATTTCAGTTACTGGCCAGAAATGAATTCTGAAAACTGTTTTAACACGAGTGAATCTTTAACTCCGGATGATGAGATATGCTCATTGTAAAGGTACTGCGATGTGAAAGCATGCAAATGATAGGAAATTTGGAATCTCGGGAATGCAATTCTCTTTGAACAAAACTCTGATATATTCTAAAATCTAAGAAAGCTGATAGACGAATTAAAAAAGGCAAACTTAATAGAGGAGGTGGTTCAATACTATTTAATTCATTCTGCTTGACACGGGATAGATGGATACTTTCTTAGAAATTTTAAGTCCATGTATGACATTTTACTGCGACTAGGTGAAGTAATCTGTGGAAAGAGAACTGTAGGATTAAAAAAAACACAAATTAATAAAGTACTCAATTGGGCTATGAAAGCAGAAATTAACCAATGGAATAATAAGAAATTAGCAGCAATTGCTACAGGAAACTCACACAAACAGGGAGCCAGTGAGTCACAAAATCAAGGAGTTTGCTTCGTATGCAATCAGGGAGGACATTTCACCAAAAATTGTCCCAAAAAGTCCAGATAATGTGACACAAATGTGACACACAAAAGAAGATTGCTGGTGCCCCGGGGAGGAAGGCACAGGCAGGGGCCAAGACAGACTTAGGGAGATCTCCAGCTGGTTGCCAATGGCAATATAAGTGAGCAGACTATCATGCAACTTACAGCAGGAGAGTTGCAGAAATTGATCATGGATAAATGACAGGCAGCGGCCCTCAAGCAGAGGGAAGGGGATAACCGGATGTATGTAAATGCGCTGTTAGGTGGCTGGCAGTGCAGTATGTTAGTAGGCACCGGAGCCTGCATCTCTCTCATGGATCTGGATTTGCCTTCAACAAATAAAACTTTGAAAACACAGAGTGTGAGTGGCAGGACTCTACCAGCCAACTGATTGAAATAAAAGTTGCAGATTGTGCAATCAATACTTGTACATATTTGTGTAAAAGTACTGAAGATAGTATATTAGGAATGGACTCATTCGAACAATTTGGAGCTGTAATTAACATACGAGAAGCAAAAATTGATTGGGATTGCTGGTTTAAATTTAGAAGGTCAAGGATTGCCTGCTTCCTTAAGAGAATCTCTACTGCCAAAGTTGAGTGGGAATGGGACCCTGAGAATCCCTACCATAAATTAGCAATGATGTGCCCCAAATTATGGACAACTACCAAAACTGAATTTGGAAGATGAGATATAAAACCGATTGAAATACCTGGAAATGTACACCCACCTAACAGGCAGTACCCCATCAGACCTGAAGCTGTTGAGGTAGCTAAAGAAATGGGAAAAATTTGGAGAAAGAAGGAGAGAGACATGTTTGTATCCCTCTCTTTAGAGCAGGCAGAAGAAAGACAGGATTGAGTTAAGGAAAAGCCATTAGAGGGGCCAGATGTAAAATGTATCTTTGTAGCTGGTGCAGGGAGGTATTATGATGGTGAGGCACAGACTGAGTGGGCCGTGATTAATTTGAAAAGGAGCTTTTAGTGGGAGAGAGAATAGAACGATGTCACTCTGCCCAGGTAGCTGATTAAAAGCACTTACTGCAGCCCTGAAGCTAGGGAGAAGACAAAGGGTTAACATCCACACAGACAGTAAGTATGCCTTCGGTATAGTCCATGACTATATGATGGCATGGGCAAGGCGAGGTTATGTTACTTCGAATGGTAGTGTAATCCAAGGACCTAGTGGCTGCAGCTACTGAACCAAAAGAAGCAGCAGTAAAAGCACACAGGAAAATTGAACCACCAGAGCAAAGAGGGAATAGTTATGCAGATAGTGCAGCAAAAGCAATGTTAGAACAGGAAGTGATAACAATAGCAGCTGTGAGAGAGCAAATAGCCAAAGATGATGAATGGAACATTTTAAATTTACAAGCAGCAGCCAATTCAGAAGAGAAAGTGGAAAGGATAAAAAAGGGGGCAATGTTAAGAGCAGACGAGATTTGGAGAAAAGGCAATAAAGTGGTAACCCCTACATTCTGCCAGCAGACATTCTGCAATGTTTGCCATGGATTAGCGTGCATAAGGAGAAATAAAACGATACAGCTGATATCTAATTGCTGGTGGTGGAAAGGAATGGGAAGAGACAGCCAAATTTTGTCAAGTGGCCTGAAGGAAGCATGTAAACTACTGGGAATAACACAAAGGTATCATATCCCCAACCATCGACAGAGCCTGGGGATGGTAGAGAGGATGAATAGAACACTGAAAAATGCTCTGACTGTGGCAATAATAGAAGAAGGGGTTAAATGGCCTCTTTCCCTACCAGTAATTCTGATGGCTGAGAGGGCAACACCCTCTAGGACCACTGGACTAACACCTTTTGAACACATGGCAGGACGAGCAATGACACTCCCCCAGGACTTCATCACAGGGCGAGCAGAATTGACTAAGAGCAAAGGACAAGTTTGGGATTACATGAAATCCTTCAGTAAGCATCTACACATACTTCATGAACAGGCACGAAACCAACAGTTTGTCAAGGGCTAGAGTCTGATGGACACCCAGGACAAACAGAAATGCCAGGCCCAGGATCAAAGGTCCTGGTAAAAATAATCCCAAGCAAGGGAACCTCATCACCGCCCCGGGGGACGGACCTCATGAGGTAATATTAACAGGTAACAGAAGCGCACTTATTAATGAAAATGGAATTGGTAAATGGAGACATCCTGTAAGCTTTTAGAATAGATTTGTAGCTCGGGTTGTGGATGTTGTGGTTGGTTGGCTCGCCAAGCTGGTTCATTGTTCTTCAGACATTTCATTACCCTGCTGGGTAACATCATCAGTGCAGCCTCTGATGAAGCACTGTTGTGTCTACAAAGCCACTCCAATATTCCACTCATAGAGACTGGTGTCTGGCACATCATCGTTGCATTGATTTCTAGTTCTGGACGGTCCTGCTTGTGCACGAGCCTCAGAAGTCTGCACAGCCGGTGAGAGGTGGGTGAGAGTCTTTTTTTTATTGCAGGAATATACTTTATTCATAATTTTTTAATCTACATTCACAGATACTGAGGCAGTTTGCTTATCAAGAAAAACAAGCTTTGGAATTTGACATCCCCTGCAATTGCAAAAACCAAAGGCGTTTCTTACTCATGCAGGATAGTATCTACATACATTGAGGCAATGAGAGGGTCTGATAACTGAAGAGTAAATCTTTTCTGAACCCTCTCCAATTTAATAATATCCTTCCAGAAGCAGGGCAACCAGAAATGTATACAGTTTTCCAAAGGTTGACTCACCAATGTCCGAACTCCTAGACTCAGTGATCTGACCAATGAAGGCAAGCATGCTAAACGCCTTCCTAACCACCCTGTGTACCTGTGATGCAACTTTCAAATAACTATGTATCTGAACTCCTATTTCTCTCTGTTTTGCAACACTGTCTAGGGCCCTACCATTAACTGTACAAAATCTTGTCCTTGTTTATTTTACCAAAATGCAATATCTCACATTTATCCAAATTAAACTCCATGTGCCACTCCTCAGCCCATTGGCCCAATTGATCAAAGTCCCTTTGTAATCTTAGATAACCTTCTTCACTGTCAACTACACCACCAATTTTGGTGTCATCTGCAAACTTACTAACCATGCCTCCTAAATTCTCATCCAAATCGTTTACATAAATTACAAACAACAGTAGATCCATCACCAATCCCTGTGGAACATTGTCAGCCACAGACTTCTAGTCCAAAAAACAACCCTCCGGCACCACCCTACTGTTAAGCCAATTTTGTATCCTATTGACAAGCTCTCCCTGAATCCCATGTGACCTAAATTTACTAATCAGTTTTCCACGTGGAACCTCGTCAAAGGCTTTACTTAAGACCATGTAGACAACATCTACAGTTCTGCCCTCATCAACCTTTTTTGTTACAACCTCAAAAAACTCAATCAACTTTGAAAGACACATTTCCCACACACAAAGCTATATTGACCATCCCTAATCAGCCCTTGTCTCTCCAAATGATGTAAGTCCTATCTCTCAGAATCCCTTCCAATAATTTACCCACCACTGATTCAGGCTCACAGGTCAATAGTTCCCAGGTTCTCTCCTTGCAGCCTTTCTTAAATAAAAGCACAACATTAGCCAAACTCCAGTCCTCTGGCACCTCACTCATGACTGTAGATGATACAAATATCTCTGCTAGGGGTCCCCCCAGTTCTTCCCTAACTTCCCACAACATCCTAGGATGCATTTGATCAGGTGCCAGAGATTTATCAGCCTTCATGTTTTTTAAGACCACCAGCACATCCTTTCCTGTAATGTGGACTGTTTACAAAACATCAATATTTATTTCCCCAAGTCTTCTACCCTCTATTTCTTTCTCCACAATAAAAACAGATGTGAAAGGTTTGTTTATTATCTTTCCCATCTCCTTTTGTTCCACACATAGGCGACCTCATTAATCTTTAAGTGGCTCTTTAATTCTCTCCCTAGTTGGTTTTTGCTCTTAAAGTACTTGTAGAATCTCTTGTTGGATTTTCATTAATCCCATCTGCCAAGTTTCTCTTATATCCCTTTTTTGCCCTCCTGATTTTCCTCTTAAGATTGTCCCGACACCCCTTCTACTCTTCAAGAGATTCACTTGATCCCTCTATACCTAACGTATGCTTCCTTCTTATTCTTGACCACAGCCTCAATATCTTTATTCATCCATTGTCTCCTACTCTTACCTGACTAACCCTTCATTCTAACAGGAACATAATGCCTCTGAACTCTTGTTATCTCACTTTTGAATCCTCTCACTTGCCAGTAGTCCCTTTACCTGTGAACAGTCTACTCCAATCAACTCTTGAAAGTTCCTGTCTCATGCCATCAAAATTTGCCTTACTTCAATTATGAACTTAAACTTTTATACAAGGCCTATCCTTTCCAATAAGTATCTTAAAATTTGTGGCATTATGATCACTAGTCCCAAAGTGCTCTCCTACTAAAATTCCAGTCATGTGACCTGCCTTATTTTCCGAGAGAAGGTCAAATTTTGCTCCTTCTCTACTAGGTACATCTACATATTGATAAAGAAAATTTTCTTGAACATATTTAACAAATTCCTCACTATCCAGGCCCTGCACATAATGGCAGTCCTAGGCTGTGTTTGGAAATTTAAAATACCCTACTATTATAACCCTATTTTTCTTACATATATCTGAGATCTCTGCATATATTTGCTCCTCAGTTTCCCTGACTGTTCAGGGGCCGATGGTACAATCCCATCAATGTGATAATGCCCATCTTATTTCTGAGTACCACCCATATAGCTTCACTGGATGATCCCTCAGAAATATCCTTTCTAAGTTCTGCAGTAAAGTTTTCCTTAATCAAACTGTGGAACAGAGAGTCCTGTGTCATGGACCTGTTCAGGATGCACCATGACAAAACTTACTCTCCAGACCTTCTTTGCCTCGGCACATTGCAGAAGGAGATGTGTCTCTTCAGCAGCACAGCCACTTCGAGGGCAGCGTGCAGTGGCACAGAGAGACTGGGTGTACATGAAGGATCTCACAGATAGTGCCCTTCTCACCACCAACCAAGTCTTGGTGCTTGTTGGAAAATTCTGGTGATGAGGCATTCTGCTAAATAACTTTGACAGTCTGCTCAGGGAACTTTCTGACAGGATCAACCGTCTCCTATTCCCACAGGATCTCAACAATGCTGCATTCTGACCACTTCCTGAGAGACTTGTGGTCAAATGTGTTTTTCTTTGCCAATTTCTCCACGAGGAACAGGTGATGCAGAACGGTCCCTCTACTTGGTGCATTCTGCAGCAACAAGGCCAGTCCCATCCTTCCCAACACCAGGTATAGGTAGAACCTCAGTACGTAGTGACACTTGGTGTTCGTGTACCGAGGGTCTACCCACAGCCACACACAAAGGTGGCCATCAGGATGGGGGCAGCATTGGGTACATCCTTTGCCCCTGTTATCCGGAGCTTTGTACATGATGTCCCTGCGAGCACGATCCATCTTAGACCTCGAGATGAAGTGGAAGATTGTTCAGGTGAGTGCATTGATGCAGGTTTAGGGAATAGGCCAGACCTGTGCCACATGCAGCAACACCAAGAGCACATCAAACCTAATGACAATTTTTTATCTGCAATGAAGAAGGAGCAATGCACCCATCTGTTCAGTTCCTGCCTCACTTTGATGATATGCTCCTCCCAGGTTTTTGCGTACATCCTAGTCCCTCCAAACCATATTCCCAGCACTTTCAGGTAATCTGTCTTGATGGTGAAGGAGACAAAGGATCGGTTGGCCCAGTTCCCAAAGAACATGGCCTTGCTCTTGCCATGATTTACCGTGGCTCCCGAGACCAGTTCGAACTGGTCACATATGCTTATGGGTCTGTGCATTGACCATGGAACCTAGCAGAAAACAGAGACATCTTCTAAGTACAGGGAGGCTCTGACATACAAGCCTCCACTGTCTGAAATAGTCACCTCTCTCATGTTTGCATACTTCCTGATAGACTCAGTAAAAGGCTTTATACAGCATATAAAGAAGGGACAGGAGAGAGTGGGCAGCCTTGCCTGATCAGGAAGCTTTCTAATTCCTACCCATTGCTTGAGACTGCACTAACAATGTTGGTGTAGGGCAGTCGGATCTGTTTTCTAGGGTCAACAGTTGCACATTCAGGTTTCACATTCCCATGCCTGCCCACTGGTTGTCCTGTAGGTGACAATCAGGTCCCAGGAGGCAGTGGTCAGTGGCTTGACATGTGTGAATCTGACTGAGAATGCTCGGGACATTAGCAGGCAATCTATCCTTGAGCGGATAGACCTGTCTGGCCCTGATCAGGTGCATTCCATCTGCTGGAGAGCTGAAGACATTGTGCAGCTTGGTGTCTTTAATCAGTTCCATCAGGAATCTGGATGTTGTGTCCAGTTTGCTGTCAGCCTCTCCAGATCATCCAACCACATCAATGATGCAGTTGAAGTCTCTGAGCAGAATGACTGGCCTGCACATTGCCAGCAGCATTTGGAGCTGCTGCAGGACGGCCAGCTGCTCACTTTTTACCACCAGAACACACACGTTAATTAGTCTCAGGACAGCGTTTCTGTACATAATGTCTGCTACAAGGAGGAGCCCACCACCTCCTTAACTTCGGAGATGATGAAATTACTTCCTTGCAGCAGAGTACGCAGGACAGAGGAACAGCAATCGGTTCCTTCTGACCAAACCCAAGGCCCATCGGTGCACGATATCGACCATTTCCTGTAGCTTCTGAGGTGCAGTATCCCATACTCCTGCAGAAACAGGAAGGCCACTTTGACGTTGGCCAGGTAAGGCAATGTGGAGACATATCAGGTAGTGGCTTTTATACTGCGTACACTAATGCTGCCAATTTTGAAATCAATATTAAGATTTCTTTTTTCTAGGTCACCATACTGTTCATTAAGATTTTAAACTCATCCTGTCATTGGGCAATGTCCTGTATCTCCTTTGTATGGGTGAACTGTTGCACGTTTGCAGGGCTGAAGGAGCCATCCTGTTCCTCCCTGGAGGGGATGGGAACACTGCCCCTTGACAGGGCTGAGGGAGCCATCCTGTTCTTCCCTGGGGCGGGGACACTGCTCACTGCCCCTCGATCAGGGCTGAGGAAGCCGTCCTGTTCCCTTGGGGGGTGGGGGATGTTGCCCCAATCAGGTGTCATGGGTGTGGAGACAAAGCCAAGAATGTCCAGTTTCATATTGTGCTCCGAATTGGACGGAGCTGTTGTTGAGTTCTGCTGCTGGTTCAGAGCGTTGCTGCCTCCATTTTCCCAGAGCTGTGCTGTGCTAGATACGTTATAGTTCCCAATGTCAGGAGGTGGGTTTTCACTGGCCTCTCACTATGTCCAGCGTTTCCAGGTCAGGGGTGGTCTCATCTCCTCCCTCCTCTTGGTGCTTTGCCTCTTCTTTTTATGGTGATTCACTCATATACCTTCATCAGAAAGAGGTTAGTGGTGTGTTTTTCATACAACTGTATCATTCCACTGCCGCTGGCCCTTGGAATCCTTGTGTGACTGAAAGAGGCGGGAGAGGGGTGCCCATGGATCGGGCCCTGAAAGGATGTTTGGTGTTGAGGAAGACAGAGTCTCCTCACAGCTAATGTCACCAGTTACCCATTCTGACTGCCATATCAAGAATTCTCAATGTCTAGCTTGGTTGGTGTGTTTGGTAAGTTATGAAGCTGAAGGTAAGTAAGTTGTGGTATTAATAAGGGTCTAACCAAGCAAGAATTCCCCTTAATTGACAACTCACTGTTACGTGGTGGTTCAGCTAGCCCCACCCCATCTGCTGATTGACAGGAGTGTGTTAGCTCAGAGAGTGGGTTGCCTCAGAGAGTGCGTTGGCTCAGAGAGTTGTTCTCGCCACATCCTGAGATCCACACTCAAAGCCATGCATAGCCATACGCACAGCCTCGACCTATCCCTTCATCAGCACGGCCTCATGCTGGCTCAGAGCTGCCTTGTTCCCCAGTTCCACATCATCGTCCAGCTCATTCAACATTCTAACAAGAAACTTTCTGTACTTTGTACTTAAGATCACTCTGTCCTCAGCAAAGGTCTCAGGTTTATTCCTCTACCTCTCCACCTTAATGAATTTCAGGCGTGAAATGACATTGAACTTTCTGTCACCTTCACCTCCATGCCCATTTCTTTGGACAAGTGTCCTGTCCCATAGACCCCTTCACCCACCTCCAACACTCCCCTTCCACCTGAACCCCTGCCTCTGGCCTTTTACCTTTACTCAACCTGTTCTTTAAGAATTGGCGCCACAATTTCTTTGCCCTCCCCCCACCTTACCCATTCCAATCTATCGCCCTCTGAAATGACTGTACTCTTTACAGAGGCTGAGTGCCACCTCTAAGATACTTCCCCCTGTCTCCCCCTGGACAATGACCCCACCACAGAACATCAGGATATTGGGCCCTCAACGGTCACCAACTTTATTTCATCTGGTGATCTCCTTCCGACCCCCACTGCCTTCAAGCTGATAGTCCCCTAGTCCCATGCAGCTCGCTTCTACCTCCTTCCCAAAATCAACAAAGAGGGTTACCTGGACAGACCGATTGTTTCTGCCTGCACCTGCCCCACAGAACTCATCCCTTCCTACCTTGATTTGATTTTTTTTCTCCACTTGTCCAGTCCCTTCCCACTTACATCCATGATTTCTCTGATGCTTTACATCAGTTTCAGAATTTCTAGTTAGCAGGGTCCTGCCACCTACTCTTTACCATGGACGTGCAATCCCTTTACACATCCATCCCCATCATGATGGTCACAGGGCTCTCTGCTTCTTCCTGGAAAAAAAGCCTGAATTGTCGCCATCAACCACCACCCTCCTTCGCCTGGCCAAGCTCGCCCTCATGCTAAACAGCCTCTCTTTAAACTCCCCTCACTTTCTTCAGGTCAAGGGGGTGTCCATGGGTACCTGCATGGGCCCAAGTTATGTCTGTCTCTTTGTGGAGTATATGAAACATTCCTTCCATTCCTATTCCGGTCCCCATCCACAAATCTTTCTCCGTTATAGTGATGACATTATTGGTGCCACTTCCCCTTTTGTCTGGAACTGGAAAAGTTTATCTATTTTGCTTCCAATTTCCACCCCTCTCTCAACTTCACCTGGTCCATCCCTGACTCCTCCTTTCCCTTCCTCGACATCTTTATTTCCATTTTTGAGGATAGGCTGGCCACCAATATCCACGACAAATCCACTGACTCCCACAAGTTCCCTTGACTGTACATCGTCACACCCTGCTGCCTGTGAAATCACCATTCCATTCTCTCAGTTCCTCCATCTCTGTCGCATCTGTTCCGATGATGCCAACTTTGTCAAGGAGGCCTTCAAAATGTTCACCTTCTTCCTCAACTGACGATTCCCCAGCACCCTGGTTGACAGGGCCCTCGGCCAGGTCTGATCCATCTCCCGCACTTCACCCGCACCCCCTCTCTTCCCTCCTACAATGGTGATACAGTCCCCTTCATTTTTATGTGCCATCCCACCAACACCCACATCTAGAGGATTATTAACTACTATTTCCGCCACCTCCAGCAAGATGCCACCACCAGGCACGTATTTCCCTCCTCTCCTTTGTCAGCCTTCTGCAGGAACTATTCCTTCTGGGGCGCCCTGGTCCATCCTCCTTCATTCCCAACACATCCCCACACCCCCTCGGCACCTTCTGCTGCAACTGCAGAAGGTATAACGCCTTCCCATTTACTTCCTTCCTCCTCACCATTCAAGTGCCCAAATATACCTTCCAGGTGAAGCAGTAATTTACCTTCACTTCACTCAATCTAGTCTACTGCATTCGCTGCTCACAATGTTGTCACCTCTACATCGGGGAAACAAAGCGCAGACTGGGCGACTGCTTCGCAGAACATCTATGTTCTGTTCACAAAAAAACCCTGAGCTTCCAGTTGTTTGCCATTTCAACACACCACCATGCTCCCTGATCAACATCTCTGTCTCAGGCTTGCTGCAGAGCTCCAGTGAAGCTCGATGCAAACTGGAAGAACAGCACCTCATTTTCTGCTTGGGAAAGCTACAGCCTTCTGGACTCGATATTGAGTTTAACAATTTTAGGGGTTGAGCACTGTTGTGAAGTTGGGTAGAGTATTTGTGGATTGGAAGGCAGGACGTTAGAATTTGATGTTTGTAAAATGTTGAGGGCGGCGGGGGTGGGGGGGGCAAGCAGTACGTGGTCCCTTTAAAAGATGATGTGCTTTTTCTAAGCTTAGAGATTTAAAAGGGATATCTAAGGGTTTGCAAGTGCACAGAGGGTTCCTGAAATTCAAACATTTGTATCAAAGGCAGTATGGTTATCAATCCAGGCAGTTTTGTTTTGTTAGCAAGACAACCAGTTTGAATATCAGCCAACTCACTTAAACCATGCACTTACAGACTAAAACTCGATTAAATTTAAATCTGAGGTAGCAAGAACTGCAGATGCTGGAGTCAGAGATAAGAGTGTTGGAGCTGGAGGAATACAGCAGGCCGGGCAGCATCAGAGGAACAGGAAACCTGACGTTTCAGGTCGGGACCTTTCTTCAGATGATGGATTAAATAAACAAAGACAGAAATTGCTGGAAAAACTCAGCAGGTCTGGCAGGGTTGGCGGAGAGAAATTAGAGTTAAAGTTTCAGGTTCAGTGACCCTTCCTCAGAACTGATGGTAGCTAGGAACAGTTCTGTGGAAGGTTCACTGAACCTGAAACATTATTCTGATTTCTCTCCACCAACGCTGCCAGACCTGCAGAGCTTTTCCAGCAATTTCTGTTTTTACATCTGAATTCCAGCATCTGCAGTTCTTTCAGTTTTTTGAGGTGTTAGCCCCACCCCGATCCTCTAAGGGATGTGTTATCCCCGCTTCTGTCCCTCTGATTGACAGACGGGAAGGGATGGACCCGCACCCAGCCCACTGATTGACAGGTTGTAGGGGATCTAGTGCTGGACTGGGGTGGAAAAGGTCAAAAGTCACATAACACTAGGTTATAGTCCAACAGGTTTATTTGAAATGACAAGCTTTTGGGCACTGCCCCTTTGTCAGGTGGAGAATCTGGCGTGTGATTTTGGACACTGATTGACACTGACTGATATACCCCATCCCGACTCAGCTGATTGACAGTTGGATACTAATCCCGCCCTCAGCCCTCTGATTGACGCGTGAATGTTAGCCCCGCCCCATCCCTCTGATTGACAGGGCATTCTGGACTGGACTCCAGTCCGCTAATTGAAGGTGTGTTAGCTCCGCCCTCAGCCGCTGAAAGTCGTTACAGTTAGCCCCGCCCCCAGCACGGTAATTGACAGATGAATGTCAGCACCGCCTAGAGCCCGCTGATAGACAGGTGATTGGTAGCCCCGCCCTCGGCCCGCTGATAGACAGGTGGTTGGTAGCCCCGCCCTCGGCCCGCTGACAGACAGGTGGTTGGTAGCCCCGCCCTCGGCCCGCCGATAGACGGGCAGTTGTTAGTCCCGCCCCCGTGCCGCTGATTGACGGGCAGCATGGGTTAACTTGTCTCCGTGCCCGACAGGCTCGGCCGGTGTTTGAGGGTGAGGGAGCGGCAGGGAGGTGCAGGCCAGGCAAGTCTGGGAGGGAAAGGGTGGAGTGGCAGCTTCCGGTGAATCGTGCCATTCTTGGGAGAGGAAAATGTCAAGAAAGGAGCCGCTGCTCGGCGCCTTGAAGGGTGAGTGCCCTAATGATGGCGTGTGGGGTAGCAAGGGAGTAGTGGGAGGGGTTAGGATTTTGGGGAGGGTCAGTAAGGCCTGGGCAGAGTGACTGGGTGAAGGACCAGGAATCGGGGAAGGGGCAGAAGAGCCTGGGGCGAGACCAGGAACCAGATGAGAGGTAGAAGAGCCTGGGGCGAGGAGCTGGGGGAGGGTGAGGCCTGGAGTAGATGGAGGGTATTCTTGGAAAGGAGGAGATGTAGTTAGGATAGAGATGGCAAAAGGGAATAGCGGCTTGGTGTATGTATGGTAAGGCAGTGGAATTTGGGTGTTTGAGTCTGGTAGAGAGTATATGGGGTTCTTTAGAAATCGCATGTCTTGGAGGGATCTCTGTCCACCTCAGAGAATTTATATTTGCAGTGTGACGCCTGAATATGTAGAGAATAATCGTTTAATTACTGTTGCTGTCAAAACGGAATAGGGAGATAATGTGGAGGTGCCTGCGTTGGATTGGGGTGGACAAGGTCAAAAATTACATGACACCAGGTTATAGTCCAACAGGCTCATTGTAAAACGCAAGCTTTCGGAGCTCAGCTCCTTCCTCACATGTAGTGTGAGGGAGAGACCATAAGACACAGAATTTATAAGCAGAGAGGTAATAACCCTAAAACTGACTGCCTCTTGCTGAATCTTTAATCAGTTAGGAAGGAGACTACTGATTAAAATGCAAAATCCAGATTCCTTTCAAGTCATTGCCCTGAGATGATTAAAGTTTTATCGATGTATAAAAAAAGTGACCTGTCAGGTCAGACAATACATTTTAGGTGTGAAATCTTGCTTAGAATCTGTCTATGTTTTAAACTGGGGTCAGGTTTTTTTTTTGAGCAAAACAGGATGCATCTGTAACTACACAAACATCTCGGATGAAGTAATTTGTGTGTGTGCCCGTGTGCCCGTGCCTGTGTGTGTGTGAGAAAGAGAGGGTGTGCAAGTGTGTGTGCGTGTGTGTTTGAGGGAGTGTGTGCATGTGAGAGAGGGTCTGTGTAAGTATGTAAGTGTACAGTGTATGCGTGTGTTTATGTGTGGGAGTGTATAGCGTGATGGGATCACCTGTAGTACGACATGAAGCCAAGATCACAATTGAGGCTGTCCTCATGGGTATGGAACTTGGCTATCAGCCTCTCCTCAGCAATTTTGCGTTGTTGTGTGTCTCAGAGTCCACCTAGGAGTATGTTTACCTGAAGTTCAAAGGCTGAATGTCCTTGACCCCTGAAGTGTTCCTCCATTGGGAGGGAACACCCCTGTCCAGTGATCGTTGCAGTGTCTATTCATCCGTTGCGTGGTTTCACTTACATACCATACCTTGGGGCATCCTTGCCTACATCATATAAGATAGATGACATTGGCTGAGTCACACAACATATCTGCTGTGTACGTGGTGAGTGGTGTTCCCACATGTGACGGTAGTACCCATGTTGATGATCTGACATGTCTTGCAGAGGTTGCCATAAGAGGGTTGTGTGGTGTTGTGGCTCGATGTCGTCCTGAAGGCGGGATGGTTTGATGCGAATAATGGTTTGTGTAAGGTTTGATGGTTGTTTTGAAGGTGAGAAGTGGAGGTGTGGGGAAGATCATGGTGAGGTACTAATTATTGTCAATAATGTGTTGAAGGCTACGAAGATCATGGTATAGTTTCTCCACTCCCAGGAAGTACTGGACAACGAAGGGTACCCTATTGGTTAGATCCCATGTCTGTGTTCTGAGGAGGTCATTATGGCTTTTTGCTGTGGCACTATTTGCAGCTGATGAGTTGAGCATCATTTCCTGTTCTTTATGAGGGCATCCTTCAACACCTTCACCTGTCCATCGTGTCATCCCTCATCTGAGCAGATCCTGTGTATGCGTAGGACTTGTCCTTAGGGGATGGCTTTTTTAATATGTTTAAGGTGGAAGCTAGAGAAGTGCAGCATCTTGAGGTTATCCATGGTCTTGTAGTAGAGTGAGGTACTGATACTGTCTGTCCTTGATAATGCATGTGTCTAAGAATGAGACTGATTCTAAAGAGTAGTCCATGGTAAGTCTGGTGGGATGAAACTTGTTGATATTCATACATAGTTGTTTCAGTGATGGTAGGAACTGCTGATGCTGGAATCTGAGATAACAACGTGTGGAGCTGGATGAACACAGCAGGCCAGGCAGCATCAGAGAAGCAGAAAAGCTGATGTTTCGGGTCTGGACCCTTCTTCAGAAATGGGGGAAAGGAGGGGGTTTCTGAAATAAATCGAGAGGTGGGGAGGCGGTGATAGAAGGTGGATAGTGGAGCAGATAGGTGGAGAGAAGACGGACAGGTCAAGGAGGTGGGGATTAAGCTAGGAAAGGTGAGTGTAGGTAGGGAGTTGGGATGAGGGTTGGTCAGTGAGGAGGGAGGGGCGGATAGATGAGAGAGAAGATGGACAGGTCAAGGAGGCGGGGACGAAGGGGTTGCTGGTCTTGGGATGAGGTCGGGGGTGGGGAGATTTTGAAGCTCGTAAAGTCCACATTGAGACCATTGGGTTGTAGGGTTCCAAGGTGGAATATGAGGTGCTGTTCCTCCAGTTTTCGGGTGGCGTCATTGTGATGCTGGAGGAGGCCCAGGATGGACGTGTCGTCCAGGCAGTGGGAGGAGGAGTTGAAGTGGTTCGCGACTGGGATGTATTGTCGTTTGTTGCAAACCGAGTGAAGGTGCTCCACAAAGCGGTCTCCGAGCCTCCACTTGGTCTCCCTGTAGAGGAGGCCACCTCGGGAACAGCGGACACAATAGACGCATTAGTGGATGTGCAGGTGAACATCTGTTTAATGTGGAAGGTTTTCTTGGGGCCAGGGATGGAGGTGAGGGGGGAGGTGTAGGGGCAGGTGTAACACCTCCTGCGCTTGCAGAGAAAGGTGCCGTGGGTGGTGGGGCTAGTGGGGAGTGTGGAGTGGACGAGGGAGTCCACATTTTAGGTGTGAGGTCTTGCTTAGAATTTGTATGTTTTAAACTGGGGTCAGGTTTTTTTTTGAGCAAAACAGAATGCACAAACATCTTGAATGAAATAATTCCTCTGCATCTCCCCCTCTCTCTCTCACACAGGGACGCAATGCCAGAGAGTGTGTGTCCGCGCTCGTGAGGGAGTGTGTGTGAGAGAGAGAGGGCCTATGTAAGTGTGCAAATGTTTCAGTGATTCCTTGCCTGTGAGACCAAAGGAAGAAAATGTCGTCAATCTATCTGGTGCGTAGCATTAGTTGGAGGTCCTGCATAGCAAAGAAGTTTTGTTCGAATTTCTGCATGAAAATATTGGCATATTGGGGTGCAGGTTTGATCCCCATGGCTGTTCCATGTGTCTGAATGAAGAACCGGTTGTCAAAGGTGAAGATGTGGTCAAGGATGAAGCGGATGAGTTGCAGGATGGCTTCTGGAAATTGGCAGTTGTTGGTATTGAGTACTGATGCTGTTTGAAGGATGCTGGTGTGGAGTGCCGAAACGTCCATTGTAATGAGGAGTGTTTTTGGTTCGACTGATCAGTGGGTGCTGAGTTTCTGTTGGAAATCTGTGGTGTCACGTCAGAAGCTGGGAGTTCCTTGTACCATGGGTTTCAAGATGCCCTCGACATAGCCAGATAGGTTGTCACACAGGGTCCCATCTTCGGGTAAACATCTTCCCAAGGTGGACCTCGAGATACACAACAACGCAAAATTGCTGCGCAGAGGCTGAAAGCCAAGTTTCATACCCATGAGGACGGCCTCAATTGTGATCTTGGGTTCATGTCACACTTCAGGTGGCCCCACCACACTACATACTCCCACACACACAAGCGCGCACATGTATACTGACGCACACTCGCACACTTGCATAGACCATCTCTCTCTCACACATTCCCTCACACACTCTCAAGAGCGCAGATGTATACTCTCTCTGACATTGCGTCTCTATGTGAGAGAGAAGGGGGGAGATACAGAGGAATTATTTCATTCAAGATGTTTGTGTAGTTGCAGATGCATTCTGTTTTGCTCAAAAAAAAACCTGATGCTAGTTTAAAATATACAGATTCTAAGCAAGACCTCACACCTAAAATGCATTGTCCGACCTGTGTCACCTGTTTTATACATCGATAAAACTTTTAATCATCTCAGGACAATGACTTGAAAGGAATCTGGATTTTGCATTTTAATCCGTAGTCTCCTTCCTAACTTTTTAAAGATTCAACAAGAGGTGGCCAGTTTTAGGGTTGTTAACTTTTCTGCTTATAAATTGTGTCTTATACCCTCTTTCCCACACTATGCATAAGGAAGGAACTGAGATTCGAAAGCTTGCATTTTCAAATAAACCTGTTGAACTATAACCTGGTGTCGGGTAATTTTAGGACAGGGTCCAACAGGTATTTCTATATCCACAAGCTGTAATGGGTATCCAGGGAAGGTGGTTGGAAAGGAGAGGAAAAAGATTGAATCACGTTTGTATTGTGGTATCCACAATCGCTGAACTCCTCAAATGTACAGTTGTAATGTTGGAAACAGACAGTTTGGTTTCAGCAAACTCCCACGAAAAGCAACATGAGATATTATGATGTTGATTCAGGGATAAATATTGGCCAGGACACTGAGGATGTCTACCCTGCTTTTCTTTGAAATAGTGCCATGGAATCTTTTATATCCACCAGAACAGGAAAATGGGACTTCCTTTTAATGTTTCCCTGTCTTTCAAACTCAGTGGTTGCGGAAAGCACAATATTGTACTGAGGGAGTGCTACACTGTATGTCCAGACCATGAATCATAAACATCTCCCTTATTTGTCTTTGCCAGTTTTAATGTTCTTTTTTAATTCAATCATGGGATGTGTGCATCTCTGGTTAAGCTGGCAATTATTGTCCAACCTTAATTGCCTTGGAGAAGGTAGTGATGAGCTGCCTTTTTAACCACTGCAGTCCTCAGGCTATAACGACACTCAGTGCTACAGTGCTGTTTAAAGAAAATCCTAATTAAGCTCTTGTTTCATTATATTACCCAAAAAACAATGTTTTTTAAATACAGGCAAGTAAAATTTATGATTTGTGGATGTTAGTAGATTCAGCATGTAACTATTTAATATGTCAAGATGCTTCAGTGAGAATATATATTGCCAGAGCAATAAACTATACAGCTTTTTGAGTATCCTGTGAACATCACTGGGTGGATGTCACTGGTTAGGCCAGCATTTATTACCCATCCCTAATTATCCAGAGGGCAGTTAAGAGTCAACAATATTGCTGTAGCTGGAGTACACATGTAGGCCAGTCCAGATAAGGACAGCAGCTGCCTTCCATTAAGGACATTAGTGAACCAAATGGGTTTTTCTGACATGATCGAGAAATTGTCCCCTCTGACGGGAGAATCCAGAACAGGACAGTATAATGTCAGAGTTAAGCGACTTTGGACTGAAGTCGGGAATCATCTTTTCAGTAATACATAGAGGAAATCCAAAACTTTCTTCTGTGGGATATAGACGTTGGGGAATAATTGTGATTTTCTAGATCTGAAAATGATGGATTTTTGTTTGGTAAGGGTGCCAAGTGGCATGGACCAAAGACAGGAAAATGGGAAAATGACACAAAGGTGAAGGGATATCATGGTGAGGAAGTGGGGTGGCTGCAGAAGTACTTGGACAGACTAGGAGAGTGGACAAAGAAGTGGCAGATGGAACACAATGTGGGATATGTGAGGTTATGCACTTTGGACGTGGAGAAGATGTTTCCACTAGTAGGAGAGACTAGGGCCCAAGGGCACAGCCTCGGAGTAGGAAGAAGAGGTGTAGACTATTTTCTAAATGAGAAAAGGTTTCAGAAATCGGAAACAAAGGGAATTGGGAGCCCTTGTTCCGGATTCTAAGCTTAACATCACAGTTAGGAAAGCAAATGTAATGACGTTGTATAAGGCTTTGGTCAGACTGCAATTGGAATATTGTGAGCAGTGTTAGGCTCCTTATCCAAGAAAGAATGTAGTGGAGTTGGAGTTCCAGAGGAGGTTAACAAGAATGATCGTGGAAATAAAGGGCTTGTTGTATCAGAAGCAGTTGAGGACTCTGGGTCTGTACTCTGAGCTGTACAGCATGGAAACAGACCATTTGGTCCAACTTGTTCAAGCTAACCAGATATCTGAAATTAGTCCCATTTGCCCAGCATTTGGCCTATATCCCTCTGTCTTGTATCACAGCGTGTATCCAAGCAGTTCTTCTGGATCTAGTTAAACATTAATTAAGAGAAGACTCAACAACAGCAGTTTGCTTGAATACGGATGTTTATTAAGTAATAATAATGATTATAATGGTAATAATAAATGGAAAAAAAGAGAAAAAGCAACAAGTCTGATACACTTCTGCCAATTGGGGACCCTCAATCGATGGCTGATCTGGAGGTTTGTTCCTGGCACCATTCACCATTCTGAGCCAAGGCAAAATCGAGCGACTTGAAACGAAACTCTCTCTCTCTCACATACAGTGTAACAAACAGCCAGCACAAAGAAAATAGATACAACAGACAAAACCTCTGTCTAGTACAGAAAACACAGCAACAGAAAGACAAACTGCTGGTGCTGTCTTCGGCCTATAAAGGAATGTTCACAGGACACATTCAAGGTCATGCAGCTGTTGAATATCATCATGAACTTTTAGCTGTTCAGCCCATCCTATACATCCTCTAAATCCTTCCTATTCATATATCCATCCAGATGCCTTTTTAAATGTTGTAATTGTACCATCCTCCATCACTTCCTCTGGCAGCTCATTCTGTACACCCACCACCCTCTGCGTGAAAAAGTTGCCCCTTAGGTCCCTCTTAAATCTTTACCCTCTCACCTTAAATCTATGCCCTCTAGTTTTGGACTCCCCTACCATGAGGAAAAGACCTTGACTATTCACCCTACCCATGTCCCTGATGATTTTATAAACTTCTAAGTGGTCACCTCTCAGCCTCTGATGCTCCAGGAAAATAGCCCTAACCTATTCAGTCTCTTCCCTATAGCTCAAACCCTCCAACCCTGGCAACATCCTTGTAGGTCTTTTCTGAACTCTTTCTAGTTTCACAACATCTTTCCTATAGCAGGGAGACCCAGAATTGAATGCAATATTCCAAAAATGGCCTAACCAATGTCCTGTCCGGCCACAACATTACCTCCAACTCCTATACTCAATGCATTCACCAGTAAAGACCAGCATACCAAATGCCTTCTTCATTATCTTGTTTACCTGTGATTCCACTTTCAAGGAACTATGAACTTACACTCCAAGGTCCCTTTATTCAGCAGCACTCCTCAGGACCTTTACATTAAGCGTATAAGTCTTGCCATGATTTGCCTTTCCAAAATACTTGATGGATTGTAGAGGGTTGAAGGGCGAGATTTTGTTGAAACTACAGAATACTGAGATAGAGTGGACATGGAGAGGATGTTTCCACTAGTCAGAGACTAGGAACACAGGCCACAGTCTCAGGGTGAAGGGATAACCCTTTAGAACTGGGATGAGGAGGAATTTCTTCAGCCACAGGGTGGTTAATCTGTGGAACTCATTGCTGCAAAAGGCTGTGGAGGCCAAGACATTGAGTGTCTTTAACACAGAGATAGGTTCTTGATTAATAGGGGGATCAAGAGTTATGGTGAGAAGGTAGGAGAATGAGGTTGATAAACATTTCAGCCATGATTGAATGGCAGAGTGGACTCTATGGGCTGAATGGCCTAATTCTGCTCCTACATTTTATGGGATTGAGGTATAGATCGACCAGAATCTCTGATTTAATGGTGAAATAGGTTAGAGGGATTAAATGACCTCTTCCCAGTCTTATCTTAATTTGCTGTAACCATTAAATAAAGTCCAAGCATTACCACTAGACAAACAAACCAAAGGAAGCAGGTTACAAGTCAAGTTCTGTTTTTAACAACCTGATAGTCCAGTCGAAGTCAAGAAGGGTGGGGTTACCGAAACAGTCAGTGCTTTAAACAAATAGGGAACATACATTAACTCTTATTTATCTTACTGATGTCTTTGCTATTTTAGCAGCCTAGGTTTCATTTTTCTACCTGGGCTCACAATTAGAGGTGATAAAATAACATGGCTACATTGCTGCAATTGAAACCCAGAAGCCTAGACTACTAATTCAGAGAATGAGAGTTTAAATCCCACTGTGAATTCAGTGTGAATAAAATCTGGAAATTAAAAAGTGTTTTGAAAGTCTTATTAAAAACCCAACTGGCTCACTGATTTACCATCCTTCCACAGTCTGGTCGATCTGTGATTCCAGATCCAGAACATATGTTCTTCTATCTTACATAGTCTCAGAACCCACTAAATTGTAGCAAACTGCTACACTTAGAGTGGGTCAAGAAGGTGGCTCACAATTGCCACTTTCTCAAGCGTATTTAGAACAGGTGATTAAATGTCAACAGCTTCAGCGATGAGAAAACTAAAATACAAGTAGATTCAAAATTTTGCAAATAATTTTGTGCCTATTAAAAATGGTGCTTTAAACTGCTCCAAGTCTAACTAGTGCAGCCACATTCTTTGGCCTTACAAGGCTGTCAGTGACATCAGTTTTATGAGTAAAATGTTTGAGGTGTGTAGAATACATTTTGAGATCCATGTATCTTGTTTTCACGAAGAAGCGACTATCCACAGTAGTCTTACTTTGACAATCCAATGTAGGTCTTGCTGGCAAGACTAGCATTTGTTCCCTATCTGTAATTATCCTTTATGTGATAGTTAGCTTCTTTTTTGGACCATTTCAGGGCGTGTGGTGTAGATATGCCTACAATACTGAAACAATATACAGCCAGAAAGGACACTTGTTTGCAATCAATCCTCAACAACATCTGCATGCAGAACTTGTTTCACAAAGTTAAAGGCACTATATGAATATGTTATTGTTGTTCACATGATGCCACTTAGTTCCAGCTGTTCCCTGGATGACACAATGGATAAAAGTCTGATGTAGTATTGATCCATCCAGACCGGAGGTTTCCAGCGTCTGTTAAATGTCTTACCTGAAAGGTGGCTATTCTTCAGTACCTCTTGCACTATCTGCTGTAACCAGGAATATTTAGTATTTTGGTAATGTTAGTTTAAGAGAAAATCCATCATATTCATTATATTGTATATTGTGACAATAAGACTCCCTGCCATTCACCCCACTGTTTTACAGCTCAAAATGCTTTCTGAACGCAATGCTTAATTTGGATTTAATACAGGGAATGCTGGTGTAACTTGGTAGGTCTGGCAGCATATGTGGAAAGAAGTAGAGTTAATATTTTGAGTCTAGTATGACTTCCTCAAAACTGAAAGATGTTGGAAAATAGGCTTTTTTAATACTTCTGAAAGAGGCAGATGGTATAGAGGCCCAGATCAAAAGACAAAGGATAATTAATAGTGTAGAAAGAAGAAAATAATGTAAAATTTGTGTAAATTGAGTTGTAAAAGGCTAAGGGCAAAATAATAAGATGCCGACATGAAACACTTCTGGGGTGAGGGGGGAATGAACATAAAAGAAATGACAAGCAGATCGAATGCAGTCAGTTTCTGAAATTATTAAATTCAATATTGAAATCTGGAGTCTATAAAATGCTTAAGCAGAAAATGAGATGTTTCTCCTTGTGCTTACATTGTGCTTTGTTGGAACATTGCAGCAGGCCCAGGTCAGAAATGTTAGCATGAGATCAAGGTAGTTTCTTGAAATGTCAAACAGCTGGGGGGGTGTCAGGATCATTCCTTGAGACCGAGTGGGGGTGCAGTTCAAAACGGTCATCCAGTGTGCATTTGATCTCGCCATTGAAAAGTAGACTGTATTTTGAGCAGCAAATGCAGGGAATGCGATTGAAAGAAGTACAAGTGATGCGTCTAGGATCTTGGACAATGACTAAGGAGGAGATGAAAGGACAAGTATTACGCCTTTTATGATTATATGGAAGGTGCCGTGGTGTGGGGGAGAATAATGGAGGAGCGGACCAAGGTGTCGCAAAGAGAAAGATCCCTGCGGAATGCTGACCGCGGAGGGCAGTGGATGGGAGATGTATTTGGTGGTGGTAATCTGCTGGAGGTGGCGTAAATACTGGGAGAGGATCTTTCAATGCAGAAACTACTCGGGAGAAAGTAAGGACAAAGGGAACCCAATGTTGTTTGGGAAAGGAGGGGAAGGAGTGAGGGTAGAAGTGTGGGAGATGGGTTGAACACAGCTGAGAGCCTTGACATGGATGTGAATCCTCAATTGAGGGAAAAGGTGTTCATGTTGGAGCCCGGTGGCAGATGGTTTCATCAGAACAGATGAGATGGAACAGACATCTTGCAGGAAGCAGGGTGTGAAGAGAAGTAGTCAAGGCAAGTGTGGGAGTCAGTGAGTTTGTAGTGGAAATTGGTATCCTCCAAAATGGCAACAGTGAAGTCAAGGAAGGGCAGAGACAGAGATGGACCAGGTGATGGTGAGAGAAGGATGGAAATTGGAAACAAAGCCAATTAATTTTTCTAATTCTGGACAAGAGTTGTAAGCAGTTGTAGAGGGATTTCACATCCATGGTAAAAAAGAGGGGATTGGGACCACAAAACTTGGAAATTATGGAACTGACAGAGCATCAGAAGAATCCTGAATGTAACTAGCAAAAGACTGGACAAGGGGGACAAAATAGAGTTAAGATGGGATGAATAAGTTCAGTCTTAATTTGAAATGACTGGGTGTCACATGATGTTTCTATGGCTCAACTACATTTGATGTGAAATTTCATGTTTACCATTGCTTTTTTTAAAATCCTGATGTTGACATTGATGTTGGTCACACGATATTAACAGTAAGTGTTGCTTGCATAAAAATGACTGCTTTTTCTGAGTACTGAAAGAACGGTCTGTAATAGTGTTGTTGGTCAAGCCTAAAATATGAACATTTGGTGAGAAGTTATCGTGGAAACAGTGCTGTGGGTGAGTGTGCTGTAGTGGTGGTCGCTCTGTCAAATGCATGTGGCTCAGTCATTGATGGCACACAAGCAGCTAGGGCACAGTCAGTCTAGCAGCTGACTAGTTGTTATTAGTGATTTCATTTTATCTCTTACTTTAACTCTGGAACACCCTAGTAAATTATTTGCCTTGTTCATTGACCACTCCTTTTAACATTTGGCACTGCATCTATAGCTGCATCAACATCATACAACTTCTCATTAAAGCTTTGTTTGTTACTACTCCATTTTCTCTGTAACCTCATTGTACTGTGGTTCACCCTGTGACTGGTGTTCCATTATCTCTGGCATTGTTCTTTCTCGCCTTTTCATCATTCATGTCATCAATTCTAGCATTATTCAATATTGATGTAACTTGGTTTCTGATTTGAATAACAAGGAAAAAAGTCATAATTTGATCATTATTCAACCCTATCCACTTGTGTTGAATCTTTCAATTTACTTTCCTTCAGATCATGCACATCCACAATGCTGATAATCTGCAGCCCTTGAGACGAGCAATGAATATAATTCAGTGTCAAGGTTGGGAGGCAAGGTGAAGTGGAGTTGGGGATGTCTTCTGAAATGAAAATCAGGGTAATTTTAGTTTAAATTTTCAAGATTATTAAGGAAATAGGTAAAATTGAACTTCCAGTCAAAATAATCTCTTAGGGCATTAAGATGGAACACACACACACGTTAGAAAGGTTGTGACAGACTACCTTCATAACAGGAGTAAATCAGACAGCTATGATTTTACTTCTGTTTGGCCTCCTGGCAGAGACCCTACCTAATAGGCCATTAGAATGCCAAGGCTGAGCAAATTTCTCAGTACGTTGTCTCAGTAAAATAAACTCACTCTCCTAAGTGGTTCAGAGACATGAACTGTGTACAATAGGCACCTCCAAAATGCTGGAGATTTCTTCTGCAAGATCATACAATAAGCATACCAATGTCATCTGGCTCAGGCCAACATCCCTAGCATCAAAGTATTGACCACACACTTGCTCTGTTAGCCAGTCCGTATCGTTTGTGTGTCTGACGCAAGACTCCCAAAACAAGTGCTTTACCTGGAGCTTTGATACGGCAAGTAGGTCCCAGGAGGAGAAAGGAAATACTTCTAGACAATCTCTAAAATTCCTTGAAAATGTGCAATATTTACATTGACATCTGGGGAACTCTGGCCCAAGACTGCCAGAAATGGAGGGAAAGCTGCTGTACACCTAGAGTCTCCTCACCGAGAGCTAAAGTCATCCATTGACAGAAAAAAAGTGTGCATGGCAATCCAGGCATCCCAATCTCCCATTTTCCCCCAGCCATCTTCTGCTCCACCTGTCACAGAGACAGAGGGTCATACATTGAATTTCTTAGTCACTGAGAACTTATTCCTGCTGCAAAATCGAGACATCTTTGTTTGAGCAAGTGCCAAAGAAGAAGAGAAAATAAATCAAAGTTGAAACAAATCAGGATCAGCCTTGCTTTCTTATTGTTGATTCTCCAGAATAAAAACAAAATAGAGGAAATATACAGCAGGTATGGCAACATTTGTACAGCGAGAATCACAGCTAATGTTTCAAGTTGTTGACTTGTCATCGGTTCTATTTCATTCTGCTTTTGTGTTCATTCTCTAGAGTTTGGCATCAAACCGCATTCTCTTTGTGATAAGAAGTGGATCCCCAAGTTCTCCTTTTGTAACTGCCCCTAAATAGGATTAATATTTGCTCATGAAGGACTAAAATTTACAACCTGCACTAAATCTTGTTCTCCCATCATCTCTGTGATTCAGATCTGGCCACACTTTGAAATCAAAGCTTTAACTGACATTCAAATCCCTTCGTTGTCTTTCCCCTTGCTTTCTTTAATGGCTTCCAGCTGCCCCACCCTTTGAGACCTCTGCATTCATTCAATTCCAGCCTCTTGTGCATCCCTAATTTTCATTGCTTCCCCATTAGTGTCCATGCCTTAAGCTGGTTAAGTTCATAACTCTAGAATTCCCTCCATAAACATCTCCCTGTCTCCCTGTATATCTGAATATAGTTAATAAAACCTGTACCCTTTAAGCAAACTTCAGGATAAAATTTCTTGGGAGCTGACTAGAAGGTAGTTTTGGATGAAGAGATTAGTCTGAGAATAGTTTTTCATCTGTGAAAGTCTAGATTTCTTCCTTCTGGTGAAGTTACAATTCCAAACTTGATCACTTTTGAAGAATTGAGCTGCTCGTGGATTGACTTTCAAACCTGCCTGAACTAACTCAGCTAATAGAAACAAATGTTCATTCACACTTTTGATTGCCAAAAGGACTTAGTTGAGATATTATAAAGTATTCAAGTCTGGAAAGTTTCTCAAAATGGCTTCCATTCATTTGTGAAATATCACAGGAGCATGGAATCCTTGTAGCAAACATGTCCTAGTGTAACTTTGATTTTCAAATGTGAAAGCAAATTGATACTAATCCGCTTCTGGGAATGATCCAAAATCCGTCAGAAACATCTATGATAGAAGAATGCTTTTTTATAGTGGAAGAAAGCAATTGGGATTTTTGACAGAAGAGTGGGTGTTTCATTGACACATTCAGATTTCCTTTCTCTCTAGTATTTGTTGCAATACAAGAACAATCTTTTCACTAATGTTTTTATCCCTCAGAGAGCTTTTTCACTAGTTACTAGTTTTGGTACATCCATTGTATAGAATGTGGTTTTTTTTTCAAATTCACTCCTGGGATATGGACATCACTGGCTGCCCAGTTTTTTATTGCCCTGGTTGTCCTAGGGACCTGCTTTCTTGAACCATAGCAGCCCAATTGCTGTAGGTTGACCCACAATGCCTTTAGGGAAGGAATTTCAGGATTTTGACCCAGTGACAGTGAAGGAACAATGATACATTTCTAAGTCAGGGTTGTGAGTGGTTTCGAGCTAAACTTGCAGGTGGTAGTGTTCCCATGTATCTGCTGCCCTTGTCCTTCTAGATGGTAGTGGTCATGGCTGTCTGAGGATCTTTGGTGAATTTCTGCAGTGTATCTTGTAGATAGTAGTAGCAGCAGTGTGTACTGAGCATCAGTGGTGGAGGGAGTGGATGCTTGTGGATGTTGTGCTAATCAAGTGGGCTCTTTGATTTGATTGGTGTCAAGCTTCTTTTGTTGTTGAAGCTGCACCTATCCAGGCAAGTGAGGAGTATTCCATTGCACTCCTGACTTGTGCCAGGTGAATAAGCTTTGGGGAGTCAGGAGGTGAATTTTTCACTGCAGTATAGTTAACCTCTGATTTGCTGTTGTAATCACTTTGAGATGAGTCCAGTTGAGTTTCTGGTCAATGGTGAACCCCAAGAATGTTGATAGTGGGGGTTTCATTGATGGTAACACTATTGAATGTCAAGGGGCAGTGATTAGATTGTGTCTCTTATTGGAGATGTTCGTTGTCGAGCATTTGTGTGGCAAAGATGTTATTTTGCCACTTGTAAGCCCAAGCCTGGATATTGTCCAAATCTTGTTGCATTTGAACATGGACTGCTTTAGTGTCTGAGGAATCACAAATGGTGCAGAACATTGTGCAATTATTGGTGAACATACCCATTTTTGATCTTGTGATGGAGGAAAGGTCGTTGATGAAGCAGCTGAAGATGGTTGGGCCTCGGACACTCTCTGAGGAGCTCCTGCAGAGAGATCCTAGAGCTGAGATGACTGACCCTGAACAACCACAACCATCTTCCTAAGTGCCAGGTATGACTCCAAGCAGCAGAAAGTTTGCCCCATGATTCTCATTGATTCCAGTTTTACTCGGGCTCCTTGATATCATAGTCAGTTGAATGAGGTCGTGATGTCAAGGGGCTGTCATTATCCTCTCATCTCACCCATGTCTGTTGCCATTTTTGACAGAATCTAAGATCTGCTGCCACGACCATAGCCAGTGTTTCAACTGCACATGATTTTTAACAGCTTAGTGGATAGCATTTCCACCCAAAGATAATGTGAAACCAGCTGTACCAAAATATCCTTTTAGAAGGATTTACACTTTTAACATTGCTAGTTTTCATGTTGTTTGCATTGACTAAGTGACTTAAACTTCAGTGAGCATATTTCTAGATTTTATTTTTAAATTATTTTAATTGCCCTTGAAACATCCTGTATTGTTCACGAGTAATTCATCACAGTAGTTAACTTCAATATGTGGAAACTAGCATCTGACTCAGTCTGAATGATTAAACTGGTTCAACTGACTGATCAAGTTTCACAATACTCTGTTCTTTAAATATAAAATCGTCTTTCTGTGGGGACCTAGTATAGTTATCTAGGATAGAAACATATTCTCCTAATAAAATTATGGATTTAAAGTTACTCCACATTTACTTGGTTTGTGTACAAGCCATATATTTAAAAGCCCCTCAAACGAGACTCCCAATTTTAAATTCTGCTTTAATTTTAGTAGTACTGATAGATCAACATGTATTACAGAAATATCTTAAACATTTTCCTTTACACTACCAGTAAAACATTTCAGAATGTATTTTTAAATTGAGCACTGCCACCTGGAAAGACAAGGCAGCAGATGCATGGGAGCACCATCGCCTACACGTTCACCGCCAAGTCATGCACTTTCCTTACTTGGAACTGTATTCTTTCATTGTCACCGTATCAAAATACTGCAGCCCCCTTCCTAGCAGCGCTGTGGGTGTGCCTATGCCACATTGACTGACTGCAATGGTTCATGAAGGCAGCTCATTACCACCTCAAGGGCAACTAGAGATGGGCATCTAATGCATTTGTTTTATTTCTTTCTTTAGTGGCTTTAAAAATGCAACAGTTTCAGAAATGTTTCCCCCTGAAAATATGACTCTGCAGGAAAGTGTCTTTTATGTCAGTTAATGTACTCTGTTGACTGATGTGTCCAAAAAGAATTGAAAGATTTTCACGATTACTTTTCCGTTCTGTGAAGTTCACACCAATATCTTTATCGCCCATTACTTTTCAAAATCCGGAACAACTAGCCCTGCTTTAGCTTAAAGTTCCCAGCTGGAAGTACTTTTTCTTAAAGATGGTTACTTCAGAATAAACTCTCTTCAACAGTTCATTTTGTTTTGTCTGTCTTATTAGTTTACCCTTAAATTTATCAATTGGTAGCTGGAAAACTTCATGATGATGGGAATTCTGCTCCTATTTCTGTTTCATTATTTAATCTATTCCAGCTACAGCCTGTGCCTGCATTCTTCTGTTTGGGGTGAGTACGGTGAGAGTGCCCTCTCGCTCAATGGGAGAGCCTTTCTCCAGTACATGATTGTTTTCTGAAGTAAGTCACTTTGGACCCACTTCCACTTCTTGCATTGTGCCTTCTTTCTCAGCTGTTTCACCTCATTCTACCAATCCATGGAACCCATTTCCTGGCCATCATCCTGTATAAGAGTGATTCACAAGCTGAGTCATGAACCCCATTGGGTCTCCATTCAAACGTTTGGGGTCACAAGCTCCAAGCAAAGGCTAACATGGAAATCTGACTAAGTGTACAGCTATGTGCCCCCTTTAATTCATGCCTGCTATTCAAAAAAAAGTCAGTTAGCTGTTCTTTGAGGCCTGATTCCTTTTTATGAAAAGCTCACTGAAATGAAAGGCTATTTTTACTTTGAAACGCTGCAGCCCATACAGACGATGCCCACTCTCTTCCCTCTTGCTGTCTCAGGTTCCTCCCACTCTCATGGGCTTATTTCTCCCCTGCCAATCCCTGGCTCTCTTAGATCTCCAATCTTGTCCCTTCTACTCAGTCTCACAGGCCTCTTCTTCATTAATCTCATAATTCTGAGCCCAAGCAATTTTGAAGCATCAAAATGCTAACACAATGGAAAAGAAAATTGGATAGCATGCTGTCAAAATTCAATCAAAATTGAAAGCATCTTCTAAATTTGGTTTTTAAATGTCTCACATTTATCACCTCCCTGCATTGACTTAACTGCTGCAATCTATATCGCCCTAGTGTCCACTCTTGACAGTTGGCCAGTGGTTATGGTACCTTAGTCCTATGCATTATTATCACTCAATACAACAGTCCATTCTTGGATCTATTGTATTATGTTCCTCAGGACCTTCATGACAAAATGCCGTGAGCAACTGCCTTGTTTCCTTATCTCTTCAGAATCTGAGATCTTAAGCAATTTCAAAAAATCATAAGGCAGTTTGCCATATTTGATCTTTTTTTTTAAACAATCACAAGCTATTTATTGCCTTACCATGGCCTTTCCATTGCCTTTGACTATCTATTTTATAAAATGCAAAGTCACCTGAATTAATTTGTCTCAGATGGTGGAATGCAATGCCTCAAAGCCTTTCACATTTTCTTTGCAGGATCTTAACCATAATTGAAGCCCATCTCCCTGAATGTAAATAGCTCTGGACCCGGAGGCCCAGACCAAGTTGCACCTGCTCCAGAGATGTATAATAATGTCACTGAGCAGGTTGATTGGAAAATATCTACAAAATGTGCCAAAAATAGAAATAATTTGTAGTACCTCCTGGAGCAGGAAGTCTACATTACAGCAAGGAGGGTAATTTGGGATTTTAGAATCATGCAGCATGGGAACAGATCCTTCGGTCCAACTAGTCCACGCCAACCAAACCTCAAACTAGTTCCAACTGCCTGCACTTGGCCATGTCTCTCCAGACATTTCTTATTCATGCACATATCCAAATGTCTTTTAAACGTTGTAACTGGACCCACATCCATCACTTCTTCTGGAAATTCATTCCACACATGAACCACTCTTTGTTTTTTAAAAAAAACAGTCCCCATGTCTTCTTTAAATCATACTCCTCTCACCTTAAAAATATGTCCCCTAGTCTTGAAATCCCACACCGTAGGGAACAGACACCTGCTGTTCACCTTTATCTATACCCTCATGATGTTATAAACCTCTATTAGGTCACCCCTCAACCTCTTATACTCCAGTGAAGAAAGTCCCAGCGTCTACTTATAACATAAACCCTCCTTGGCAAATTCCTGGTACCTCTGTTCTGAACACTTTACAGCTTAATAATATGCTTCCTGTAACGGGATGACCAGTACTCTGGAAGAGGCCTCCCCAAAGTCTTGTACAACCGCAATATAACGTCCCAACTTCTACACTCAAAGATTTGAGCAATGAAGGCAAGCGTGCTGAATGTCTTCTTAACCACCCGTTTACATGTGATGCAAACTTCAAATAATTATATGTCTGAACGTCTAGTTTTCTCTGTTCTACAAACCTACCCAAAGCCCTACTTTTAGTTATATAAGTTCTGCCCTTGTTTGTTTAATTGATCAAGATCTCTTTGTAATCTTAGATAACCTTCTTCACTGTCTACTATGCTACCAATTTTGGTGTCATCCGCAAATTCACTAACCATGCCATTTATATTCCATCTAAATCATTTATATAAATGACAAACAAAAGTGGACCCAGCACCAATCCCTGTGGAACACCGCTGGTCACAGGCCTCCAGTCCGAAAAACAGCCCTCCACCATCACACCCTGTCTCCTACCATTGAGCCAATTTTGTATCCATTGGCAAACTCATCCTGAATCCTATGTGATCTAACTTTATTAGTCAGTCTAATATGCAGAGCCTTTTCAAAAGTTTTACTAAAGTCCAAGTAAACAATGTCTACCACTCTTCTCATATTGATCTTCTTGGCTACTTCCTCAAAAAACTCCACCAAATTTCGTCAGACATGATTTCCCTTGCACAAAACTATGCTGACTATCTCTAATCATTCATTTTTGGCACTAAATTGATTAAGAGCTTTATTCTTCAAACATCTCAAGTGAACTGTTTGCATGAAATGCCCATCTTTGAGTGATTATCAGCATACAGTCTGGTTGACCTGCTGAAATTTTATGCAGCATTTCAATGATCACCACACAGTTGCTTTTAGAGAGTCCACCACTGAAAGGACCTTTGGCTGTGCCGTTCATGAATATGACGTTTACACATGTTTTCACAAGACTTTGAACCTGCCCTTTAAACTAAATGGGGTGGCGGTGGGTGGAATGGAGTGTTCGGGAGAGGGAAATGTAGGCTTACAAGCCAAAAGGTTATGGCAGCTATTTTGGTAACGATACCCGTAGTGGGACAGGGAGGATACAGACTCCACTAGCAGAAAAACAGCAGCAAATAAGGTCAAAGGGGGAACATTGGTAAAATGGCAAAATTAATGGCTCTTTACTTAAATGCATGTAGCATTCAGAACAAAATAGATGAATTAACAGTGCCAATAGAGGTTAATGAGTATGATCTTCTGGCCATTACATAGACATGTTTACAAGGACATCAAAGCTGGGGAACTAAATAGTCAGGAGTATGTGAGTTTTTGTTAGGGTACAATGGAATAAATGGGATAACAAGAAATGATCTTTGGAAGAAATGGAATCCATATGAGTAAAGGTAAGAAATAACAGGGTGAGGAAGACACTGTTCGAAGTAGTATACAGGCACCCTAACTGCAGCTATAGTGTAAGATAGACAATCAGGAGATAATGAAGGCATGTTTAAAAAAATGGTATGTTAATCAAGGATGACTTTAATCTTCATGTAGATTGGGAAGAAGAATTCATAGAACGAGTTTAGGACAATTTCCTGGAACAATATGATGTGGATCTAAACATTGAGGCTGTTTTGGAACTGGTAACATGATATGAAGCCTTGATCTTGGAGCCAAAGATCCCCTAGTGATCATTGAATCTAGTATGGTAGAATTTAGCACTCCATTTGAGAGGAAGAAACGGTTTGGAAACAACTGTGCTCAATCAAAATAAGGGTATTTACAAAAGTATGAGAACAGAGTTAGCTGAGTGGACAGGGGAAGGTGTTTAACAGAAAGAATGGTTGCTGAACAAAAGCAGATGTTTAAGAAAATAGTTCATGACTCACAAGAAAGAAATCTCTGTGAGGAGAAAGGATTCTATCAAGAGGATAAAGCAACTGTGGTCAACTGAGGAAGTTAAGAATAGTATCAAATTGAAGGCAAAAAACAAATGTACAATAAACTAGAGGTTTGGGAAAGTTTTAAAAACCAACAAAAGATGACCAAAATTAATAAAGAGGAAGAAATAAACTTTATAGGTGAACTAGCGAGTAGTATAAACAAGGATAGTTAGAGCTTCTTTAAAAATATAAAGAAGGAAGGAGAAGCTAAAGTGAACGTAGGTCCCTCGTGGAATGAGGCTGGGGAAATAATAATAATGGGAGGTAGGAAATGGCCGAGGAGTTGAATAATACTTTGCATCAGTCTGTGCGGTGGAAGGCATAAACAGCATTCCAAAGATACTAAATAATCAAGGGGTGAAAATGAAGATGCATAAATGCAATAACTATCACTAGAGAAGAAGTACCAGGGAAACTAATGGAGCCAAAGCCCGGTAAGACTCCGGACCTAATGGGTTGCATCTTAGGATATTAAAGGAACTACCAGTGAATGTGCTGGTTGTATCGCCTAAGAATTTTTAAATTCAGGAAAAGTTCCAGAGGATTAGAAAACTGCCACTCCCAATGCCTCCTGTATTCAAAAAGGGCAGGAGACAAAACTAAACGGGTAACTATAGGTCAGTTAGGTTAACATCTGTCATTGGGAAAGTGTTAGAGTCTTTTATAATTATAGTGTGGGTCCACAATTATTTACAATATATATAAATGACTTGAATGATGAAAGTGAATATGCTATCTCCAAGTTTGCGGATGACAAGCTGGGTCATTAGATACAATCAGGCTACAATTTTAATCAGTAAGGGAATCAAGGAGTATGGGAAAAAGGCAGGAAAGTGGATTTGAGAATTATCAGATTAGCCATGATCTCATTGAATGGCAGATAATACTCAATGAGCCAAATTGCCTATTTCTGCTACTGCATGTTATGGCCATTGACAAATTTCTTTCCATTATCTCATACCTTTAGATTGATAGCAAATATCTCATTAAAGTCATGTGCCAGTAGAATGTTTGCAATATATGTGGTAGTACTTTAGCAGAATTTTTAACTTTTGCAGGTAAGATGAGCAAATTGACTTTGACTTTGAGAGGAACAAGACAACTTGCCTTTTTCCTCTCTGATTCTTATCTCCTGATGCCATTAATATGTGTCTACCCTCTGATTTTCTTAAGGTGATACAATCGTAGTGGAATACAAGAAATAGGAGCAGGAGTTGAGCCAGCCCCAGCATTGATATGATTGTGGCTGATCTTAGGCTTCAACTCCACTTTTCTGCCCACTGGCAATTTCCCTTGATTCTCTGAAAACCAAAAATCTGTTTCTCTCTGCCATAAATACATTCATCATGGAACATTCACAACCCTCTGGGATAGAGAAATTCACAGATTCAGACCCTTTCGGCTGAAGTAATTTATCCTCATGTAGATCCTAAATGATCAGTCCCTCAGCCTGAAACTTGTCACTTGTGTTTTAAATCCCTGACCAGGGAAAATAATCTGTTAAAGAACTCTACTACATGTGTCAAACAGGACTTCCCCTGAGTAGAACCACACTGACTTGTTCTAATCATGTTTTGATTTTCCAAGGGCATTGTTAAGACCTCCTTAATAACAGATTCCACAATTTTCCCAATAGTGGTGTTAGGCTAATTGGCCTGTAATTCACTGTATTTTCTTCTATCTTTCTTGAAAAGCAGTGTAACATCTGGTAATTTCCAATCTGTTCCTGAATCTGAGAAATTTTGTGAAATTATAGCTGGTATCTCTACTATTTGTTTTAGAAATCTTGTCAGATCTTAGTTTCCTAAGTTTCTCCAGTACTTTTTCTCTGATATTAGTTTTCTTAATTTCTTCTGGTATGAATCTTGTGCCTTCCACTGTGAAGACAGACAGATGCAAAACATTTGTTCAATGTCTCTGCCATTTCCTCATTCCCCACAACAATTTCTCCTATTTCTGCTTCTAAGGGACCATCTTACTTCAGCTACTCGCTTTCTTTGTATATACTTATAAAAGCTCTTATCTGTTTTATGTATCTACCTAGCTTAGTCTCTTTTTATTTTTCCCATCATAGATCTAATCTGATTTCTAAATCACTGTTAGTCTTCACACCTGCTACTGTTCTTTGCAATATTCTAAGCCTGTTTAAATCTAATACAAACTTCCTGAGTAAATCCGAGATGAATAAACGTTAGTACTAATAGGGACCTATAAACTACACCCGCCAGGTTTTCTGTCTCTAGCACTTATTTTCCACCCGCAGGATTTTACAACTTGCTTGTCTGAGACCAGATCCTTTCTCACTAATGTCCTTTTGTCATCCTTTACTATCTAGACTACCCCTCCTCCTTTTCCATTCTGTCTGTCTTTCCAAAATATTGTATATCCTTGATTTATATTCCAGCTTTGATCGTTTAATGAACATGTTTCTGTAATGCCAAATGGACCAAATAATTTATCTCTATTTGTGCTATTAATTAATCTATCTTATTACAGTTGCTTTATCCATTTAAGTAAAGAACCTTTAGTTTAATTCCTTTTTTTTAAAAGTTTCTACTCATTGCAATGATCGTGTACCTTGATGTACGGTTTTTGTTTTATTCTCTGTGCTGTGGATCCTGTTCTGTTTGACCTTTATCCACAGCTCTACGCTGATCCAGTGCCTCAATCATTTTATTTAGATTTCTGAATCTCTCTTTACCTGAACTCTGCCCCATCCCTTCACACCTGTTAGCTTGAAGTCCGACCCAAAGCGCTACATGATTGGCCAAGTTACTGATCATAGCCTGATTAAGATGGGATCCATCTTGTTGGAATAACTTACTTTTCCTTGCATACTGATGTTATTGCCTCATGGATCAAAACCCTTTCATTACACATCACTGTTTAAGCCATGAATTTAATTCTGTTTGTTCCAATACTGATTGGTGCATGGCTCAAGTAACACCCTAGACTCTCTTTGATGTTCTGCATCTTAATTTGGACTCCAAATCCTAAAGTTTTCTTAGCAGATCGTCATTCTTAGTTCTTCCTCTGTTGTTGGTTCCCATGTGATCCCACTTCAAGTTCCTCTCCAATTGTGAGGAGGTGTCCTTAACCCTGCACTAGGTGGACAGCACAACCTTGGCAACTCCCAGTCGTGACTGAAGAATACAGTTTTTATCCCCGACTATACCTTGCCCTATCACTACACATTCCTTTTTGCTCACTCAATGAATGGCATCCTACATCATGGTGCCATGGTCAATCCACTCCTGGACCTTACAATCCTCTTCATCCATACATGTAACAAACACCTTGGAGGCGTTTGACAGTGTCACAGCTAAGATTCCTCCATTACTATATGCTCATTCCTCCATATAAATCTGACTGTCAGGGACACTCCTAATCCTAACCACTGACATCTCAAGAAGGTTCTGCCTAGCCTAAGAGGTATGACTGCATCCTGAAACAAAGTGTTCAGGTAACTTTGCCGCTCACTGATGTGTCAGAGTGTCTGCCATTCAGCCTCCAGTTCAATGACTGTGAAAAGCACCCCAAACCTCATACATTTATTTGTTTGCCCTCATCACACTAGTGTTCAGAAGCTTCTATATTCTGCAGTTGCAGCACATCATCTGCCCTGCCATCTTTATTATGTGATAGTTTTTTTTTAAGTTTATAATTAATAAATCGTATAATCCCAATAAGAGTCCTGAAGAAGGGTAATACCCTTAGCGTTGACTTCTCCTTTCCTCCAGATGCTGACTAGCTTACTGTGTTCTTCCAGCCTCCTATTTGTCTACCTTGGATTCCAGCATCTGCAGTTTATTTGTCTCTAACCAAGCTTTATGACTGCTAGAAACCATACTAATACTAATAAACCTTACAAATACTAATATGTTATCTGAATTTTGAAAGACAAAGGAGTATGATCATCACCAACCAACCATTTACATGCTTTCCTGTAACGTCAAATTTTGATTTTTCTCAAAATGTGGTCTGTCCACAAACTCCGGAATCTACCCTTTTAAACTGGGCCCTGCTTTTCTCCCCATTTAAACCGGCTCCTGCTCTTTCCACCTTTTAAACTGGCTCCAGCTTTCCATGTCTTTCAAAGTGGCCTCTGCTCTCCATGCCTTTTAAACTCGTCCCTCCTCTCCATGTCTTTTAAATTGGCCCCAGTTCTCTGTTAAACTGGTGATGAAGTGATAATGTCACTGGGTTAATAATTCAGAGGCCCATAAAATACTATGTGTCACATGGGTTCAAATTACAGCAAAGCAGCAGGTGACACTTGAATTCAAGTAATAAATCTGGAATTGAAAACTAATCCCAATGTTCGATTGTTTTAAACACCCACCTGATTCACTTTAGGGAAGGAAACCTGCCAACCTTACCAGATCTGGTCTAAATGTGACTCTCGACCCACAACAATGTGGTTGATTCTTTCTGAAATGACCCAGCAAGAACTGGACTAGCCATGTAAACACTGGAAATAAGAGCAGGTCTAAGGCTGTGAACTCTGAAAGGAGTAACTCACCTCCTGACTCCCCAAAGCCTGTCCATTACCTACAAGGCACAAGTCAGGAGTGTAATGAAATACTCCCCACTTTTCTGAATGGATGCAGCTCCAACAGCACTTAAGAAGCTTGAAACCATCCAGGATAGAACAATAAAGCACCAATCCATAAATATTCACTTCCTCTACCAGTGATGCTCAGTAGCAGCAGTATGCAGTGTATACAAGATGCACTGTAATAATTCACCAATACTCTTTGCACAGCACTTTTCAGGGAAGCAGATTTATGGGAACACCACCACTTTCAAGTAATAACAAAGAGCCATAATTTCAAAGTGAAAGGCAGGAGGTGTAGAGGACAATTGAGGAAAACCTTTTTCATCCAGAGAGTAGTGGGGGTCTGAAATGCACTGCCTGGGAGGGTAGTTGAGGCGGGAACCCTCACAGTCCTTAAAAAACACTTGGATGAGCGCTTGAAATGTGATAACGTTCAAGGCTGTGGATCTATTGTGGGAAAGTGGGCAAGTGTAGATGGTAGTATGTTCTTGGTGGTACAGACTTGATGGGCCGGAGGGCCTCTTCTGGACTGTATAATTCTATGATTCCTCTCCAAGCCAATCACCATCCAGAGCTCAAAATATATCGCCATTACTTTAGTGTTGCTGGGTCAAAATCTTGGAACTCCCTTCCTCATGGCATTGTTGGTGTCCCTAGGCCAAATGGACTGCTGTAGTCAAGAGGACAGCTCACCACCACCCTCTCAAAGCCAACTAGGGGTGGGAAATAAATGCTGGTCTAGTCAGTGACATCCACATTTCGTTAATGAACAAAAAAAATCTTAGCTGAAAACCAATTAGGGCAACACGCACATCCCATGAAAGAAAGTTATTCAAGAGCTCTGGTGAAAAGTCTGAATCTTCTTCATTATGCTGCAAACAAGTTTCATCCAACAAAGTGCTTCATTATTGATTTGACTTGTAGGAAGTAATGAATCCATACCTTGTTTTTCAGAGGGATGTAACCTGTCATCACGTATTCACTTCATTCTTCTACCGGTCTTATGTTTCATGCTTCAAAAACTTTGGAGCATAATAATACCCCAACAGTTTACAGTGCTTTGTGTCATTTTTCACAATGGCCACTGGGAGCATAGTTTTCTACCTGAAATTTGTTCTTATTTCCCAGTCAACATCTTGAGGCACTTTCCTCTGCCACTATGCTATATTCCAGAAAGCAGGTTGATGAAGGTTAAAACTAGAAACACAATTATACTCATTTTTAGAAGCAAACAGGATTAAGGAGAATCCCAAGACTTTTTATACATATATAAAAAGCAAGAGGGTAGCAAAGGGTTTGCCTACTCCAGGACAAAGGAGGGAATCTATATGCGGAGCCAGAAGGGGTAGGTGAGGTCCTAAATGAATAAAAACCAAAAGAACTGCGGATGCTGTAAATCAGGAACAAAAACAAGGGTGCTGGAAAATGATAGTCAGTGACATCCACATTTCATTAACGAACAAAAAAAAACTCAGCTGAAAACCAATTAGGGCAACACGCACATCCCATGAAAGAAAGTTATTCAAGAGCTCTGGTGAAAAGTCTGAATCTTCAGAACTGAGGAACGGTCACCAGACCCGAAACGTTAACTCTGTTTTCTCCTTCACAGATGCTGCCAGACCTGCTGAGCTTTTCCAGCAACTTTGTTTTTGTTCCTAAATGAATACTTGGTGTTGGCATTCACCAAAGAGAAGGAATTGATGGAGGATGATCTTAGGGAAGGGAGTATCGAGTTTCTAAGCTAATTTGCTATTAAAAAGGAAGAGGTGTTATGCATCTTAAAAAGTATTAAGGTAGATAAGTCCCTGGGTCCTGAGGGGTGCTAGCCCAGAATATTGAGGGAGGCAAGAGAACAAATTGCTGGAGCATTGACAGATATCTTTGTATCCTCTTTGGCCACAGAGGACTGGATAATAGCCAATGTTGTCCCATTGTTTAAGAAGGGCAGCAGGGATAATCCAGGAAAGTACAGGCCTGTGAGTCTCACATCGGTGTTAGAGAAATTATTGGAAAAGATTCTTAGGGACAAGATCTATGTGCATTTAGAGTCTATTAGCGATAGACAGCATGGTTTTGTGCGGGAGTGATCATGCCTTACTAACTTGATTGAGTTTTTTGAGGAGGTGATGAAAATGATTGAGGAGGGAAAAGCGATTGATGTTGTCTACATGGCCTTCAGTAAAGCCTTTAACAAGTTCCCACATGGCAGACTGGTACAGAAGGCGAAGTCACATGATATCGGGGTGAGCTGGCAAGATGGATGCAAAACTGGCTTAGTCATAGGAGACAGAGGTTAGCGATGAAAGGATGCTTTTCAGAATGGAGGGCTGTGACTAGTGGTGTTCCACAGGGATCAGTGCTTCTGATATTTGTGATCTACATAAATGAGTTGAACGAAAATGTAGCTGGCCTAATTAGTAAGTTTGCAGAAGATACAAAGGTTGGTAGAGTTGCAGATGGTGAGGTAGATTGTCAGAGGATACAGCAGGATATAGATCATTTGGAGGCATGAGCAGAAAAATGTGAGGTGATGCATTTTGGAAGGTCATGAATGGCAGAACCCTTAGGAACATTGATATGCAGAGGGATCTGGTTGTGCAGGTCCACAGATCACTGAAAGTGGCAGTGCAGGTAGACAAGGTAGTTAAAAAGGCCTCTGGCATGCTTGCCTTCATTGAAAGAAGCATTGAGTATAAGGATAGACAAGTTATGTTGCAGCTTTATAGAACTTCAGTTAGGCCACACTAGGAATGTTGCATACAAGTCTTGTCACCACATTACCAAAAGGATGTGGATGCTTTGGAGAGGATACATGAAAAGTTTACCAGGATGTTGCCTGGTATGGGGGATTTTAGCTATGAAGAAAGGTTGGATAGACTGGGTTTGTTTTCACTGGAACGCAGGAGGTTAAAGGGCGACCTATTAGAAGTTTATAAGATTGTGAATGGCATGGATAGAGTGGAAAGTATGAGGCTTTTTCACAGGTGGAGGGGTCAATTACCAGGGGACACAGGTTCAAAGAGTGGGGGAGGAAATTTAAACAAGATGTGCAAGGCAAGATTTTCACACAAAGGGTGGTGAGTGTCTGGAACACGCTGTCAGAGGAGGTGGTGGAAGCAGACACAATAGCAACGTTCAAGAAGCACCTGGACGTATACATGAATAAGAAGGGAATAGAGGGATACAGATCCTGTAAGTGAAAATAGTTTTAGTATGGAAGGGCAAAATATGGCGGCGCAGGCTTGGAAGGCCGAAAGGCCTGTTCCTGTGCTGCATTGTTCTTTGTTTGTTCATTTATTTGCATATTAACTAGCAACTAGAATTCCAGTCTCTTTATTGTGTGGGCACAAGGGAATTCCCAGTATATAAATTACCTGTAATAGAATTAACAATTAATGTAAAATACACATCCTATGGTGAAGGAATGGAAATTGAGGTACACAAGAGGCCAGAGTTGGTGGATCACAGATTCCAAAAATTTGGAGGTGATGCATTTTGGAAGGTCAAGTACAGGTGGAAATTATATAGTGAATGGCAGAACCCTTAGGAGCATTGATATGCAGAGGGGTCTGGTTGTGCAGGTCCACCGATCACTGAAGGTGGCAGCACAGGTAGTCCATCCAGAGTGAGGCAAGTCCATAAAGGGATTTGGAAACAAGGTTGAACATTTTAAAATTGAGCATTGCTGTGTCGGGAGACAAAGCATGCCAATAGACATAGGGGTGATGATGCAAGTTAGCATGGGGTAGTAGAGTTTTGCACATGTTCTAGTTCACAGACAGCTAGCTTGGACATAGAGTAATTTGCTAACTCATCTCTGACTGGCAGCTACACTCGGAACCATTTATGTGGTGCATTTTGCTGTCAGGCATGGGTTGATTTTCTTGTCCACTGTAACCATGTTTGGTAATATAATAGGAGTCGTTCTGTTCCTTTAACAGCATGCATCCTAAGCCTCCAAGCAGACAAGGATCCCATCACAGATCGTAACCTTCATCTCACCTCTTTGTGTGATATTCTGGAGGTTATCCTACGGAAGGGAATCAGGCGTGAGTAACAGTCAGCAAACTCTGATATGGCATTTCGTATTTGAGAATGCTTAATTTCTTCACCAGATTTGTCTTTTCTTTTTCCCCAACGGGTTAGTTGAATGGTGTGAAGAAAAGAGGCTTTCACTTTTGTAGTGACTTTCATAATCTTAAGATGTCCCAAAATGCTTTACATCCAATGAAATATTATTAAGACGTTGTAGGTGTTGGTGTGTTCACCGAGCTGGGAGGTTTGATAGCAGATGTTTCGCCCCCTTCCTAGATGACATCCTCAGTGCTGTGGAGCCACCTGTGAAGCGCTGTTGTCTTATGCCGGTTTGAATTTATCTAGTCCGGGTTTTGCTGCTTCCAGTAGGTGCCGGTTTCAGTTGTGCATTGTAATAGTCGGTATATCAGGTCTTATTCAATGTGTTTGTTGATGGAGTGCACAGATGAATACCAAGCCTCCAAGAATTTTCTGGCTGTCCTCTGTTTGGCTTGTATCAACAAACACAGCCAGAAAATTCTTGGAGGCTTGGCATTCACCTGAGGACTCCATCAACAAACACATTGAATTAGACCTGAATTAGACCCGAGCTACAAATCTTCACTCAAACCCTGAATTATTAAGATGTAATCATGGTTGTTGACCTTATGAAACCTGACAGCAACATAGCAAGTTCCCATAAACAGCAGTATGCTACCTGTCCAAGTTATAACTTTTTGGTGACCTGGTTGAAGGACATGTATTAGCCAGCACATTAGTCACAACTCCCCTTCTCTTTGAATAGTGTCATGGAATTTGTGTATTCAGCTGAGAGATCAGTTAGACTTTAATGTCCATACAAAGCGCACCACCTCCAACTGACAAGCAGGAGATCCTATGGGTGATCACAGATCTGTGCTAGGTTAGCTCATTTCATGGTGGAGGAGCTGCTATAATTCCAGCCTGCTCCCATCCCTCATCATCCTAGACCCCAGCCCCCGCCCATCCTCTGATTAGTTGATTTATTTATTTATTGTCACATGTATCAAAATACAGTGAAAAGCTTTGTTTACAAATGCTACAGGCAGATCATAGCGAAGGATGTACAGATCAAAAAGACTTAGAGGCATACAGGTTACATTGCACAGGGTGTGCGTTAGGCAAGATCAATCATAGCAAGATCAGCGTTATTTGAGGCTAGAAAGTCCATTCATCAGTCTGATAACGGCCAGGAAGAAGCTGTTCTTGAACCTGCTCATGTGTGTGTTCAGCTTTCTGTATGTTCTGCCTGATGGAAGAGGTTATAGGTGGTCATTACCGAGTATAATAGGTTTTTGATGATGTTGGCAGCCATTCCATGGTAGTGAGTGTGTAAATGGAGTCTGTGGATGGAAGGTTGGCTTCCGTGATGGTCTGGGCTGTGCACACCACCTTCAGTAGTTTCTTACGGTCCTGGGCAGAGCAATTGCCGTACCAGACCGTTGCACCGGACAGTATGGTTTCAGTGGTGCATCTGTAGAAGTTGGATATGCCAAATTTCCTGAGCCGCCTGAGGAAGAAGAGGCATTGCCGTGCCTTCTTGACTGTTGCATTTACGTGGGAAGTCCAGGACAGGTTGACGTTGTTGACATGCTCACTGAGCTGGCTTGTTTTTGTTCAGACATTTTGTCACCATGCTAGGTAACATCATCAGTGAGACCTCCGATGAAGTGATGTTGTTCAACTCCGCTTGGAATTTATACTGTCTGGTCTGTTATGGTGAGTTGTGTCATTTCTGGTTTTGTTCCGTATGGGTTTGTATTTGGGGTCTGTATGTTTATTGATTGCCTTATGGGTTGAGAACCACACCTCTGGGAATTCCCGTGCATGTGTGTTTGGCTTGGACTACTATGGTTACCTTGTCCCAGTTAAACTGATGGCCTTCGTTGTCTGAGTGTACTGAAATTAGGGAAAGTATGTCATGTTGTTTTGCTGCTCGCTGATGTTTGTGCACAAGCCCACAGCCACGCTACGACAAACATTCGCAGGGATTAAAGACCCCATTGTCACAACATGCAGAACCAACGTGGTTTCTAAAATACCATGCGGTGACTGCCACAAACATTACATGGGACTGACAGGAAGGAAACTAGCCATCAGAATACACGAACATCAGCTAGCAGCAAAACGGCGCGACGAGCTTCATTAATATCAATACGCTAGGACAATGAGAGCCCATCGGTTTAACTGGGACAAAGTAACCATAGTAGCCCAAGCCAAGTATGGACATGCATGGGAATTCCCAGAGGCATGGTTCTCAACCCATAATGCAATCAACAAACACGTAGAATTGGACCCCAAATACAAACCCATACAGATCAAAACCGGAAATGACACTACTCACCATAACGGACCAGACAGTATAAATTCCGAGCGGAATAGAACAACATCGCTTCATTGGAGGTCTCACTGATGATGTTACCTAGCGTGGTGATGAAATTTCTGAACGAAAACAAGCCAGCTCGGCGAGCAAGTCAACAACCTCACCCACAACCCGAGCTATAAATCTTTGCTGAAACCTTAAAAATGCAGGACAGGTTGTCAGTTACCGTCACTTCAAGGATCTTGATGCTCTTCACTCTCAACCCCAGTTCCGTTACTGTAAATGGGGATGTGTTCTCCTCCTTTCTTTCTGCAGTCAATGATCAGTTCTTTAGATTTACCAACATTGAGAGACAGATTGTTTTGATTGCACCACATCACCAAGCCCTCCATCTCTCTTCTGTCATTTAACCTGTGGTTGTTAGATATCTATCCCACTACAGTGGTGTCATCAGCGAACTCCTTACAAGAAGTGTTTACCCTAAATTCCTGTTCCCGATTGCTGTCCAGTAGTCAAAGTAATGCATCCATGTGGTCATTGGGTAAGGAGTGGATTGGGCTATGTCATGGTTCTTCTGCAATTGAATGGCAAATTGACATTCAGATACAGGAAGGCTTCCTGGATTGTGTTGTCAGAGACTTTTCAAGCCTTCGGAACTGGACCCCAGCAGTAGTCAGAGATAGTAGGAACTGCAGATGCTAGAGAATCCGAGACAACAAGGTGCAGGGCTGGATGAACACAGCAGGCCAAGCAGCATCATAGGAGCAGAAAGGCTGACGTTTCGGGCCTAGACCCTTCATCAGAAAAGGGGGAGGGGAAGGGGGTTCTGAAATACATAGGGAGAGAGTGGGAGGCGGATAGAAGATGGATAGAGGAGAGGATAGGTGGAGAGGAAACAAACAGGTCGAAGAGGCGGGGATGGAGCCCGTAAAGGTGAGTATAGGTGGGGAGTTAGGGAGGGGATAGGTCAGTCCAGGGATAACGGACAGGTCAAGGGGG
>NC_063354.1:45349969-45399145 GCF_021869965.1 Rhincodon typus | reverse complement strand
GGCTCCATCCCCGCCTCTTCGACCTGTTTGTTTCCTCTCCACCTATCCTCTCCTCTATCCATCTTCTATCCGCCTCCCACTCTCTCCCTATTTATTTCAGAATACCCTTCCCCTCCCCCTTTTCTGATGAAGGGTCTAGGCCCGAAACGTCAGCCTTTCTGCTCCTATGATGCTGCTTGGCCTGCTGTGTTCATCCAGCCCTGCACCTTGTTGTCCCAGCAGTAGTCAGCTCTAGGACCAAGGGGAAAATCCAAGTGTGTGAAGGCACCCATCAGTTCAAGGGAAAGCTGTTAGCGGTATACCGTCTGTGTGGGGTTTACTCTAATTTAATGAAAATATGCATATTTATGATGTATGTCATCATATTCTTGGACCATCCCATATTGCTTCCAAACACAGCAACATTAATGAAGTGTACTTATCATTCCTCTGTGGGTAAACAAATGTTGAAATCCCATTTTGTTACATGCTACTGTGGATTTTTTTTATTGCTATCTTGGGCTCCAGTTTCTGCACCTCTGTCCATTTGACCACAAAAGTTGTGAATGAGTGGCTTTCATTATTTGTGCAAATATTTTTACCTCTATATGCTGTTTAACCTCTCAAGTTTCTGAAGCCTGGGGTGCACAGCAAGCTCGGAGGTAACATGTCATAGGTGAGAAATAGGTCTCCGGTGTTTAGGAGTAATGAATATGGACGATTGTCAGGTATGACAGCATTTATGAATGTTTTTGAGTTTCTGGAGCATTTCTCTAGTTTAGCAGTACAGATACAGGGGTGAAGTGTGATATTTGTTTATGAGACAATTCTTGGGTTTGAGAGTATTTCGAGAGAATTCCCAGGCATAACAGTACTGCAGAGTTAGGTTGTAGGTTTAATCAGCATAAGGGCTAAATATCAAGTGCCTCTGTACTAGGTAGAAAGTCACAGCAACATGTAGGGAACGGGAAAATCCTAGCCTGTTAAAATGTAAGCTTGGGACTGGGGAGATGACAGTGTGTTGGCAGTAGGTGGAGAGGATGTGGGGCCCCCGGACTCAGTAGAATTTAAGAGTCTACAATAATCCAGAAGAATTGGAATCCTATGCATCAGGGAGCAATGAATGAAATGGTTGTGGAAATGTGTTTTACTGTGGGAGAGGTGCGCAATAGGAGAATGACAGGATCAGAGGGCATGTTCCTACTGTAGGTTGTTTCCTCCAAATTCCTAGTTGTCAGCCAATAAATCTGCTGTCACTCTTACCTGCCTGCAGTCAGTGTGTCTAGTGAGCATGAGAAGCATTGTGGTGTTCAATGTCAGTGTGCATGGTTAGTTTGCAGCATACAGTGTCATTTTAAAGTCAACATGTCGTCAGTGTGCAGTCAGCGTATTCAGTCTGTGTATAAACTTGTATATGTTGGTTTCTGCCAGAACCATCAAGGATATCTTGGGTAGATTTGTATCCACTAATCCTTCTTTTTGATGTTCGTCAAAGCTACTGATATCGTGTTGGTAAGAATGCCCACATGACATCTTAGACAGAAGATAGGTGAACCTTGATGAACAGTAAGTAGGTTTATTACATAGTACTTAATAACTAATTACAATACAGCTGAGATAAATGATCTTGGCTTGACTTAAGAGTAAGTACAAGTTACTTTTATCTACTTTTTTTTAAACCGTAAGAAGAGTAATTGAAGCACTGGTTAGCTCTTTCCAGGAACTTTTGTTGATGAGTGAACCTTATGTTGTGATGTCAGTTAATCCCTTCAGTTACCAATACCTTAAATGACAACACCCAGTCAGGACATAGTTAACATGTACAGTCAACTAATGCATTATTTCCATATTAAACGCTGGTTCTAGGTCAGGATTTGAATGGACTACATTAGACCTGATTTAGGGCAGGGTGGAGCCTGATAGGTGAGAATAGGCAGGGCTGTGGGAGGAGGGCCATTGGGAAGGACCAACAACTGGGAATGCCTCTGAAGAAGGTCTATTAACTGTCATGCTCTCTGTCTTTCTTTCTCTTTCTCTGTCTCCTTCTCTCCTTATCTACCCAAGCCACTCCCTCACCCGTCGCTATCTTTCTCTTCTTTCCTGTTCTCTGTCACACATTCAAATAATGTTCCCTCTAAGTTGTGTGTCTTCTCAGCAACGTGAAATTCGTCATGCAGGCTGCATGCAAATTAACCCTTTAAGTTAACACTTGTGTGCATTCCCACAACAAGATGTATAAGGGCTATGCACACAAAGAAATATTAGAGGGAACATTGCACTCAGATATTCCCTGTTACTGTATCTCTTTTAACTATAACTATATATGTATATTTTTTCCTTACTGTCTGACTGTGTGTTTCTCATTTCTCTCAAAGAGGTTGCAGAGATTGGTTGGAGTGAGGTCGTGGAGTGAAATGAAGATGATGAGGAAGATTTTGAACTAAATATACCAAGGGACAGGTAACCAATGTAGGGGATAAGAAATAGATGAATAGGATAGGAAGAGTGAAATATTATGTAAGGTAGACCTGAAGCTGAAGTAGAGGAGAGAGAGTGAGAGAACAAAATGGAGGAAATGCAACTCCTGTTTCTGATGATGCTGTTGTCTTATTACAGAACCAGTCCTAGGCCTGAGAAAGAGAGACTACTGGCACTGGTTGGAGCAACTTCCACAGCTGGATCCCTGTAGCGGGTAATACATGAATTACTATTTTAATGGAGTTTTACTGTGCAGCAGGAGACCATTTAACCTATCATGCCTCAGCTGGTTCAGAGAGAGTCCAAATAGTTTCCCTCCCCTGCTGTTTCCCCTTTATTCAATTCCTTTCTACTGCTATTCTTAAATCTATTTCTATCACCCTTTCTGGTACATGTGCATTAGTTTGGATGGAATACACAATCAAAGAACTTAGTGAGAATGTTGGATGTGGCTCATGGTTTGTCAGCCCATCCAATAACATAAATCTGGTGGTTACAGCCTTGAATAAAATTAGAAAAGGGCAGACGATGGCCGAATGGGACATGAGCTGTTTGTAAGTGATATTAGACATGACAGTTACATCTGAGAAAGAGAGGTAATGCTGAGTTGGTTGTACGTTTTGATTGAAGGTTGGTGGATTGTCTGTCTGTGATTTTGGTTATTCTACACCTCCAGAAAACAAGGAAGCAACTCCCATTTCATTGTGACCTCAGCATGTTACAGTCACATAACAGCCAATGGATTACTTTTCTTGTTATTTGACCATAATTGGCTGTGGCAGGACATTGAACGTTTTCTGCTGCAGGTTAGATTCTCCCTTAAACAGATTTTTAAAATGTCTGAGCTAGGAAACAGAACAGTAAGACTAATGTGAACAAAGCAAGTAACCTATGTATTCCTTTAATCAATCGGATTAAAGGATTATAGAGCAACAGCAAAAACTGGAGGAAGATTAGGTCAAAAGAGAGAAGAAAGACCAAGTCATTTTTTTAATAAACTGCATTTAAAATTTGAAAATCTCCAAAGATAAAGCATTTATGCAATAATTAATTTTCAGTGCCAAAGAAGTTCACCAGCAATAATGATCATTTATTGTGTAGATAGACTAAATTAATAAGCCTCAACTTTCTATGTTATGTGCAATAATTTTATGCTATTCAGTGAGTTTCACACTTAAAGCAGGCAGTAACATACTATTTCTGCAAAGCATTACAGTGGAGCAACATGACATAAACAATTTTTTGGACATTTGCATTTAGCCACGTACCTGCCTTTGCCTGTAGTTGCGACAGTTTTAATGTATAAATTTGTGTGTACCTTTTCTATTCCCTCAGGTTGATTCAGGTGTCATTGGCCTTGGAGAAAACTATTGCCTGCAAAAAGCTGCTGACAGCACAAGGCCGGGGACGGCATTATATCCGACAGGCCCTCAACCAAAAGATCCTGGCAATTACCGTACAGCATCTTCGCCACACGCCAAGATTCATAGAGGTGACTGCACCTGTTCACTCTTTCCTACATGCCTTCTTACACATTTCTTCACAAAATCTGTAAAATACCCTTCTACCATACCAAATTTTTAGTGCTTTCTTCATGTATTGCTCCACCAGTTCCACATATATCTCTTTATTCTGCCTTTACAAATGACCCTCCGCGTCCAATCCTCCAGTGTTAGATGCCACTCAGTGGGTAGCTCTCACTTCTGAATCAGAGGATTGTGGGTTCAAGTTTAACTCCGGGATTTAAGCACAAAAATCAAAGCCAATGCTCCTGTGCAGTACTGAGGGAGTACTTTCCTGTCAGAGGTGCCATCTTTCAGATAGGAGAACTTTATCACAGTGGTCATGTTAGTGGTCATGTTTGACTTAGAGGACAGCACTGATCCTCTGAAGGCATGAGTACAAACCTCACCATTGCAGCCTGGGGATATTTAAATTTAATTAATGAATTAAAAATTTTTTATTGAAACCTCATGTCAATCATCTTGATCATGAAATTATCGAACTGTTGTAACGACTTATTGGATTCACTAATATCCACCAGGGAAAAAATTCTACCACTTCCAACCTGTCTGGCACACACATGACTCCATACCTACGCAGGATGGACTATCTTGACCTAGTCACCAGAAATGATAAAGTCGCAACGTGTCCAGTTACCTCCTTGCTAACACATGGGAGCTTGTGCCAAAATGGAGAAAGCAGTCCAACAAATGAGTCAAACCACAGTCTAACATGGTAACCAACAGCAACAGAATTGTATTCAAGCTATAATCTGTAATCTCACAGTACAGCATATCTCCTACTCTAACATTACCATCAAGTCAAGGCAGCAACCCTGGTTCAACGAAAGTCTAAGACAGCAGGACAGGAGCAACTCTAGGCAGAACAAAAATACTTCGGTAAAATTTGGACACAGAGCTACTAACAAGCTGAACAGTGGAAGCAGCATATGTATACAAAGATAAATAATTTCTTAAGCAACAGATCGGATCAAAACTCTGCTAACCTACCTCATCTAGTCATGAATGGTGGTGGACAATTGAAGAACTAAGAAGGGGAAGAGGCTCCATGTCCATCCTCATCCTTAATGATGGGGGATCTTCACCGGCCAGATTCAGCTGGTAGTGAGAATGGAATGATCCACCTTAGCCTTATCCTGAGGTCCCCAGCATCACAACTACCAGTTTGATTCACATCACATGATAAGGGTATTTGGGATATTATAAGGCAAGATTTATTAAATATAACTATGTCTGACTATTCCCCGAATAGTCAATGAGACACCATCCTGTTTTATTGTTCTTTGATTTTCCTGAATAGTTTGATATAACTGAGCAGCTTGCTGGGCCATTTCAGAGGGCAGTTGCCTTAGGTCTGGAGTCACTTGGCTAGACCAGGTAATGTCATGGGCACCATCACTGAAACTAGCATTTTATTCCAGATTCATTGAACTAATTAAATTTAAATTTCCCCAGCTGCCCTGGTGAGACTTGAACTTGTGCCTGCAGTGCATTATTCTAGGCCTCTGAATGACTAGTCCAGTAACATGACAACAATTCCCATAGTGCTGAGAGAAATAAAACTATCACAAAATCAAATTTTTGATGGCTACATTACATGTTCATGGGGAAGTCCCATAGAGATTTTGAGTTTATAAATAAAAGAGCCTGTGCTAATCTTTTAGAACTTCCCTTGGCCTATGTTGAATTTATCTGAGGGTGATTGTTCATAAGAACACAAGAACTACGAGCATAAGTAGGCACTTCAACCCCTTAAACATGCTTCACCACTTAATATGTTCGCAATTGATCTCATCTCAACCTTAACTCCACTTTCCTGTCTGATTCCCAAAGCCCTTTAACTCATTACTAATTAAAAATCTGTCTCCTTCTTAAGTTTATGCAGTGTTGGTATCCACTGCAGTCAAGGTAATGAATTCCACAGATTCATGACCCTATGAGACAAGTAATTCCCCTCCTCATCTCTGTTTTAACTCTGTCACCCCTTTACCTAAAACTGTGACTCCATTCTAGATTGCCCACAAGGGGAAAAATCCACTCAAAGCTGTTCTGTAGCTAATCCCTCCCTTTTCTTGTTCCAGTGGTATGACCCTGAGAGCTCTGTCCTTGCCAAAGAGTGCTTTGCAGGTAAGTCATCTAGCTGTTTGGCATTCTTTCGAAGCAGGATTTTCTGGGGTTAGGGGAGGGATGATTAATGGATGGAGTGAGAGGTTTATGGGAGGAAGTAAGGGTTTGAGGAATGGGTGATGAGAGGAGTTTATGGTCAAGGTGATCATGAGTTGATGGTAAAGCATGTCTTGAAAGAACAGTCAACATTCTTATTTTCCTTCAAAGACAACGAGAGTCCAAGGAACCCCTTTAAGGAGGGGTTAATTTAAATAATTAAGATTATTCAAAAGCTGCCCTCCAGAATATTGTTTGATGGTTTGTGAGAAACATGGATGATATGAGCTGCATGTCAAGTCTGTGCCATCACTGGTGGAGTAATTTATGAACATCCCTGTATGTAATGATTGTACAAGCTTATCCTACAAATTATACATTCCTTACTCAAGAATGTAAGGATTTCCATTGTACACTTCCTACCAAGAAGTCACTCAAGGTGTAAGTTTAGCTAATATTAAATGTCTCCTGTTCTGGGTCAAAGGCATATCAGCGCTAGGTCTGATCCAGTACAACTCAATTTTCATCTTTCTTCCTGTTTCTTTTCATACAGAACCATTCCTTTCACTGCTGCTGGTCTTGTCACAGATGAACTTCACTCTTGACTTGCAGGTTAGTGTCTGTTTTCCTCCTCTACTTGAGTTCACTGCTCAAAGGCAAATCTGACCCACAGTACCATGACCTCCATCACAGATAGGACAAGGAGGTGGGTCTGCTTGACAGAAGACAGAACTAAAGTGGTTGTTTAATTGCTCTGTCATTTCCTTTCTCTACATTTATCAATTTTCCCATTTCAGACTGTAAGGGACCTATATTTGTCTGCAGTCTCTTTTCACGTACTTACCAAAGATGTTGCAGTTTGCTTTTATGTTTCTTACAAGTTTACTCCCATATTCTATTTTTCCCCTTTCAGTCAATCTCCTGCCCTTCCATTGCTGAATACTAAACTGCTACCAGTCCTCAATCTTGCTACTTTTTCTAGCAACTTCCCTTTGGATCTAATACCATCCTTATTTTATTATTTGTCACAACTGGACACTTTTCCTGTTATGTTCTTTTACCCCCAAAAAAATGTAACTGTTGTATTAGTTCCTTAAATATAGTTATTATCATGTCTTTTAATGATATTAGTAAGTCTATTGCAGCCAACTCACTCACCATCATACCTTGGAGATAGTAAAAACTGCCGACGCTGGAGTCAGAGACAACCCAGTGTCTAGCTGGAGGAACACAGCAGGTCAGGCACCATCAGAGGAGAAGGAAAGTTGATCTTTCCTAAGAAGGGTCCTGACCTGAAACGTCAACATTCCTGCTCCTCTGATGCTGCCTGACCTGCTGTGTTCCTCCAGCTCCACACTGTGTTATCACCATTGTACCTTCATTGTTTCAGATTGGTCTCCTTCACTTTCTATTCCATTGAAGAATTCTGTTATGTTATGATCACTTTTTCCTAAATGACCCCTTGCAACAAAATTATTAATTAACCTCTTTGTTAAAAATCTTATATACACTCCAGGAATTGATTCACCACAGTATTATTGCTTGCCCAGTCTATATGTAGACTAAACTCACCCATGATTACTGTAGCACCCTTGTTGCATTCACTTCTAATTTCCTGTTTAATCCACCTCTCACCTCTCTAGCCCTGTCTAGAGGCCTATGCAGGGCAGTCCTGAGTTATAAGTGGGTTCCATTTCTGAGTATGTACATAAGTCAATTTATATAAAATTTTGAACACAACACAGTACAATATAAAATAGTCATTTGTAAATACAAGCAACTGTTCGCATGTGGGATCCTTAAAATTGTTATTAATGTGGGATCTTCTTTGTAAGTACAAGTGTTTGTAAATTGGGGATGGTATGTAGTCAACCCCCTCTAATGTTTCTGGTCCTTGTTGCTTCTTGGCTCCACCCAAACTGGTTCCATCATCAATATCCTTTCTCACTACTGCATTGATTTAATCTTTCACTAAAAGTGTTACCAAACCACCACTACCTTTTTGCTTCTTCTGAATTTACCCAGAGGATACAGAAAACATCCCAGCTATAACTCTATGATTCTAAATCAGGATGTGGAATGAAAAGAGGAACTTGATGAAGTTACAATCATCAGGGAAATGGTACGAAGGAAACTTATGGTCCAGGACCCAGATACTGGTAGACTTAGAGTCTCAGAGATCTACAGCACAGAAAAAGGCCCTTTGGCCCTTCGCATTCCTGAAGGTCAAAAACAACCACCTAAGAATTCTAATCCCATTTTCCAGCACTTGGCCCATGGCCTTGGCATTGCCTCTACCACCCCTACAGGCAGTGAGTTCTAGATTGGCAGCACCCTCTGGATGAAAACATTTTCTCTCATTTCTCCTCTAAACATTCTTCTTTACCTTAAATCTATGCTACTGATCCCCCCCATCAAGGGGAAATATTTCTTCCTGCCTTCCTTATCTAAGCCCCTCATAATTTTATACATATGAATCATGGCCACTCTCAATCTCCTCTGCTGTAAGGAAAACAACCTCCGTGTATTCAAACTGTTTTCATAACAGAAATTCTCCTGCCCAGGCAACATCCTGGTAAATCTCCTCTGTGCTATCACATCCTTTCTATAATTTGGATTCCAGAACTGCACAGAGTACTCTAGCTGTGGCCTAACTAATGTTTTATACAGTTCCACAAAAACAGCTCTGCTCTTAAACCATATGCCTTGGCTAATAAAGGCAAGCGTACCATATACCTTCTTAACCACTTTATTGTCATGTTCTGACATTTTAAAGGAACCGTGTACATGCATACCAAAGGTCCCTTTGATCCTTGGTGCTGCCCAGGGTCCTACGGTTCATCATTTATTCCCTTGACTTGTTTGTCCTTCCCAAGAACATCACCTCACATTTGTCCTTGGGTCTTAAAAGAGGTTGCCCATGATGTAGTAGATGAGTTGGTATTAATTTCCCAAAATGCATTAAATTCTGGAAGGTACCATCAGATTAGAAATATAATCCATCTATTCAAGAAGGGAGAGAGGTAGAAAACAAGAAACTATAGGCCAGTTAGCTTGACGTCTGTCATGGGGAAGGTTGTGGAATTGATCAATTGGTCACAATTGGAATTGGTCACAGCTGAGAACTTCAAAAAATTTAAGTTAATCAGGAAGCGTCAGCATGGTTTTGTCAAAGAAAAATCGTGTTTAGCCAAAACAGAGAACTACTGCATAAATCTGATATGCAGAGAAATCTGCGTGTTCACTTGCATGAATCACAAAATGTTAGTGTGCAAATGACTCTAGGTGCAGCGAGTAATTAAGAAGGCTACTGGATTGCTATCCTTTATTCTGAAAGGAATTGAATATAAAAGGGAAAACATCAGAGGGCAGTGGTTGGATTGTCTCTTATTGGAGATGGTCATTGCCTGGCATTTCTGTGGCACAAATGTTACTTGCCATTTGTCATCCCAGACCTGGATATTGTCCAGATCTTGTTGCATTTGATCATGGACTCTTTTAGTATCTGAGGAGTCACGAATGATGCTGAACATTGTGCAATCATTGGCAAACATCCCCATTTCTGATGGAGGGGAGGTCATTGATGAAGCAGCTGAAGATGGTTGGGCCTAGGACACTACCCTGAGGAACTCCTGCGGAAATGTACTGGAGCAGAGATGACTGATTTCCAACAACCACAGCCATCTTCCAACCAGCACAGAGTTTGGCCTCTTATACCCATTTATTCCAGTTTTGTTAGGGCTCCTTGATGCCATACTTGGTCAACTGCAGCCTTGATGTCACCTCACCTCTGGAATTCATCTCTTATGTCTATGTTTGAACCAAGGTTGTAATGACGTCAGTAGCTGAGTGGCCCTGGTGGAACCCAACCTGGGCATCACTGAGCAGGTTATTGCTGAGCAGTTGCTGCTTGATAGCACTGTTGATGACACATTCCATCACTTTACTAATAATCAAGAGTAGACTGATGGGGTGTTAATTGACTGGGTTAGATTTGTCCTGCATTTTGAACACAGGACATATCTGACCAATTTTCCATATTGTCGGATAGATGCCAGTGTGGTAGCTGGACTGGAAAGGCTTGGCTAGGGCAACGGCAAGTTCTGGAGCACAAGTCTTCAGGACTATTGCCAGAATGTTATCATAGCCCATAGCCCTTGCAGTATCCAGTGTCTCCAACCATTTCTTCACATCTCATGGAGTAAATTGAATCGGCTGAAAACTTGTGACTACATCTGTGATGCTGGTGGCCATTGGAGAAGGCTGAGATGGATCATCCACTCAGCACTAATGACTGAAGATTGCTGCGAATGCTTCAGCCTTATCTCTTGCATTGATACGCTGGGCTGTTCCATCATGGAAGATGGGGATATTTGTGGAGCCTTCTCCTCTGGTGAGTTGTTTAATTGTGTACAACCATTCACGACTAGACGTGGCAGGACTGCGGAGCTTAGATCTGATCTCTTCGTTGTGGGATCGCTTACCTCTGTCTATCACTTACTGCTTATTCTGTTTGGCATGTAAGCAGTCCTGCTTAGTGGCTTCACCAGGTTGACACCTCATTTTTAGGTATACCTGGTACTGCTCCTGGCATGTCCTCCTGCGCTCTCCGTTGAACCAGGGTTGATCCCCTGGCTTGATGGTAATGATTGAGTGGGGGATGAGGTTACAGATTGTGCTGGAGTATAATTCTGCTGTTGTTGATGGCCCAGAGTGCCTCATAGATGAGTCTTGACTTGTTAGATTTGTTTGAAGTCTGTCCCATTTAGCACATTGATAGTGTCAAACAACATGATGGACGGTATTCGCAATGTGAAGGTGGGACTTTGTCTCCAGGCAGAATATGAGGTGGTCAATCTTACCGATACTATCATGGACAGATGCATCTGCAGCAGGCAGTTTGGTAAGGTTGAAGCAAAGTATGTTTCTCCCTCTTGTTGGTTCCCTTACCACCTTTAGGACCCAACCAGCTTGATCAGTAATGCTGCTGCTGAGGACGTTGAAATTCCCCATCCAGAGTATATTTTGCACTCTTGCCACCCTCAGTGCTTTCTCCAAGTATTGTTCAACATTGAAGAGCACCTATTCATCAGCCGAAGGAGGACAGTACATGGTAATCAGCAGGAAGTTTTCTTGCCCATGTTTAACCTGAAGCTATGAGACCTCTTGAGGTCCAGTCAAAGCTGAGGTCTCCCAGGGCAACTCTATCCTGACTGTATATCACTGTGTTGTCGCCTCTGCTGGATCTGTCCTGCCACCTCTGCTGGGTCTGTTCTGCTGGTGGGGCAGTACATATGCAGGGATGTTGATAGTGGTGTTGGGACATTGTCAGCTATGATTCCATGAGTGTGACTGTTAGTCTGTTGCCCAATTTTGGGACAGCTATCCCAATTTTGGCATTAGACCCCAGATGTTAGTAAGGAGGACTTTGCAAGGTCGATAGGGTTATTTCTACCGTTGTCTTTTCCAGTGCCTAGATTGATGCCAGATGGTCTGTTTGGTTTCATTTCTTTGTTGAGACTTCATAGCGATTAATACAACTGAGTGGCTCGCTAGGCCATTTCAAAGGGCAGTTGAGAGTTAACCAGATTGCTGTTGGTCTGAAGTCAAATGTAGGCCAGACCAGGTGAGGATGGCAGATTTTCTTCCCTGAAGTACATTAGTGAACCAGATGGGTTTTTCCTAACAATTGATAATGGTTTCATGATCATCAATAGATTCTTAATCCAGATTTGTTTTATTGAATTCAAATTCCAGCATCTGCCTTGGCAGGATTCGAACTCGGATCTTTAGCTAATTAATAGACCAGCAATAATACCACAAGGTCATCGCCTCTTTGAATATTTTGAAGATGGAAGTAGATAGATACTTTTAAGGCAAGGAAATCAAAGTTTATTGGGGGTAGATAGAAATGTGGAATTAGGAACAGAAACAGATCAGCCATGATCTTATTGAATGGCGGAGCAGGCTTGAGGGATCAGATAGGTCCTAATTCATACACTTGAGGGTGTTTAAAAGTTTTGAATGGATTTCATGAAGGAGATTTTTCAGTGTTAGGTGTATCTGAGGGAGAACTCTCTTAGATTTTTAGAAGTTGATTTTTAAAAAATCTTTGTGTGTTTGCTGAGATGTTCCCATAATGGATACTGGGTGAGTGACTGTGGAGGTTCCCTGTGGAATATGGAGGATATGCATTTATGCGCCAGCAAAGAAATTGTATGGGGAGCATGCTGGGGACTGAAGGCATGAAAGCCTAGCAGTCTTTTTGTGCAAATAGGCTGAAGCCACTTAGAGCAAAAATCTTGCATGCAGAGTTCAGTTCAGGATATTTTCCAACAGAAGCTTCCTGCGTTGATGGTGAAAATGTGCTCCTTCATAATCAGCATTAAACAATCCTGGGTCTGATATGACTCAGGATAGATTTAAGTCAAAACTGAAAGAACTGCTGTGAATCAGGAACAAGAACAGAAGTTGCTGGAGAAGCTCAGCAGGTCTGGCAGCATCCAGTTCTGAGGAAGGGTCACTGAACCCGAAACATTAACTCTAATTTTTTCTTCACAGATGCTGCCAGACCTGCTGAGCTTTTCTAGATGTAAGTCAATTTGTTCTACCTCATTACTATATGTCAGTCTCCAAATTGCCCACTGCTGTCTCCAACTCCACAATGGTGTTCTTTTCTGAGTGAGCTCTCAGGCTTGGTGTTACTTGTTGCCAACTAAGCCTGACAAACTTGTTTTAATTTAAGGGCCTAGCGCATGTTTGCTTCAGTGTATATAGATGTATTCATCACGCTATTATATTTCTGTTTGGGTTCTTTTGCAGAACAGTAGTTTCTTGGATGAGAGCTGGCTGCTTCCGGTAAGTATTTTTTGTCTTTGAAATGTAATTGGAGGGTGTGGCAGTAATTTGATACTTTCATGGCAGAAGGAGATTATTTACATAGAATATACATAGAATGTGCAGAACAGAAACAGGCCATTCAGCCTAACAGGCTTAAAATAGCATTTATGCTGTGTACATGCTTCTTCCTAACTTAATTAACAAACCCATTTTATTTCTTTTTCTCATGTGTTTATCTAGCTTGACTGTAAATTAAGCTGTGCTTTTCACCTTAAACTTATACTCTACAAATGTTTTTTCTCCTAAATTCGCCACTAGTGACTATCTTGTATTTATGTCCTCTGGTTTAACTGCAGTGGAAACATGTATTTTATATTTACCCTATCAAACCTCTTCATAAATTTAAAAATTTCTATCAAGTCACTCTTCTGGGGCAAAGACTTCAGTCTTCTTACTCTCCTGCTCGTGATAAAATCTGAGCTCTGGTATCATCATTGTAAATCTTTTTTTTTAAAACAATGGTTACCAGAACTGTTTATTGCACCGATGTAGTAGTTTTGCAGTTCTGAATCATCCCTTCTTTCCTGAAGTTGCTGCCTCCTGCTGGGTTTTCAAGAACACAATCACTAGTGCAGCCCAAGTTGCTACTGTACATCTGGAGACTGAGACAGTGAAAGCAGCAGTCTGCTTAACCATGGAGGTTAACCAATCCAAGCCTGATCTGTCTAAAAGCAATATTCAAACACATGCAGTTTCTAGCAGCAACTGATAGAATTGATATCCCTGGCTGATTGACCTGGAATCCAAGGCCAGTTGTGACATCACTACAAAGATCAACTAATTGTACAGAGCGGGACTTGAACCTGATACTTTAATGTTACAGATGTGTAGTGACTATTACTTTACAGACAGAACAAGCTCAATTGTTCAGTTGTACATTAACTCAATTGCTAGGAGGTTGAGTTTAATCCATGATTCTCTGGGCTGATCATTTTTGTAGGCTCCGTGCATATGCACTGAATAAGAACTTTGACTTATAAAGGTCTGTAACACCTATGTTGCATTACAGATTTGACATTGAATCCATGAGGGCAGATGATTGGTCAATAATGTTGTCTTTAAGAAATATCTTTAAAAAAGATGAGACAAGTTTAGGGCCTATATCAAAATAAAGAACTGCAGATGCTGGAGATCTTGATTCAAAAGATAAAAATACAGCAACTGGTAGTGGCACACCAGTAGATGAGCAAGCGTCTAGAATTGGAGGAGTGCAAATATCTGTGAGGGTTGTAGAGCTGGAGATGTTGACTGATATGGTGGGTGACAAAGCCATTGGAATAAAAGGAAAGATAATTTTAAAATCGAGGCATCTTTCAAACAGGAGTTGATGTAGATTGCCAAAATCAGGATGATAGGTGAATGAAATTTGATGTGAGTTAAGAAATTGGCAGTAGAATTTTGGATGACCTCATGTTATTCCTGGGAAATGTAGGAAGCATGCTTCAGATTTATCAAGTCTAAAGGTAAGACAATCAAGAATAAGGTTTTTAGCAAAAAAAACAGAGAATGTTGGAGAAACTGAGCAGCTCTAGCAGCATCTGTGGAGAGAGAAACTGAGTTAACACTTTGAAGTTGGTATAACTTCTTCAGAACTTTGCACAGGCTTTCAGCAGCAGATGAACTGAGACTGAGGCAGAGTCTGACTATGTTAGGGAGGTGTAAAAAATAAGTTAAAAACAGCTTTGCCATGGGAAAATTAATTCCACCTCCTACAGCTCAGGTGGGTAATTGGAATAAAATTTTAATTTAAAATCTAACATCTAAAAAGTTTTCATTCTTCTGTATCTGCTGTGCATTTCTCCTTCAATTCTCAGTTTTGTGTATGTTTAATTATACTTTGCTTTAGTGTTACTGACTAGACAGTATATAAGGCAATTTGATAAAGGAATTCAAAAACAGATGAGCTGAGAGGAAGTTTGTTGGACGTACTCCTTCATTTTTTATTACTTCAAATGTTTATTTTGTTGTCTTTTCTATAACTTTGTTCAGTTTTGTATGGTTTGATTGGACTATATACTTTTTATATTAGTTGTGCCCTGAAAGGGAAATTCTTCTCTGACAGCCCTGGGATAACTCCATGTCTTTCTTATTAGTTCATTAAAATGGTTCTGATCTTTCTGATCAGTTTCTTCTTCACACTGTGGTAGCTCGTCCTGACCTATAGCTGGGCATAGTGAGGATCCTATTCCCATGGTGAGACAGCTAATAATTGCTTCTTTTAAACCAGGTCTGTGAGACATATGACACAGTCCCCTGCCGGGAGCTGGGAATGGTGCTCAGGTAAGATCCAGCTGCCTCATGTTAGAAACAACTGCTGCCGATGTACAGTACTTGGCTTGGATATTTTCTAAGGAGCTATCTGAAGTGTGAACACATGCAGCATTCTCAACAAGATCAATTGTCGAAAGGTGCAAATGGTTATGATGTAATTACCTTGCAGAAACATGGCTGCATGATGACCACGACTGGGAACTCAAATTGCAAGGATATTCAATATTTGAGAAGACAGACAAGAAGTAAAACAAGTAAGACGAGATAGGATTACATTAGTAAAGGTGGTTCTCAGATCAGAAGAACACTGTGTCAAATCTTTTTGGTTGGAAACAGGAAAGAGCAAGGGGCAGCAGACATTGGCTGGAATTATTCATAGCCCAAATACTAGTGGTACCGTGGGACATGGAGATCAGAGAATCAAGAGATAAGAGAATATGGGCAACACAGTAATCATGGGTGACATTACCTACGTACAGACTGGTAAACCAACTGAGCACTAAAGCTATGGAGGATGGGTTTCTGGAATGTCTCGGGAATGGTTTTCTCGGGCAGTGTGGTGAAGAACCAATTGGAGGACAGGCAGTTTTAGATCTAATAATATGAAATAAAAAAGGCTATTTAATAATCTTCATTGTAAAAGAACTTTTAGAGATGAGTAACCGCAATATGATAAAAGTTTTACGTTATGTTTGAAAGTAAGGCAATTCAATCTGAAGTAAATGTGTTAAATTTGAATAAAGGAAATTATGAAAACATGACGTGGAAGTTGGCTGAGGTGGTTTAGCAAAATACATTAAAAGTTATGGCTGTACATAGGCAACGGACAGCCTTTAAAGAACACGGTGGCTCAGTGGTTAGAACTGATGCCTCACAGCACCAGGGACCCAGGTTTGATTCCACCCTTGAGCAACTGTCTGTGTGGGTGGTCTGGTTTCCTCCCACAATCCAAAGATGTGCAGGTTCAGTGGATTGGCCATGCTAAATTGCCCATAGAGTCCAGGGATGTGCAGGCTCGGTGGATTCGCCATGGGAAATGCAAGGTTACAGAGACAGGGTAGGGGATGAGTCTGGATGGGATGTTCTTTGGAGGGTCAGTGTGGACTTAATGGGCCGAACGGCCTGCTTCCATAACTGTAGAGATTCTGTGATGAACTGTTACATGGCTCGTATCAAATATACATTCTTTCAAGGTGCAAAACTCGCAAAAGGTCAGTCAACCATGTATGATAGAGGAAGTTAAGCATTGTATAAGATTAAAAGAAAAGGCTTAAAAAGTAGTCAGAAATAAGAATCTGAGGATGGGAAGATTTTAGAATACAGCAAAGAAGGACCAAGAAATTGAAAATGGCGAGGAAGAACAGAATACAAATGCAATCTAGAGAAAACAAAACAGAAAATTATTTTGTAAAAGCTTCTACAGATACTTAAAAAGGAAACATTTGGTTTGGATGTATGTGGGTCCATTAAGCAGAATGTGGGGAATAAATAGTGAGAAATAGAGAAATGACAAAAACTAAGTGATTACTTTGCATCTATTTTCAATAGGAAGATACAAGAAATCTCTCAGATTAAGAAATCCACATAATTAAGGAGTAGCTATTTATCAGACCCCATATTTACCTCACACACCCTTAACTGCAGATCCCCCAATCCCCTTGCGCCCCTCAGACTTTGATTTGATATACCTTCCCCCACCCTGGGACCAATCACCTGCTCCCACATCCCACCATACTAGACTGGACCTCTGCCAGGCCCAACCTGACACCATCAAACCCCACTCAACCAGCCCCTTTCCACACCTCCTGACCCGGTGGATGCAACCCGACCCCACCCAATCCCTGCTGCTAGACCCGACCCAACTCCCCGCCATACCAGAACCTCTGACATCCTGTCTCCCCAGACCCGAATTCTCCGACCCATCCCCAGCCTACTCTTAACACTGCATCATTTACCTCACACCCTGGCACCTTATCCCTTTCCCACTTATCGTTCAATCTATCTGCCACCCCTACTTACCTGGTACTATACCTCCTACTGCTCTGGCATCTTACCCTCCTGCACTACTGCCTCCCTAGCTGACCCCTACTAACCTGGCACCCTACTCCCAATTCATAAGAGTTTTCTACAGTTGTGAAAAAGACCCTTTGGTCCATCGGTGCAAGTAGTCAATCACATCAGTATTCACCTGGCATCCTTCCCAGCTGACATCCTACCCATTTGGCACCCTACTTATCTGGCAGTCTATCCCCTCTATCCATCTGGCAACGTACCCCCACCCCCCACACCCCCACCTCCCCAGTACCCTAACACCACATTTACCTTATGTACTAATGGTTTAATAGCAGTTGTCAACATGGCTGTCAGGATTTTTAAATTTTAGAATCTAGCAGCTGACTGCTGTGAAAATGAATCAATGTTTGCCTTCGCCTGATACTTCTGCACTACAAACGAACTGTCAGAATGGTAGTACGGCTCTGCATTTAGTATTCCTAATATATAGTTGGAGGAAATGTCTGTTCGTCAAAGCAATAAACTCTATAGTGATCTGGATATTTTGAAAGGAATCTGTAATGGGACATTAGGCTGTAAAATTAGACTTTCTGACAGTTGGCCTTTTCTTTCAGATACACTGATAGGCGTATTTTTGTATCGGAGGTGATTGCAGGAAGTCAAGCTGAAGCAGATGAATGTGTCCATGTTGGGGACATTATTGATGGAATCAATGGGATTTCATTGCGAAATGCTCAAAGAGGAGAGGTAAAGCACCAATGTACTCACTGGCAACAAATAGTTAGATCTTGTACTCAACACAGCCTTTACTTATGTATGATAGGGCCATTGAACTTAACAGGAGTAGGCCATTCGGCCTTTCCAACCTGCTGTGCCATCCAGTAGGGTCATCGTTGGTCTGATTGTGACCTCAATCCCACTGTCCTCATGATCTTTGACTTTCTTATGTATTTTTATTTAACCCTCCGTTGAATAAATATAAGACCTCAGCCTCCACTACTTTCGAGAGAAGAGCAATCCACACACTAACAACCTTCTGACAGAAGAAATTGCTCCTCATCTCCATTTTAAAAGGGAGACCTTTTGTTCTTAAACTATGCCCCTAATTCCAGTCTTCCCTGCAAGAGGAAACTGCTTCCCAGATCCATGGCTAATCCATCCAACCAGCAATATTGCTGGACACTATGGGCAATTTAGCATGGCCAGTGCACTTAACCTGAGGAAACCTGACTACCCAGAGAAAACCTATGTAGACTCTGGGAGAATGTGCAAACTCCACACAGACGGTTGCCTGAGGCTGGAATCAAACCCAGGTACCTGGCGCTGTGAGGCAGCAGTACTAACCACTGAGCCACTGCGCCGCCCTATGGGACCAACCTGTTTAACATTTCTTCATAAGATAATCCTCTCACCCTTGGAATAAAGTCATGTGAATCTTTTCTGAACAGCTTTGAGTGCATCTATATCCTTTTCTCAAAACAGGAGACCAAAAATGTATATAATACTCCAGATGTGGCCTCACCAGAGTTTCAGTAAAACTTCTCTATTTTGATATTCCATTCCCTTTGTAATTATGCCAACAAACTATTTGTCTTCCTCATAATGTGCTGTACCTGCATGTACCTTTTTGCTGATTCATGTACCAACACACTCTGATCCTTTGCACCTCATTTATGTAATCTCTCTCCTTTTAAATTAAATGCTGCTTTTCTACTCCTGCTGCCAAAGTGAACAAGTTCACATTTTCCCATATCACACTCAATCTATCGATATCTCTTTGCAAAGTTTCTAGCTCCTCTTGACAATTTACTTTCTGACCTGTCGTCATCAGTAAGTTGACCTATTGTACATATAGCCTGTCCATTCATGTCATTGATATAGTTTGTAAATAGTTAAGGTTTCAACAGTGATCTGTATGGCACTTCACTAGTTACAGCTTGCTTCTTACTCAAAAAAGACCCAAAATAGAAATTATTGGAGAAACTCAACAGGTCTGGCAGCATCTGTGGAAAGAAAAGAGTTAACGTTTCAAATCTGTGACCATTCTTCAGTTTAGTAGATTGTTCAATGAAAACATGAAACGTGAGTGAAAATTATCCTCATTTTCTCGCCACATCTTTTGCACCTCCTTTTTGTGTTTGGCTCCAGGCACAAACAGTTTTGCAGAAACTTCGAGGAAAACCTTTAAGTTTTCAGATGATTCGCTGGAAGTGGCACGATGGTACAGTGTATGGACCCATGCTGCCTCATCTGCAACTGATGCAAAAAGAGATCCCTAACTTCCATCTCCGATGCGATAACAAATCAAATGAAGAGATGAAAGAAGATGGTTTGGGGGAAGACAGGTGAGAAACTTGGCAAGTTACAGACTCACACCCCAGCCTATGCCCTTCTTACCGGCCATGATGTGCATCCCTGGTTGCAAGCTGTGTTGTATCTGGGTGTGCACCCAGCCTGATTAATTACCCTCTAATCTGGTTTGATCAACTGAATTAATATGTATTATTAAGGTATAATTGATATCCTCTTATCACCCTCATCCTGATGGCCACATTTGTGTGCAGCTGCATCAAGTTCTGTGTGTGAACCCTCAGTACCAGTACTGGTATTATAAAGGATGGGTTTGGTTATATTGCCATGGAATACTTCAAGTAGTTGGACTGTACCATATTATCTATCCTTTGGGGAAAGGCCTGTACAGAAAAACATTTTTGACCACAAGTCCTTCAGGCAGTGGTCTGCATGCAATTTTCTCGAGGCTCTGTGGGAAGAGAAGATGGTGGATCCTGTCAGGTGGTTCACTGAGCAAAATATCAAAATCATTTGGCAGAATCCCTCATGACCAGCACTTTAAAACAAGCTCCAAGGAGTAGCTGGGCTGATGGCGAGAAGGGCACTCCCCGTCAAATCATTTATGCTCACCTGGACTGTCTGTGTCACCACATGCTGCCCTCAATTCAGCTGCGGTGATGAAGAGACCATCGCATACCTCCTTCTGGAATGTGCCTTTTATAGAGAAGGTCTGAGGTAGAGGCAATGGGAGGGGATCATTCTGAGCAATTCTGTGACTGTGCGCTCTACAGGCTGTTCCCAGGGACGCACAGCAAGGCAAACATCAACTGTGCCTGGAGGACCATCACCTCAGTGAAAAGACACTCTTTGGTGAAAGATGTTGTCTATGACAGACTGTTGTAGACTGGCACACTCCAACGTTCAAAGCAATTGGCTGAGGGATGCGCCGAAATTTGGGGCAAACACCACAAAAGTGCATTGGACAAAGGTCACTGTCTAAGACCTTGTGGGTCATGGTACACCAGCGAGCTGGTACCTAATAGACCCCTTAGGCTACATGTTTGTCATTGAATGTATATTGTAAATGTCACATTTATTACACTTGAATTGAGGCACATGTGTAACATGCTCAATAGAGAAAAGTTTTCTTTTATTACATTTTACATAATGTCCAAGTTGAAATGTAATTTTAAATATTTTACAACTAAGTATCCTCTTGCAAAGAAAAACTGATCCCCTCGTCCCATCCAGTACCTCTTCCTATTCTAGAATCGTCCTGGAGAGCAAGGAAAAGGCCAGCTCCTTCACTTAGCAGCAGATTGCTGTCCCCATCTTCACCAACTGTGAGCAGCTTACGTTTTTCCCCTTGATATTGAAATCTTCCATTCACTCCCTGACTATCCAAACTAGCCCACCAACCCCTGTACGGGGTCCCTGTAAATAATTTGGATAAGCACTGGCCTGAAGTTAATTACAAAACAAATCTGTTTAATTAGAAAGAAGCACAGCCCTGTGTTTGCTAGTTTGAATGTGTTTGTTAGTTTTAGTTGCTGAATGATGAGAGAGTGATCAGCAATTACCTGATACAGAAACAAAACTTTAAACATTAACATGAGTAAACACAGTTAAATGATGAAGGGTCCCAACTCGAAATGTTGACTTTCCTGCTCCTTGGCTGCTGTCTGACCTGCTGTGCTCATCCAGCTCCACATTTTATCGACAGTTAAATGCTGTTAGGTTTGATGATACAACGCTAAGGATCTCTCTTCTCCAACAGGCTGCTGTATTCACTCCGATTCTTGGGCAAGGTGAACATTGGAATGGTAAACACAGTTTTCCAGACTCCACCCTGGTAACGTTGTGATCATGATGCTGAACAAAGGAGAGTGAATGCATATTCAAACTTTCTTTGATCCACAAGTTTAGAAAAACACAGAGTTTATGAAAATAGATTACTGGTGAAGGGTAAAAAAAAAATTGGAAAGTCAGTTCAAAGATCTTTGGTTCCCAATTCTGATATTGAGATGATCCAACTTTAGCTAGCCAGGTCCTTGGTGTTCAGTTAACTTTCTGTAGAAGCTTCTGGTTTATTAAAGTGACTGATTCATTTGGAAACTGTCTCTGATTTATCAATTCAAAACTCAGCTCATGGCAATTGCTGCAGGAAAGGTAACTTTTCAAGTTTTCTGCAGAGAACAGGCAACTTTTGCTGGGGATGACAATAGCACACATTTTGGTGTCTTTCTCTCTCTCTGTGTGACTGTGTCTCTGTAACATGTTTCCAGTTCCAATCTGCTCAGTTAGCTGAGAACTAATTAGCTTCACTTGTGAACAATTCCTACGCTCCTGACCATTTGCATATTGCAGGAACCATAGTCTTGAAAAACAAGTTCACAATAGGTTCACAGTTGAATTCCTTGCTGTGAAGTTATACAGACATTCTGGTAAATCCCAGTTTTTTACAGAACATTCTTTTTCTCCTTGCAGTCCACAGTTTTCAAAGATACCAAAATAAAAAGACTCATTTCTTACACTGATTGAGGTACAATATCACAGGCAGCAATTTAACACAAAGCATGAAGCAGTTTGGTCAAATCGGGCACACAGGAATTTAGACCTACATGGACTCAGTATTACTGTAAAGTATAATGTACTGTGAGGGCTAAGCATATGACTGTACACTAAGTATTATTTAGATTATCTTTGTAGCCCACTTTAATGCATGTTAAGTGTTGCACAATAGTAGTGTAGTTGGCTCTCTGAAGTTTAACAAATTAAAACAAAACTTTAAACAAAGGACCTCGATGCTGGTCATCTGAAACAAACAAAGACAGAAATTGCTGGAGAGACTCAGCTCTGAAGAAGAGTCACTGAATTCAAAACATTAACTTTATTTTCTCTCCACAGATGCTGTCAGACCTGCTGAATTTTTCCAGCAATTTCTGTTTGTCTCTGAATTTTAACAATATTAGTCTAACTACAGTTTAACAGTTCTCTGTTTTAAAAAAAATGCCAATGCTGTATGGATTGGGGTACGATGACTCTAAATGTTTTTTTTTTGTCTGTATAGAAGAGACTGGGGGTGAGGGACAGAGTGCAGAAATAACTGACTAATTTGATCTTACAGTATGGTGGAAAGGAGGTGTTGGATGTGGGCATTGAGAAAGTCCTGCAGCAAAATCTGCCCCCACAGGTGAGATTACACAGGGATTCATGCTTCTATCATTACAAGGTGTGGGATTGGTATCATTCCCATATTCTGCCAGATGCAACAGTAATAACATCATTTGTATACTATATTAGCGGAGTGGAAGGACAAGGGTAGCAAGTGCATGGAAACATTTTCACTACCTAATTTACAACCAATGCACACGATCCTGGCCTGGAGATGTATCACCACTCCTTCCATGTTGCTGCATTAAAATCCTGGAGCTCCCTGCCGAGCCCTGTGAATGTACCTACATTGTGTGGTTTGCAGTGGTTCCAGAATAATCACCAGCACTTTCTTGAGGGTGGCCAAGAATGCTGATACCCACTTTATGTGCAAGGTGCAATTCTTTAAATGGCCAAGGTGCTTCACAGCAAGGGGGATAAAATGTAAGTTATCAGTGGACTGTGAGCAGCTTTAGAGGAGGTAACTGAGGGTGGGAGCAAAGTGAATTTGGAGGAGGTTTTTGAAAGCCAGGAAAGATGTCAGCAGAGAGCTGAAATGGTTCTGCTGCTGATTAGAAGATTGGATGGTCAGAATTGTGCAACTGTTTGTTGAGTGATAGCTGTGGAATTAGGTAGAGTAGTTCATGTAGAGAGTTTTAAGTAAGTACAGACACGAGGAGAAGTCTATGGAGAACAACAGAAAGATGGGACAGCTGGATTTTTGGACAGGTGGGAATTTGTGTTGTGAAGCTTGGTAGGTTCTCTGCAGAGGCACAACATTAATGTTACACAAGTGTCAGACAGTGACCATCTTGAACAAGGGAAAAAGTAAGTATAGGCTGCTGCCCTCGCTGCTGCCACCACCACCAAGTTTCTCACTATCACGTTGCTGGGTATCACCAAGTAAAACATTACCATAACTAAAAGTGAAGGGCAGAGGCATCGATGCAGCAATGTGGAATGTTGCTCAGGGATATTCAGAATGTGGTACAAATCCAGTCGAACCAATTGTACCCTGTTATTCTAATCTCAATTGTCAGTAATGGAAGAGATTGGCACTTGCTTAGCCATAAGCAACTCGCTGACATTCAGCTTGGGTTCAGCCAGGGCCATGCAGCTCCAGGTATCATTACAGCCTTAGTTCAAACATGGAAAAAAGAGCTGAATTCTAGAGCTTGGTTGAGAATGATTGCCCTTGACATCAGGTTGCATTTGACCATGCATTTAGGAGCCGTTGCAAAACTGGAGTGAATGGGAATCAGGGAAAGCTCTCCATTGGTTGGAGTCATTTCTGGTGCATAAGAAAATGGTTGTGTAATTTGAAGGGCAATTAGCTCAGCTCCAGGACATCTCTGCAGGAGTTTCTCAGGGTAGTGTCCTAGGCCCAACCATTTTCAGCTGCTTCATCAATGACCTTCCCTCCATCACAAGGTCAGAGTGGGGATTTTTGTTGATGTTCAGCACAAGAGAGAACCTAATCATATGTGGGTGTACCTACACCAAGTGGACTGCAGTAGTTCAAGAAGGCAGCTCTCCACCACCTTCTCAAGGACAACTCGGGAGAAATATTGGCCTAGTCAGCAATGTTCACATTTCGTGATCAAATTTAAAAAAAAAAAAATCCCCTTGACATTCAGATTCATTGAATCCCCCACAATCAACCTCCTGGGAATTACAGAAACTGACAAAACTCCCCTTCAAGCTACAAACCATCCTGACCTGGTACTAAATTATCATATTTAACTCTGTTGCTGGGTCAAAATCCTGGAAGCCCCTCCCTAACTGATCTGTTGGTGTCCTGACTCATGAACTGCAGTAATTTGAAAAGGTAGCGCGTCACCACCAACTCCTTGACAATTAGCAATAGGCACAAAGTTTGGGTTTAGCCAGCAATACTTACATCTGGTGAATGAAAATTTTTAGAAGACCCGTTCCATTTTCAATTATAAATCATTGGAATACAATCAGCTCCAAATCAGACACCGCATTCATCTGGATGTATGTCAATGTCCTTTCATCACTGCTAGACCAATATCGTGGAATCCTTTCCCTAAAGCCACAGTGGGAGCACACCCAGCACAAGATTGCAATGTTCCAAAAAAATGGCCTCCCATTGCTTTTTCAGGGCAACTGGTGATGGACAATAAAGGATGTCTTGACAAAGTTGGCCATTAATTTAAAAAATTACATAATTTAATGCACCAAGCGAATTCAATAAACTTCTCAAATCAGATGTGTTTAGTGTGTGTAAGATTGTTTAATTGATGGGGTCTGGTGTTGCAGTGGTCATGTCCTTTGTTCTGGGCCAGAAGGCACAGGTTCAAGTTCCACATCAGGTTATGATGGCCAGGGAATTGTGTCATAGCATGTCCAATAGGTTGATTAAAAAGTTTATGCATTACCATGGTAGGAACCTTGTGTGCAAACCAACTTCTTGGAGCCTGTCCAGCCAAACACAATGACTCAGTTGGAACCTGATTCCACATATCAAACATATTCTGACCCAGCCAAGTCTACCTTTCCCAAACCAACCTGACCTTATGGTCTGCAACTCCGCTCAACCCAACTCATTCAACTTGGTCCAACTCAATCCAACTGAACTCATTCCAACTCAAAACAGCCCAATCTAGCCTAAACTGTTCAGTAAAGACAACCCTCTTCTAACAGATTGAATGGACAGCATTCTCTTTGTTATGTAATCTAACAACAGCTTCAGAGGTCAAACTGGCAGGCTTTCAGCTGCCTTTAGATATCAAAAACGTAATGAGTTACACTTCTCTACACAGATAACTGCACTCTCAGCAATTTAAACCAATCTTACAGAAGACAGTGGAAGAATCCTTTGAACAAGGACCAGCATCTTTCATTTCTATTTAAAGAAATCTGGAAAATGTTAGAAATTTCTGAATGAATAGTATCTTCTGTAGCATGTTGTATTAATACTGAATAAGTTTAACTTTGTCCTCCCTGTTTGTCTTTGTTAGGAGGTGTTGTTCGATGTAAAAGAAACCGAAGTGATCTGCTTAAAGAACAACTCAACACAGGTAATTGCTGCTCTATCTTTGTCTACCTAGGTCAAAAATTGTGGTTGTTTAAGATAAAATATCAATTAGGTACACAGTAGAGTGAGGGATGTTATTGCACTGAGCATCACATACTCCTAGGATGGGTACAACAAACGTTAAATATAGAGTAAGTCCCTCTGCAATATCCCATTGAATATACAATACCCGTTAAAAACACATACACACACTTTGTCTCTTTCTGTTATTCTCACATACACACTCTTCTCATGCAATCTTTCTTTCACACACACACTGACACACTGTTCTCACACACTTTCTTTCTCTCAAACTCTCACTCTTGTCACACACACTCCCTCCTCTTGCACACTGTCACATTTGCACATACTGTCACACACTGTCTCTCTCACACACACTCTCTTGCAAACACATACCCTCTCTCATTTATGCACAAACGTTCATGCAGAATCTGTGGGTACTGATTAGGCCACTGCTGCCAAAAGCTGTATACCACCTATTCCAATTTCATGTCAAGTTGCACTTTAAACCAGCAGTACAAATGCAAGCAATATTTGACTACTGCTTTGTTTTATTCCAGTAAGACTATTACAGCAATTTCAGGAACCCTGATGATGTTATTGTTTCGTTTTCAGGTCCTCTTTCATCATCACTTCCCTGAGATCTCTTCAGTGGGACACCGGTTAAACAGGCGGACCCTCTTTGCTTACTGTGTGGCGTAAGTGGAACAAATTGCACAAATATATGGCTACAAGTAGATTTGATCCTTGGCCTGGGCATTGAGACTATTGCTCTGATGGCAGGCAGCTGCTTCCTAAATTATGAAGTGTGAGGTCTGCACCTCATCTGAAGAATCCAAATGGAGAGTTTGAGGGATGGAACCTGGGCACAAGCATTCATTCAGATCATTATGGTCTCCAGTTAGTGGATCATTACAATCTTCAATCAATACAGCATGGAGTTGGAGGAACACAGCAGGTCAGGCAGCATCAGAGGAGTAGGAGAGTCGACGTTTTGGGTCGGGACCCTTCATCAGGATCTCCAGTTAGCCACTGCTCTGTAAAGTAGCTGTCATGACTGTGTACAACACGGTTCACTTTGGAACAGGACGTATCAGGGAAAGCTCTTTAAAGACAAAGAGTGCCATTATCCGATGTTATTCCACTGTCCCTGCTCCTTCATTGAGTGCCTAGTACAGAATAAGCTTCTGCTGGTAGTTGTGGCTCAGTGGGTGTATCACTTTTACATGTGGATTGAAACCTCATGCCAAAGTCTTAAGCACATAATCCATGCTCAGACTCTGGTAGAAAATCTCAAATAATTTATATATAATTCAATTAGTTCAAGAAGTATTAGCAAAGTATTAAGTATTAGACCTCCTCCAGTGGTTTCCTGCGTCACAAACACCAGTCTTCAGCCAATTCGATTCATTTCACGTGGTATCAAGAAACGGTTGGAGGCACTGGATGCAGTAAAGGCTATGGGCCATGATAACGTTCTGGCAATAGTACTAAAGACTTGTGTTTCAGAACTTGCCACTCGCCCAGCCAAGCTGTTCCAGTCCAACTACCACACTGGCATCTATCCGACAATATGGAAAATTGCCCAGGTATGTCCTGTGTACAAAATGCAGGTCAAATCTAACCCAGCCATATAACACCCAATCAGTCTACTCTTGATTATCAGTAAAATGATGGAATGTGTTATCAACAGTGCTATCAAGCAGCACTTGACCTCATTGCAGCCTTGGTTCAAACATGGACAAAAGAGCTGAATTCCAGAGGTGAGGTGAGAGAGACAGTCCTTGGCATCAAGGCCATTTTTGACTAAGTCTACCAACAAGGAGATCCAGCAAGACTGAAGTGCATGGGAATGGGGTGGGGAGGGTGTGGAGAGAACAACTCTCTGCTAGTTGGAGTGATACCTGACACAGAAGAAGATGGTTGTGATTGTTGGTGGTTAGTCACCTCAGCTCCAGGACATCTTTGAAGGAGTTCCTCAGGGTAGTGTCCTAGGCCCAAACACCTTCACCTACTTCATCAATGACGTTCCATCATAAGATGAGAAGTGGGGATGTTTGCTGATGATTGCATAATATTCAGCACTATATGCAACTCCTCAGATACTGAAGCAGTCCATATCCAAATGCAGCAAGACTTGCACAATATCCAGGCTTTGATTGAAAAGTGCCAAGTAACATTCATGTCACATAAATGCCAGGTAATAACCATGTGCAACAAGAGACAATCTAGCCATCACCCCTTGACATTCAACACCATTACCATCACTGAATTCCCCCCACTGCCAATGTCCTGAGGGTTACCAGTATCCAGAAATTGAACTGGACTAGTCATATAAATACAGAGGCTATAACAGCAGGTCAGAGGCTAGGAATACTCCAGTGAGAAGTCACATGCTGACTCCTCAAAGCCTGTCCACCCTCTGCAAGGCACAAGTCAGGAGTGTGATGGAATATTCCCCACTTGTATGGATGACTGCAGCTTCAATAACACTCAAGAAGCTTGACACCATCCAGGACAAGTAGACCTAGGTCATAAGTTCTTAGCAAAAATTTATAGCTCGGGTTGTGGATGTGGTTGGTCGTTTGCTCACAGAGCCAATTGTTCTGTGGTCTGCAGACGTTTTGTTACCATTCTAGGCAACATCATCAGTGCGAATTCGAATCGAAGCATTGCTGTTGTGCTCCATTCCGAATTTGTATGATCCTCTGGTCTGGTGGGTCCTGTCACTTCTGGTTCTGTTTTTTTTAGCAGCGGTCTATTTCTATGTGTTTGTTAATGGAGTCCTGCGTTGAGAACTAGGCCTCCAGAAATTCCCTTGCACGTTTGTTGTTCGCTTGTCCCAGTATAGTCACTTTGTCCCAGTCAAACTGATGGCCCTCATTGTCTCTGTGTATTGAGACAAATGAATATTGGTCGTGTCTTTTTACCGCCAGCTAACCATTTCAACTCCCCCTCCCATTCCGCAGACGACATGTCCATCCTGGGCCTCCTGCAGTGCCACCGGTTGCAGGAACAGCAACTCATATTCCGCTTGGGAACCCTGCAGCCCAATGGTATCAATGTGGACTTCACAAGCTTCAAAATCTCCCCTCCCCCTACCGCATCCCAAAACCAGCCCAGCTCGTCCCCGCCTCCCTAACCTGTCCTTCCTCCCACCTATCCCCTCCTCCCACCTCAAGCCTCACCCCCATCTCCTACCTACTAACCTCATCCTGCCCCCTTGACCTGTCCGTCCTCCCTGGACTGACCTATCTCCTCCCTACCTCCCCACCTACACTCACCTTTACTGGCTCCATCCCCCCTCTTTGACCAGTCTGTCTCCTCTCCACCTATCTTCTCCTCTATCCATCTTCTATCCGCCTCCCCCTCTCTCCCTATTTATTTCAGAACCCCCTTCCCCTCCCCAATTTCTGAAGAAGGGTATAGGCCTGAAACGTCAGCCTTCCTGCTCCTCTGATGCTGCTTGGCCTGCTGTGTCCATTCAGCTCTACACCTTGTTATCTCTATAGTCAATTGTGCATTGTGCTGTCTGCAGCTGCAGCTTTTCTGCAGCTTGTTTATTTCAGTATCTTTTGTCTGGATATTTTGGCCAATGCTTGGCTCAATCTCCCAGCATGCTTTATTATCCAATTCTGCTATTTTGAGCAGTCCATCCAGCTACACCAATGTAAATTTTAAAAAATACATGTGGAACCCAGGAACATTTCTTAATCCCAAATAATGTTAAACCTGATTTAATGTTTTATTTCAACTCACTACAGTATTGGAAATCCTTGTGTGAGCTTCTTGTTGTTAAGAGAGGATTGCTTCATTTCAGGAACTCCCCAGAAACGCCTCAGACAACATCTTTCGATTGCTTGGTGTATGAGTCCAACTTTGTTGAGGAGGCCAATGAAATTATCCTGAGGATAGGTAAGTGTTTTGGGGATTTGTGCACATACAGTAAAAACAAATCATCTTCATTCTTCACAGATGCAGAAAACAGCATTCGATCTTAGTAGAGTCAGTTACCCAGAACATTGCTAAAGAGTGCATGCTTACAGAATGCTAAAGTTAGGAATATGGTCTAAGTGGGTTTTCACCTCGAATACTTGTAGCAGATGCTTGACAGTACTTAACTGTTTGTTTCCTGCTGCAAGTTGAGTTGTTGCAAAAGAAAAGAAAACAAAGTAAAGCGTATAAATATTAATTAGACTGAGAGCAGTTCATGAGAGTTTTTGGACAGTGAGACGGTCCTGAGTAAACACAACTGCAGTCGATGTTTCCATCTTGAATTTCTCTGGCTCAGAAGTCTTTGACTGGAGTATGAGATGAAGACAGTCAGACACATAAGAGATGGGGAGAAATGCCAAGACAGTTTGCTATAGACTTCAGTTCATCTTGTGGTTCTGAGTGGTATTGATGTGATTATAGTGTACAGAGTAAGAGGAACTCAGATGAAATGAGGAATGTTGAAACTAATCCCATTCCGGTAAATATAATGTACTTGGTACCAGTGGGGATAAAAGGACAGCCAGAAATTCATCTGTGGCTCCTTGGAACAGGATGCAGGAAGCTGTCCGAAATGGAGAGGTGGAAAAGGAGGAAGAAAACAGAAGCACAATATGGTGTGTATATAAGAAATTAAATAATTAGGAGTGTGGTTAGTATGTTTTCTTAGCAAGGTTGTGAGTCCCAAATAGTTTGTATGCTACCTAATGCCAGTTTAACACACTTGTCAAACGGTTTGAAAAGTTATTGGAGAGAAGAGAGGGAAATCCTCGTTGTGACCCATTGTGGGATCAGCAAGTAGGCAAGAGTAAACAAGGGCGTCTTGTTTGGATAGTACAGTAACACTTGAGCTAAATGACAGAACAGGACCTTGGGAATTCTAACTTTAGATCATTACCCAAGCCTTGTGCAAATCAGCACAGGGATAATCAGAGTAGGGAGAGGGTTGAAGTGAAAGAGAGGTTCCATTTCAAGGACACTGGAACCAGTATTGGAGCAGCTTATTGATCTACGAGGGAGTTTCTCACTGTGATGACCTCCATCAGGGATCTGGGTCGTAGCAGAATGAATCATTATGGTGGGTCTTTCCTGGAACAGGTTTCTGACCTATTGCAGAATAGGGTGTTTACAAGGAGTTTGAACTAGTAAGTGGCGATGATGACCGAATGGGGGAAAAGATAGTTTAGATGATTGTTTCAGAAAACACAGAAACATAGAAAATAGGAGCAGGAGGAGGCCATTTAGCCCAGTTGAGCCTGCTTCGCCATCGTTATGATCATGGCTGATCATCCAGTTCAGTAGCCTGTTCCTGTCTTTCCTCCATATCCTTTGATCCCTTCAGATTTAGTAATGAGCCAGCTTATGCTAACAGCCTAATGGGACATAAACATCTGTTTAATAACAATCATAATATGATTGAGTTCAATGTTGTGTATGAAAGACAGAAATGCAGAACAGTTACTAAGATGCTAAATTTTAATAATCTTCATTGGAACAAGACAAAAACTGTCCACAGTAAACTGGGCAACTCTTAATGGGCAATCAGAGGTGTGTTCAGAAATGTATTTGCCATAACATAGAACCATTGATACCCTGAAAAGATGAGCATTCTACTGGCCAAAAGTATAGCCATGGACAATTAAGTAGTAAGAGACAAGATAAGACTAAAATAACGTGTGAAAATGCAAAAACAGGAAAGGGAGTATCAAAGAAACTTACAAAGATATCTGAATCAACAAAATTATTACAATTATATCAGGAAAAAATGGTGATGAGAAGAAGTGAGCCCTTGAAAATTGATATGGCGAGATTGTAAATGATAAAATAATGGCAGTCATGATGAACAATTACTTTGTGTCCATATTTACAGGGTAGTTAACAGTCAGTGTGTCAGATATACCAAGGAAATGAATGTTGAATCAAATTCACAAAGTTATGCAGGAATGCAAGTTTTGTAGGGGCTCTAAGAGCCTGCGAAGGGATATAGTTAGGTGAAGTGAGTGGGCAAATACTTGGCAGATGGAGTATAATATTGCAAATATGAGCTTGTCCTCTTAGGGAGGAAGAATATAAAAACATAATATGTTTTAAGTAAGAGAGACTGCAGACATGTGCAGTACTGAGGGATCTGGATATCCTATGCATGAATAACATCAAGTTAATGTGCTGGTACAGCAAGTAATTAGGAAAGTAAATGACGTGTTGATCTTTACTGTAAGGGTAATGAAGTATTAAAGTAAGGAATTGTTGCTGCAAGTCCACAGAGACTTAATGAGATTGTAATTGGTGTACTGTGTACTGTTCTGGTTTCCATATTTATAGAAGGATATAACGGCATTGTAAACAGTTTGAAGAAGGTTCACTCAACTGACGCCTGTGTCAAAGGTGTAATCTTGTGAGGAAAGTTTAAGCAGGTCTGAAGAAGGGTCTAGGCCCGAAACGCCAGCTTTCCTGCTCCTCTGATGCTGCTTGGCCTGCTGTGTTCATTCAGCTCTACACCTTGTATTCTTGGATCTATAGATATTGGAGCTTAGAGCAATGGGTTGAATCTCATTGAAATGTATCAAATCCTGAGGGAATGTGACAGGGTAAATGATGAGAGGATGTTTCCCCCCTTGGTGAGGACATAGTTTAAAATAAACTGTCTCCCATATAAGATTGAGATGAGTAGGATTTTATTTCTCGCTCAGAGATTTGTTAATCTTTGGGATTTGCTTCTTCAGAGAGGAGTGGAGGCTGACTCAACGAATATATTCAAACCTGAGTTAGACAGCTTATTGGTCTACGAGGGAGTTGAGAAACATGGGGACAGGAAGGAAAGTCAGAGTCAAAGCTACAATTGGATTGGCCATGATCTTTTGGAATACTGAGCAGGCTTGAGGGGCTGAATGGCCTGTTCCTGCTGCTGATTTTAATGATCTCATGAAACAAGATGAACAGAAGCTTGGTTATGGTACTGGAGGAATTACTGGCACTAAAGAGCAACACATCCCCAGATGGTTTCTATCCATGACTGACAATAACCACTATGCTGCTGTCTGGAGCAGCAAGATGTGGAGGAGGGGGCAAAAAAATGAAGCCTTTTTGAGAAAATTTGTACTGAAACCCTGCATTTTAAACAAATCACTCCATAAATCATCATCAATACATCCAAGAGGGAAGAAGCTCCCACCAAATGAGCCATTGCCACGCTGTGTCACTACATCCAGGGAAGCGTGCCGAATCAAATTAAAACCTCCTTAGACCCGAGAAAAAAGCTAGGACACCAATTGGCTGGGGTTTTGGAGAGCTGCGAAGCGATGTGTAGGGTTTGAATTTCATTAATAAATTGGGCATGAGCAGCAAATGTTAGCCTGAGTTTGATTGGGTCAAGCAGGGTTTTGGTTATTTATGGATAAGTCAGTTATTTGTTTTTCATTAACAGAAATAAACATAACTGCATCTGAATAAAATTTATTAGGGTCAAGGTAAACATCATTTAACGTTTCACGTGTACACTGGTGTAACTCGTGGTGAGACCTTCCACAATTCAACATCATTCACCAACATTATGTGGGAGCTGGACTACAGCGTATCAGTAAAAGCAGTGTGTTGTTCATTGCAAGCATTTTGTTGATGTTGGTGGTTCCCTTGTTAAATTTGACTTTGCAATATGTATCATTTCAATTTTATTCAAATGTACAGAATAATTTGAAGATTTTGCATGATTAAAGGTAAATGTTGTATTGCTTTCAATTTATTCTGTTTATGGAATGTTGGCCAGCATTTATTGTCCTTACCTAATTGCCCTTTCAACCAGTGCTTCATCTTGCCTGATTGAAAGCACACAACACCTGGTTATAGTCCAACAGGTTTATTTGAAAACAAAAACTTCCTGAGAGTCAGTCCTCCTTCAGGTGTTAGTGAAAGAGATAGTATCAGACACAGAATTTAAAAGTAAAAGATCAAAGCGTCACACTAATGATGAGGATGTACTAAACAAACCTAAGATGCTGTTAAATCTTTAATCAGTTAGAAGGTTTTAATTGATTAATATGTATATGTAAATCCCCAAATTCCTTTCAAATCCCTGTCCTGTGATCTTCCCCTATGCCCCCACTTCTCGCCTTCAAACAATCTCAAACCATAAACAGAACATTGTTCACAGCAAACTACCCAGTCTTCAGGACAACATCAACCACAACACGATACAGTCCTGTCATTGGCAACCTCTGCAAGACATGTCAGATCATCGACGTGGACACTACCATCACACATGGGACACGACCCACCACATGCACGGCAGATACTCATGTGACTCGGCCAATGTTGTTATCTCATACGCTGCAGGCGAGGATGCCCTGAGGTATGGTATATTGGTGAAACCATGCAGACGCTATGACAACGGATGAATAGAGACCATGCAATATTCACCAGACAGGAGTGTTCCCTCCCAGTGGGGAACACTTCAGCGATCAAGGATATTCGGTCTCGGATCTTTGGGTAAATGTCTTCCAAAACGGACTTTGGGATACACGACAACTCAGAGCCGCCGAGTAGAGGCTGATAGCCAAGTTCGGTACCCAAGGTGGCCTCAACTGGGATCTTGGGTTCATGTTGCACTACAGGTGACCCCACCACACTACACACTCTCACACATGCATACGTACACATACACTCACTCATTCACTCTCTCTCTCATTCACTGTCTCTCTCTCTCTCTCACGCGCACACACACACACACACACACACACTCTTCCAACCACCCGCCCCACCCCCCCACTCACACACACAACACGAATGTATGGGGTGAATTTGTATTTGCAGATATATTTTATTTTGTTCAAAAAGCACACAATTTATAGACAGTCAGTCAATATGATGTTTTATAAATTTCTACTTTAGAAATAAAACAGTCTGACTCCAAACCAAACTAAAACACAAACAGATTCTAAGCAAGGCCTCACACTTAACATACATTGTCTGACCTAAAATGTCACCTCTTTACACTGATAAAACCTTTAGTTCTCTCAGGACCATGACTTGAAAGGAATTTGGGGATATACATATACATATTAATCAATTAAAACCTTCTAACTGATTAAAGATTTAACAGCATCTTAGGTTTGTTTAGTATATCCTTATCAATGGTGTGAACCTTTGATCCCTTACTTACAAATTCTGTATCTGATACTACCTCTCTCACTGATGCCTGAAGAAGGACTGAGGCTCCAAAAGCTTGTGATTTCAAATAAACCTGTTGGACTATAACCTGGTGTCGTGTGGTTTCTGGCCTTGTTCAACCCAGTACAACACCGGCACCTCCACATCCTGATTGAAAGTGACTCTCTAAATTCTGGCAGTGTGAAACAAGAGGCTTATGGAACAGTTAGCCGAATGTGTTGTCTGGAAATCGCTGTCATTCTTTCATTAAGGATAGAGTGGCTGATCACCTTACCTTACAGCTGATCAGAGAAAGCCAGCATGAATTTGTAAAAGGGAGGTCATGCCTGATGAATCTAATTGAATTCTTTTGAAGAGGTGATTAAAGTACCAGACAGGGTTTTTTAATTGGCTTGCTGAAGGCATTTGATAGAGTGTCTCATAAGAGATTGTTAAAGTTAAATCTCATGGAATTAAATGACTGATCTGGTTTAGACATTGGCTGAATGACAGAAACTGGAGAATAGAGGTAAGAGGCATGTTTTCTAATAGTCAGGATGTGATATGGTGTCCTACAAGGATCTGTGTTTCAGCCTCAACTATTCACTGTATTTACTAACAGTTTAGGTGATGGAATAGGAAATCACATGATCAAATTTGTGATGGCAGCATAAGATTACAAAGCTATCAACAAATTAAATGAATAGGCAAAAATGGAAATCAACGTAGGCAATCATGAGATGGATCACTTTGGACCAAAATCTAGAAAGTAAGTCACTTGAAACAGTCACCTAATCTGTTCTGAGGAAGGGTCACCAGACCTGAAACGTTAACGCTTGTTTTTTCCTTCACAAATGCTGCCAGACCTGCTGAGCTTTTCCAGCAACTTTGTTTTTGCACTTAATCTGTGTTTGGTCTCCCCAGTGTAGAGACCACATTGTTCGCACACTGTTCGCAATGCAATCTCCTCTACATTGAGGAGACCAAATACGGACTGGGTAACACCTCCATTCAGACTACAAGCACAAACCAAAGCTTCCATTGGCCTATCATTTAATTCTTGTCTTGCTCTGATGTTGACATTTATGCCTTTGGCCTCCTGCACTGTTCCAGTCATTAATCAATATATACATGAGGAGCAGTAGCAGCTCATCTTTCAGTGGGGTACTTTACAGTCTTCCACACTCAACACTGAGTTCAACGATTCCAGATCACAAACTTTGACCCCAAAATTGTTGCTTTTTCTCCCTTGAATTTTTAAAACTTTCCCTGCAGTCAGCAGCTCAGCAGGCACATCTTTTGCTTCTTTGTTTCTTTTCATGCCTGTTTCCGCTCCTTTTGAATAAAAACAGCATCCAATGGCTCCTCTTTTGGAAATTACACCTGAAGAGGTTAATTTGCCGTGTTCCCTGCATATCAATACGATTGATCTTTTCTTGATTGAAACCCTGTCCTTCTGATCTTTCAGCTGCAGGATTCCGACACACTGAGTGGTTCGTGTGACACGCTAATGGAGGTGGCCAGCTGGGTTTGTCACCTTGTTGTATGGTTACTTCATCTGATTTGATTTATGCTGCAAAGACTGCCTGGATGTGCTGTGGTAAGAGAGGGACTCCTCGAAATCAACATCGAACATCACCAACAAAGGCTGCATCTGACTCGGAAGAACCATTGCCATACAGCAAGTGTGAATATGAGAGAGAGAAGGGCAGGACTCTTTAGTGTCTCTACATATTTCCTACATACAATGGAGCCATCAATGCTGATGTGACAGGATTCTCTGAGTAAGGAGAAATAACTGCAGGTTTTAAATACAAAGCAGAAGGTTATCGAAACTGTTTCTTGTAGCCAATGGAGTATGTGCATTGAAATTGCTAGAACATCGTTCTCTTGCTCTACCTCAGGACAGTGGCTAGGAAACCAATTTGCACTATTCCCACCTCCACTCTTACAGTAAGGATTATTTACTGTATTAGTACTATCACATGATGTCCTTAACCTGTCTCCTCAACTTGCAGTCCATTGGTCCAGTAAGACGTGTAGCTGTCAATATTGTCTCTGATTGTAACATAATATAGTCTACTGTCTGACGCCCTTGTGGCAGAGTCTGTGGTGTTCGGTTTTTAGTCACAGCTCAGTTGGCCACAGTATGAAAACTTCACATACCTACTGTAAAATGATTCATTTTCAGGTAGGGTGTGGGGCCTAGTTCTGATGTTTGGTGTGGGGGTTAGTTATAATGTTTCATTGGTTTCGGGTGAACTTTTTTGAGGGTAATTATAATGTTTCACTGTTTTGGTGGGTGGGAGTGTTATAGAAAAACAATGCTCAGGGGCACCCTGGGAGCTGTGAGGAAAGCAGTATTTCACACCCCTGTACTGAAACTGATTGGGCCTCTCCAAAGTGAAGAGGATGTGGTGATAATGCGAAAAGGGAGCCTGCATCCCCTGCACTTTTCTTCAGTGCACAGGGGCCAACTGGCAACAGCTGAACCCATGGTGAAAAATTACATAGAAAGTAATCAAGGTCTTGTGGTGCAGCGGTAGCACCCTACCCCTGGACTGTGAGGTCTGAGTTCAAGTCCCACCTCCTCCAGAGGTGTGTTATAACATCTCTGAACAGGTTGATTAGGAAAATAGGTTAATTTTTTAAAAAAGTAATCAGGAGGCCCTCTTGTGGTACTGAGGTAGAGTTCCTACCCCTGGACTTGGAAGCCCAGGTTCAAGTCCTACCTACTCCAGGGGTGTGTAATAACATCTCTGTACAGGTTGATTAGGAAAAATAGGTTAAACAAAATAAAAATAAAATAATCAATTTGAGCTCAGACTGAGGACACAGTGAATAAAGGCATTGCTGGTTTCTAGGACTCAACCACTCATTTGTAATGAGTTATATGATCTCTATATTTTTTTCCTTATTCTCACATTAGATGCAGGTGTCGCTGGCAAGATCAACACTTGTTATCCATTCCAAAATGCCCTTGAACTGTTTGGGTATCCATACCATATCAGGGGGCATTGTTGTGGGTCTGGGGTCACATGTAAGCCACACCAGGTCAGGTGGCAGATTTTCTTGAAGGACATTAGTGAACCAGATAGATTTTTTACAACAGTGGCTAAGTGGTCACTGTGAGAGAAACTATTTTTTTGAATTCCAGATTTTCACTAAGGTATAGCATTTGTCTTTCTTAAAACCAGTACAAAAAAAAACTGATGGGATATTGGTCATTATCTTAAAAGGGGTCAGAATATGAAGGAATGGAGGTTATGCTTCATCTATACAGACCTCTGGTAGATGTCACTACAGTCAGTTGTGGACACTATAGTTCAGAAAAGATATACTAACCTTAGAGAGGTTACAGTGCGCATTCAGCAGAAGGACATGGGACATTAAAGAGTTAACTTACCAGGACAGTTTGCTTGAGTACAGGAGATCACAGGGTGATTTAATTTAATAAATGTTTAACATGATTAAAGAATTTTATGAGGTAGATAGAAACTACTCCCTCTGGTGAAGGAATTCAAAATAAGGGGAGGGGGACATAATCTAAAGTTAGAGCCAGGTCATTCAGAGCAGATATCAGGAAGCAAATGGAAATCTGGAACTCTCCTCCAAAAAAGCTACTGAGGCTGAGGATCAATTTAAGTTGTCAGAACTGAGATTGATAGATTTTGTTGGGCAAGGGGCTTTGGCACCAAAGGCAAATAACTGGAGTTTGGATGCATTTGAGGTTCCTGGCTTGTGAAAACAACAAGCAATTGCTATTTCAAAAGACTGTGTTTGTGACCAATGTCACCACTAGGTGGAACACTACATGCACAACGTCACCTCCCAGTATTTCTGTGGCTGGTATAATAGGCTCCTGCAGGCAGGGCCTCATTTGGAATATTCCCAGCGATCTCACTTGCCTTAATGGAGTGTCTAGTTTGAAAATTTGTCACACTGGGAATATTACAATAAATACTTGATTTTTATTATAAAACAGTTTGAGTAAGACATAACAAATGTCAAATGAAACCAAATCTTATGGCATCAGTATGTTACAATAACAGTCTCTGAAGTTTCAGCTGTAAAATGTACTGTACAATATCACAAAAGGCCACCAGTGATTGTTGTATTTTGTATGTCAGTATTTGTGGTGTCTGTGGTACACTGAAAGAAGCAGGATTCGACCCATCACCGAGGTTGTTTGTGCATGCTCATGAAATGGCAGTCCATGTTTGGAAAACACAGTCCAATTCCAAGTAACACAAACACATTCTCCCCGTGTCTTTGCGGGTTTCGTCTGGGTGCTCTGGTTTCCTCCCACAGTCTAAAGATGTGCTGGCAAGGTGAATCAGCTACGGGAAATGCACGGTTACAGGGATAGGTTCGGGGGTGGGTCTGTGTGGGATGCCCTTTGGAGGGCTGGTGGGCTGAATGGCATGCTTCCTCACTGTAGGGTTTCTGTAATTCTATTCAATGATTCTAAGACTACAGGACAGATTTTTGTGAGCTGATGTTGTGATGGAATGGGGACAAAGGGCTGCATATTCTATTCCTGGTTAGGGTTTGTACATGATCGTAAAAGGATATTGGGGTGGCACAGCAGCTCAGTGGCTAGCACTGTTGCCTCACGGTGCCAGGGACCCGGGATTGATTCCAGCCTTGGGTGACTGTCCGTGTGGAGTTTGCACATTCATCTGCCTGGATTTCCTCTAGGTTCTTCGGTTCCCTCCCACAGTCCAAAGTGTGCAGGTTAGGTGGATTGGCTATACTAAATTGCCCATAGTGCCTAAGGTAGGGGGTGGATCTGGGCAGGAAGCTGTTTGGAGGGTCTGTGTGGACTCAATGGGCCAAATGATCAGCTTCCACAATGTAGGGAGTCTGTGGTCTTATGATCAGGCTAAACTGTGATGAATTATTTGGTCAAATAGTAAGTTCCTGTCTTCTGTGCTTTTCAGTCTGTGCGTTTCTATTCATGAGAGTACACGGGCTTGGGTGTTTTTGCAGTCAGCAGCCATTGTTTGTCGAACTATCTTCTGCTAAGTTTTTGCACGTTTGGGTGTGAAGGGGAGAAAATTGACACAATGAGCCATGTTACTCACCCATGATAACTTGCAATGCAGTTCTTTTGAATGTTACTGAACAAATTTCTCTTGTCTCTGTAAGGGCTGAAGGGGAGGTGAGGCGAAGATCATTTCGTGCAATAAATATGTTTATTTGTGTGCTTCTGTTAGTAAAAGTCTCTGGGTAAGGGGAAGTAAAAGAGAATTCAAGAAAGAATTAAGTAATTAACAGAAGAGAAAAAACTTTGCAAGTTTACTGGGAAAGTGGGACCAGATGAGATGCTGCTAGAAAGAGCTTGAACACACAAGACAAACTGAATGAGGTTCTTTGTTGTAACAGTTCTGTGATTCTAAGTATGAAGACTTTGAGTGTTGCATAATGTACAGTTTTGTGTTGTAATTGTAGGCAGCTAGCCGAAATGATCTTCAATAAAGGATGGAAAAAGGAAAACGTGTTTGTATTTAATAATATCTTGAATTTATGATACCATTCACAACTTCAGCAGCAATTCACACTGCAGCCATTAACATACTTTTAAAAAGTCATAATAGTCGTACTGCATTCAACACAAGAAAGTGTGTCACAGTAATTCTCCCACAAACAACAGGGAGATAATGTGCTTTAGTGATGTTAGTTAAGAGATAAATATTTTAATGACTGATGCAGGATCTCTGACTCCAGAATTTTTTTTTAATAAAATATCAAATGTTTCCATTATGACAAAAAAACCCAATTTTTAAAAAATGTACCAAAACAACTGCCATGATACTTAAGTTGTTCAAACAGATTTTGAGAATTTGAAAGAATTTGAAATGGCAATCAGCATTATTACAGGAAAGCTCAAGCAGGTTTGACAAGTACTGGATGACAGGATATGGTGGATCATGTGCTTAACCAGCCATTTCTGCAGTACCAAGACCGATGATAATTGAGACTTGTGTTTCCCTGGGTTTATTCCACTGAGAGTAGGGGATAATTGCTGCCGTCCTGGAAGAAAGCTGTCAAACAATCTCTATGTCATGGATTTCATCTTCTTGGATATTAATTTGAGCCTGGAGCCAAGTAAGGAGATCGCCAGGCATCCTGCAACTGTGATGTGATTAAGCATGGTAGGCACCCAAACAAGTTGAAGAATTTTCACATGGCAAAACCAGAAAGTAAATATCCTATATTTTTTTAAAACTTTAACTGATGGTACATAAAGATTATGCTGTTATATAAATTTGTTTTCTAAAATAAACTGCATATCCAGTTTCTCCTGCAAAAAATAAATGTTCCTGGTAGATGTCGTTGGTTGTTTTGATTCATAATCTCCACCGTGTTGTGTGCTTCATTCAGGAGTAAGTTCTCAGGTTTTCTTGTTTTCCATAAACATTTTCAGAACATGTAGTTACCTAATTTAACCAAAGACAGATCTAACTACCTTGCTGTCTATTACATTAGATTTCAAGTAACTCAATGTTTCTGCCATCTGGCACCCCCACCCTGCTCCTTAACCTTTTGGAATCCCCCCAACCCCCCAATGTAATTTAGTGTAACACAACACCTGCCACAGTAAATTGACAGAATACAGTAAAGTTACCCTGCTTTAAGATCAACTATCATTACAGGGTCACCACTCGGTTATAAATCTAGTAAATTTGTTTCTCATGAATTCTGATGTGCAAAATATAATAATATTCAGAAAGATTTCATGACTTTTCCTTCAAAACATTACTGATCTGAAACAGGTCATTGAAGAGAAAGAATCTAGGATCAGATCAGAAAGTTTGTCATAGAATCCCTACAGTTTGGAAACAGGCCCTTTGGCCCAACAAGTGCACACCGCCCCCCCTAACAGCATCCCATCCAGACCCATTCCCCTAATTTCCTTTGTCTAACCCACGCAACCTAAACATTCCTGGACACTATGGGCAATTTAGCAATAGCCAATCCACCTACCGTGCACATCTTTGGATTGTGGGAGGAAACCCACGCAGACTCCGGGAGAATGTGCAAACTCCACACACAATGTCATCCAGCCAAGATCCTTTCTCTTCAATGACCTGTTTCAGATCAGTAATGTTTTGAAGGAAAAGTCATGAAATCTTGTGGAATAAGTCTGAAATTGTTGGAGGGAATAATTCATTAGTCACCTACCAGTGGTCATATCATTAACTAAGAAAAGATTTGCAGCTTGCAGCAAATGGAATGTAATAATTGTGGAGTTTTAAAATCTTTTTATTGACTAGATCAATCCAATTAGCAAATATGATTTTGAAGAATGCTTATGTGAGGTCTTCCTGGAACATTGTGCAAATAATTAGGCATAAAGCTAATTTGGATCTAGAATTGCACAATGGTGCACGATAAATTAGTAATCATAAAGTAAAGGATCATCAGGGGAAAGGGGACCTTAATACAATTTAAGTATAAAAACAACATATTCTAGGCTACAAGACGTTAAATTAAACAAAGCCAGAAGAACATGAGAAAAGGATGCAGTCAGCATCAACTGGGAAAGTGGACAAAAGGATGATGTGGAGGTAATGCCAGAAAGGAGAATGGAGAAAGGAGATTAGTCAGCAGTTATAAGTAACACAATAATTAACAATAGATGCTTAATTAATTTAGTAACATTGTTAATTAACTCAAACTGATTATCACTGCTTAGGGATTGATGCTAAACCCCTGGGAGTTTGAAAAACAAAAATTAACTGTAATAAATTGTGAAAAGTGAGTAGTTGCTTTGTCTTGTGATTTGCAAAAAGGTAACCATCAGTATTAGTAAGGTTTGTTGATAGTAGTAAGGACTGTGGTTTTTGGAAAAGCTTTGTTGGCATAGGTAACATTAGAAACAGTAAGTTTAATTAGCAGTATCAAGGTTATTAATTTTAAATAGAACAGCCAGCTTGCTCCATCCTTGGGAGTACGTTCTATGTGAGTGCCCTAGATGTCCATTTGTGCTGAAAGAGTTGTCATTTGCAGCAGCTTGAGCTCCAGTTTCAAAACCTAAGCAGCAGCTGGTGTCACAGTGGTGCATCCATGAGGTTTAGAGCGACAGGTATACCACTTTTGTAGATGTGGCAGCTTAAATGTATGCCAGGAGAGGGAATGGATGCCCATCATAGATTCCCTACAGTGTGGAAGCAGGCCATTCAGCCAAGTCCACACCAACCCACTGAAGAGCATCCCGACCTCACCTACCTCATTCCCACATTTTCCATGGCTAACCCACCTAACCAACACACCCCTGGACATTATGGGCAATTTAGCATGGTCAATTCCCTGAACCAGCACATCTTTCAAATGTGGGAGGAAACTGAAGCACCCAGAGGAATCCCAAACAGGCACGAGGAAGAATGTACAAACTCCACATGTTCAGTTGCCCGAGGGTGTACATCATTCAGAGAAATACTACAGTAATCCCCTGAAGGTATCTGACTTTCCAGTCAGCGTTCAGTTCTGAAAACCGATGGTTTGTCTCAGGAGCACAGCCAGAACCAAACCTACAGAACAAGGCATAACTTTATATGATCTCACAAAGGCGGCTAGAAAAGCCATAAAGATAAGATTTGCGTTAGGGGAATACATGGATGATTTTGCTGCTGCAGACTTGAATCAAAGATGATGTGTTGCCTCCCTGGAGACAAGGTCAAGGATGTCTCAGCTGCAGACCACTCTCAAGATAGAGGATGAAGCAGTCATTCTGGTACAAAAGACAGGGAGGTCAGGTCCAGCAAGCAGAATTCAGGGAGCTAGGTAGGAAGTTAGCATGATCAACCTCAAGATTAGAATCTTCCAGGTGACAAAAGAAAATCATGTTTGAGTAACTTGGGAGATTGTTGAAAAGGTAATGGGGGTTGGTCATGGCAATAATGTTAGTAACGTGTAATGGGCCTCCAAAAGGCAATTGATACTACACAACAGACATATAAAAGTAAAGCTCATGGAATAAAAGGGTCAGCAATAACATGGATGCAAAATTGGCTGTGACAAGAAATAGTGTTTTTTTTCCTGCTGAGAACCAACTTGTGTAGTTACCCAGGATTAACATTGAGATTTTTGTATTTCCCTGCTATAAATTAAAACTAAAGATCTTGGTATACAGGGTACAATTTTAAAAAATGTAGACGCTACAATACTTGGAAGTACTGTTAACTGAGCATAGTGTAGAAATTAAAAGGATTAACATGTTGATTGACTGGTTGGATAGCAGGTAAGGTTCAATGCACATGTGAGGTGATACATTTCAGTAGGAAGAACATGGAGACACCATATAAACGGTACAACTCTAAAAACAGTGCGGCACCAGCTGTGGGTGTGGTTTGTGCAGTAAAGGTTGAGAGTTGTTATTAAAACCATAAGATATAGGAACAGTAGGCCATTCAGCCACTCAAGCTTGATCCACCATTCAAATGGATAATGGCTGATCTGATATTCATGCCTACTTTGCTGCCCTTTCCCCAGAACCCTTGATTCCCCTACTGATCAAGGATCTCTCAGCCTTAACAAGGCTCAAGGTCTTCCACCACGCCCCCCCCCAGCACTCTGTGGCAAGGAGTTTCAAAGACTCTCGATCCTCAGGAAGTCATTCCTCATTTCATTAATCAGACTATCTTCTCATTTAATTTGTTTTCCCTGCTAGCATTATCTGTTCAATAAAATCAAGTCTTTTCAGATACAAAACTGGTGTTGAGAAATTAATTATTCATTAAGTCTGGAATTGATCATTTAAAAAGTCTCATTAGGAACCATTGGGAATTGGTCTCAATGATGGTAGCTTTGTGCCCATTGCACAATTACCCCCATTCCCATGTGTTACAGCTTTCCTTCATTTAGATAACTTTTGTTCTCCCTTCCAAAACGAACTTCACGTTTTCCCACCTTATACTCCATTTGGCAACGCAAGTTTATGGCTCAGCTTCTAAAGATGAGGAATTTCAGTTATGAAGATATACTGAAGAGTTTGGGACAATTCCAATAAGTTGGCAAAGAAATTTAAATATTCAAAATCAAGAGACACCTACACAGAACAGGGAGATAATGAAGGAGGCAGGTTCAATTGAGGCATTTGAAAGGGAACAAGATAGTTGTTGAGAAGGAATGATATGGGAAAGAGCACTAAATGAGCTACTCATCTGGAGTCAGCACAGACACACTGGGCTGAACAGTTCTGCCTTAGCTTTGCCTTATAAAAATCTAAAATGTTTTTAAAATTTAAGTGCTGACAAAATCAGATGAACCGCAACCGGGTATTCAGTGCAAAGACAATGTACAAAAATGGTTTTGGAATCAACTATTTATAATGATCACAGACACACACACCAAGCAGCATCCACACTATCAGTTGGTAACGAGATCCCAACAAGGCAGCTCAATCTCAGAATCCAGACTGCTGACTCCAAAGCCAATGTATATCTGATCTATCAGTACAAGATACTGTACATGTGGATCCTGGATGTTGTGAAAACTGAACAGCCACCAAGCTATGCTTTCTTTATACAGTTTTCAGTTTTGGTCATTTATTGCATTTAAAATACAGTACATTTTTACTAACAGTACAGCATTACAGCAAGTCAATAGGTTGTGGTTTTCATGTACTCTTAATGTAATAATTTTACAATTTTACACCAGCTCTTGTAGAGTGTAGAACAGCATGTGATCCTTTTACCACTGTGAGCCTCTTTCTGACTTCCTAATGTCATTAACAAGACATGGAAAGCCATGCAAGGAGACATCCTCCAACACCAATGGCCCTAATAACAGAACGCTGACTGCCATCACAAATGCTGCGACAGAATGAACTTACCCATTCCTATCAAGCTAATTAATCCCCCCATCAAAACAAATGGAACAGATTATTCCCTGCTCTGTGGAGACCGTGATAACTGCACCAATCCTCCTGCCTTCTTTTACTGTAAAGAGACAAGAGCACCAAATGCCATGGCAGCCAATGATCCATTTGTTCATCTCAGCACAATACATATATCAGATTATAAACATTCTTCAGGGCATGTTAGACTTCCAGAGCACTTTCTTTGTCAAAGTGTTCTGGATGACCCAATGATCCAATAGGAACCAATGCAGCACCATTATGTTCTTACTTGGATAAGACTAGTCGAGAAAATACGTGACATGGGAATATATATGCCTGCAACACGAACAGTCTTCGTACCGATGTTTGCCAGAGATTTACATTGGGTGGCCCAATCCCAAATCTTAAAATATCAAGCTAAATTAGAACCCCAATTCAGCCTCCTTGACACCACTAAGGTGAAAAAGCCTCCTAGGGAGGTAAACAACATTACTGCTGTGGTTGCAATGTCAGGACAGCAGAATAGCATAAACCTAGATTTGCTGAACTCAATCCGGTGGAACTAGTCTGGGTAAAACTATTGGCTTTATCTGCTTAAATCTAATAGCAAACGCTCATTGTTGCTACCTGGCTACCATGATGCCTCCTATCAAACAGCATTGTCAGTAACACAAAGGACATATAAGTATACCTTTGGACACCTAAACAATACTACTGCAATACACCTGTGAGCGAGTCTGTGGCAACAAAACAGGCAGCTGCATTGTTGCAATCAAAGCAAGGCCCATGGGATATCACCAAGAACTTACAATAATTCCCATATGTACAATCAGCCCCCAGTCTAGGCAGGAAAACATCACAAAGGAGCAGCACTTCACCATCTCCAACAATGAATGCAATTCAGCAAACTAACAGCTAAACATTCAGTTATGAGAACTGCACAGACTAGCTACTCAATCCAGAATTCAACCTAGCCCGCCCCCCATCTGCATTACCCCAATGTAAAACCACTTGTTTGCATGAGAACAAAAAGCAACAAGTTTATAAACAATTTAATAAAAGATGAATCAATAACTTCCCCCCTCCCCGAAAAAACAGATCAATAATGTGAAAAACAATGCATAAATAGGTACATAGCTGCCAAGCTGTACACTCCAGCTTGATGTACAAAAGATCAATGCAATTTACTCGATGTAAGACTGCATCAATTCCTCCTGAGTTACCAACGGAATGACACAATATTTAGGAAGCATTTTTCCCAGTACATTCCCTTCAGTTGACTAGTACAAAATGCTCTAGGTAATAGTCTGATAGAAAACCCAAGTATAATACAAAACAAAAACTTAAGTGCTTGAGGAGCAATGGGTACCTTCCACTTGCACCTCATGCGAATAACAAGTGGAAACGCATGTGTTCCAATTTAGCTACGGTGTATTTATTTGAAGATAACAGTAAGGGCTCCCCTCCCAATTTTAACCACCCACCCTATTAAACTTTAGAAAATTGAATAAAAACAGTGAATACCACATATTCCATTTGCACATTTTCACTCCTTAAAAGTCCGTATCCTGACAATATCTGTAAAATCTGCAATATTAAAAAAGGTCCCGCTGTCCATTTCTGATGGAACTAGCATGCTCCAATTAAGCTCTTTCGCCACGTATCCTCCGAGCTAGTTGAATATCCTTTGGCATGATGGTTACTCGCTTGGCATGGATGGCGCACAAGTTTGTGTCCTCAAACAGACCAACCAGATATGCTTCACTCGCCTCCTGTTAAACACAAGGTTAGAAGTTTGAGAGTAAAAGGATTCACCTTAAGTGTGGTAAATCAAAATCGCCTTTCCCATATTCTCAAGTGTTAGACCTACGCACACACACTGAATGTGACCATGTTAGACACACTATTTCTTGTCACACAAGTAGTGATTAACTTCTGTCACCAACATACCATCATAATTTGAACTGGTGATGCTTTCCATCCAAACTCTTATTTTACCCCTTGTCAATTTCCCATAGATTATGCAAAGGATGAACATCCCATATTGAGACAAATAGGCCAATGCTATATACCCTTAGATGCATGTGGCAAGCGTTACATCTTTTTGGTAATTTTTGCTTTAGACCTATGTTAAAAGAATACTTATAAAAATCACTGTTGCAGTGGTAATCTCCAGTAGAAAAGGAACTCTTGACAATGTAGGTCAACTACCAAGAGCATTTGGAGATTTTAAACTCAGAAATTCAACAAAGACCACAGAAAACTTGACAGACTTAACACTCCGATTAATGTGAAACTTCCTGCACGTAACCCTAAAGTACATTCACACCATTCGCTGCAGTAACAATAATATTGACTGTACACACCTGCAGGGCACCAATCGCAGCACTCTGAAATCTCAGATCAGTCTTGAAATCCTGTGCTATCTCACGCACCAGACGCTGGAAGGGTAGTTTGCGAATCAGCAACTCTGTTGATTTCTGGTATCGTCGAATTTCTCTTAGAGCAACAGTACCAGGTCTGAGACAAAAAAGATTACGAAATCAGACAATGAACCAATGACCCTCAGATCCTTAATATAATTCTCTAAATCAATGGCAGATCACTGAAATTTCAGTACTCACAACTGTTTGGAGTGGTTACATTTCAAATCAAGGCTGAAACGGCACAAGACATGCTACTCTACTCCTGGTATCACCTTTGTGGATGATACTCCACAGCTAAGTGCCAAACTGACTCATCTCAATTCAAAAAAGTTGATCTCAAACCCATCTTTATGGATAGCCCCAGACTAAAGCAGACATAGAAGAAAAACATCTCAGACATTTGTGTTTACATTTTGACTCACTGACTCCCATCAACAGGATTATACAGCTGAAGGGGAAAAATGGCGTGTAACACCATGAACACAGCCAGGCTCTGAACGAACTAACAATCTGATTTGCCAGGAGAAACAGCACAATACAACTCAAATCCCAAAAAACCACCTCAAAAAAAGTGAGTAACAACACTCAGTGAATTGATTGCTGACTTAGATTACACACATCTCAATACCTGTAGCGATGGGGTTTCTTCACACCACCAGTAGATGGTGCACTCTTTCTTGCTGCTTTAGTTGCCAGCTGTTTCCTGGGCGCTTTGCCTCCTGTGGACTTACGGGCTGTCTGTTTTGTTCGAGCCATCTTGTGTTAAGCTGGGACTGATACAGTAAGAAATACATTAGAACAGTCCACCGTCTTCATCTCTCCTCAGGCAAATTATCACAGCAAAACAAGCAGGATAAATATGTAACAGAGGAAACTGGAGGAGAAAGTTGAAGATTAGGAAGAAATAGGAGGGGGGGGCAGCGAGGGAAGGGGGGG
>NC_063354.1:45279777-45349569 GCF_021869965.1 Rhincodon typus | reverse complement strand
GGGGATGACGACGTGGAAACAGAGGATGACGCGGGGAGAGGAGGACGGAGGTGAGAGAAAAAAGGAACCGCGGGGTATTATATGGACAGAAAGGGTAGAGATATTGTCGGTGGGCAAGGAGAAAGCTCTGCTACTCCGTGCCGCCGTTACCTTTGTCCCGAGCGCTTTCGGACAAAGGCTGTCACTTTCACCATCTTTCCCCCCCGCACTCGTCCGCGGCCATTTTGTGGCAGCCACACTGCAGCAGGCCTGGCCGAAAACCCCTGGCCCCAAACCGCGCATTAACCCGACAACCGAAACCCACTCCTCCTACCCACCCAACCTCCCCCAACCCTGCCGATTACCAACGATTGGAAACACATACATACAAACAAGCAAGCAAGCGAATGACTCGCTCCTGGGCAGCCTGCCAGCCCGGCCTTCCCCATTGTAATACTCACCTCCTTCAGCTAGACTACTCTCTTCACCCGGCACTCGCTATAGTCCGCGAGCGGCCGCCCACACTGCGATTTATATCACCACGTGCCGACGCGTTGACGTCACCTCCCCACCCCCTCAATCCCCTGGGGAATCACTAGTCTCTGATTGGTCACAACTCCTGCTGCTGATTGGTCCTTAACCTCGCCATCCTATAGGCTCATTGTCTCAGAACGAACCAATCAACTGTATGAGTAACACTGCGTTCCTATTGGTTCATTTCATGCGAATTTCGATCCTCTGGCTGGCATCAAGGTCGGGCACAGAGAGCGCGGGAAGACGCAGTCGCTGCCAGCTTGCCTACGCCTGGCACGTAATGCGGGTGAGAATAATTTACTAAGATTTATCAACACTGCCTCGGATTGCATTTAGTCAGCATTTAACTAAGCATGGAGGCTCATATTCACTCCTACAGCCCTATAAACCAGTTATGCTCCCCTCCTTTGCCAGTTTAATCTTATTACCCTCTCATATCCCAGTATAAACCCTACTCCTTCCTCAAAACTCATTATAACCCCACTCTTTTCTCCAATCCCAATTTAATCTCATTGTTCCCTCAAAACCCAGTATGATCCCCACTCCTCCTCCAAACTCAGCATAAACCTACTGACCCCTTTACCCAGTATAATACCACTGCTCCCTATATCTCAGTATTTGATGTTATACTCTTATTCAAAAAAGGAAGAAGACAAAAATGCCATTGAGAATATTTAGCATCCATAGGATTTAATAGTAGATCATTTGGAAATACATAGTATAATCAAGCAGAGGCAAAGTGGCTTCATGAAGGGGAAATCTTGCCTAACAAACTTATTAAAATTCTTTTGAAGAGGTAAAAAGCAGGATAAAAGGGAACCTGTAGATGCAATATTTCCAAATAAGTTACCACACATAAGGCTACTGAATAACAAAAGAGCCAATGGTATGAGGGTAGCGTATTAGCATGGATGGAGGATCGGCTAACTAACAGATGATGAACATTTGGGATAAAGGGAGCATTTTCAGGCATGGCAACCTGCAACTAGCAGTGCTATAGGGGATCAGTGCTGGAACCATAATTATTTACAATATATTAATGGCATGGATGATGGAAGTACTTTTGCCAAAATCGCAGATGACACAAAAAAGGTGGGAAATAGAGAGGATGACACAAAGAGTCTTCAGATGGATATAGACAGATTAAGTGAGTGGGCAAAAACTAGGCAGATGATGTGAGCTGATGCACTTTGACAGGAAGAATATAAAAGCTAAACATTATTTAAACAAGGAAAAACTCCAGGAATCATAAAAAGCTAACATTAAAGTTCAGCAAGGGATGGTAAATAGACTGTTGGTCTTTATTTCAAAGCAAATGGAGCATAAAAATAGGGAAATTTTGCTAAAACTCTGCAAGACACTAGCCAGACCACTTCTGTGAACAGTTTTGATTCCCTTATCTAAGGAAACAAAGTATAATTGGTTGATCCAGGGTATTTTCTTATGAGGAGAGGTCAAGTAGGTTGTTTTTGTACCCACTGGAGTTCACAAGAATGAGAGATGACTTATTGAAACATAGAAGGTTTGAGAGGCTACATACTGGGAAGTTGCTTTCCCTTGTGAGAAAGTCTAGGGCTGTATATAGGGCTTTAATCTAAATACAGGGTAGGGGTAGGGTTTCAGTTGCATGGAAGATTATGAAAAAGGTTTAAAGCGGGTGCAGCAGAGGCTACTAAAGTTTCCAGAACAAGTAATAGGACAGTGTGTAATGGAAAAACTCAGGAATTGTAACATCAGCCATAGCAGATAAAGGGACAACTATGAGATCGGGGTAGTCGATGCAGGACTGAGAGTGTTGTACTTAAATGCGTGTAATGTACGAAACAAACCAAATGAGCTTGTAGCATAGGTTGAAATTAGTGGATATGATGTTCTGTTACGGAGATGTGGTTGCAAGGGAATCAGTGCTGGGAATGAGTGCTGGGAATGACAAGGACGTTGATTGAATATCAAGGGGATCAGTGCTACAAACCCCAAGGATGTTAATTGAATATCAAGAGGCGATGGTTAGATTGGAGATGGCCATTGCCCGGCATTTGCGTGGCGTAAATTTTATTTGCCACTTGTAAGTCCAAGCCTGGACATTGTCCAGATCTTGTTGCATTTGAACTTGGACTGCTTCAGTTCTGAGGAGAGGGTTTGAACTATAGGGTGAGGCTGGATAGGCTTGGGCTATTTTGCCTGGGGTGTCGGAGGCTGCGGGGTGACCTGATAGAAGTTTATAAAATTATGAGGGGTATGGATAGAGTAAATAGGCAAGGTCTTTTCCCTCTGATGGACGGAGTCCAAAGCTAGAGGGCTTAGGTTTGGGGTGAGAGGGCAAAGATATAAAAGGGACCTAAGAGGCAACTTTTTCATACAGAGGGTGGTGCATGTATGGAATGAGCTGCCAGAGGAAGTGGTGGAGGCTGGTACAATTACAACATTTAAAAGGCATCTGGATGGGTATAGGAATAGGAAGGGTTTAAGAGGCAAATGGGCCAAATGCTGGCAAATGGGATTAGATTTATACAGGATACCTCGTTGGTATGGACGAGTTGGACCACGGAGGTTTGTTTCTGTGCTGTATATCTCTATGACTCTGAGTCATAAATGGTACTGAACATAGTGCAATCATCAGTAAACATTCCCACTTCTAACCTTATGATGGAGGGAAGGATATTGATGAAGCAGCTGAAGATTAGAGACAAAAAACTGCAGATGCTGGAATCCAAGGTAGTCAACATTTCGGGTAATACCTGAAACGTTGACTTCTCCTTTCCTCCCGATGCTGCCTGGTTTGCTCTGTTCTTCCAGTCTCCTGTTTGTCTACCAGCTGAGGATTGTTGGGCTAGGACACTACCCTGAGGAATTCAAGAAGGCAGCTCACCATCACCTTCTCAGTAAATGCTGGCCAGCCAGCAATGCCCACAGTCTCAGAATGAATAATAAGAAAAAACCACAACCACCTTCCTATGTGCCAGATATGACTTCAACCACTGATGAGTTCGCCCTCTGATTCCCATTGATTCAAGTTTTGCTAGGGCCCTTGATGCCATCCTTGGTCAAATGCAGCCTTGATATCAAGGGTTTTCACTCTCACCTCATCTCATCCCTGGAATTGAGCTCTTTTTTGTCCAGGTTAGAACCAAGGCTGTAATGAAGTCAGGAGCTGAGTGACATGGTGCATGACTCCTTCCATCACTTTACGGATGATCGAGAGTAGACTGATGGGTGGAAATTGGCTGAATAGACTTTGTCATGCTTTTACCTGGGCAATTTTCCACTTTGTCGGGTAGATGCCAATGTTGTGACTGTCCTGGAACAGCTAAGTTATGGGTCCTATTGAAAGGACAGGCACATGGGCAGAGTGGGCGCGGATGTTTTTTTTTTTAGTAAGAAATGAAATTAGATTGATAGAAAGAGGTAATATAGAGGCAGAAGGCATGGAATCTGTGAGGGTAGAGTTGAGGAACTGCAAAAGACAAAAGAGCCTAGCAGTAGACAAATAAAGATAAATCAGTAGATAGTAAAGGCTTGTAAGAAAGGCATTATTGCAACGATCATGGGGGATTTCAATATTTAGGTGGACTGGGAAATTCAGGTTGGTAGTGGATCTTAAGGAATTTGTGGAATTCCTGCAAGATGATTTTTTTGGCATAGCTTGTGGTAGAGCCCACTAGAAATTAGACAATTCTGGATTTGGTGAGAGATGGTAAGACCTGCCAATGCTGGAGTCAGAGATAACACAGTGTGGAGCTGGTGGAACACTGCAGGCCAGGCAGCATCAGGGGAACAGGAAAGCTGACGTTTCGGGTCCTCTGATCCTGCCTGGCCTGCTGTGTTCCTCCAGCTCCACACTGCGTATTCTGGACTAGGTGATGTGTAATGAGGCAGACTTGATTAGGGAGCTAAAGGTGAGGAATCCCTAGGGGCAGTGACCATGATATGATAGAATTCCCCCAGCAGTTTGAGAGGGAGAAACTTGAACCAGATGTAGTGGTGTTACAATTGAGTAAAGGAGATAAGGGAGGAGCTGGCCAAAGTTAGTTGGAAGGGGAGCCTAGCAGGGAAGACTGTAATTCGGGAGGCACAGCAGAAATTCATCCCAAGGATAAAGAAATAAGCCAAGGGGACGACAAGGTGACTATAGCTGACAAGGCAAGTCAGCAAAAGAAAAAATATACAATATGATAAAGATTAGTGGGAAGCCAAAGGATTGGGAAGCCTTTAAAAACCAGCAGAGGACAATTAAAAATGTAATAAGGGGGAGAACATAAAATATGTGAAAGCTACGTAGTAAATAAAAGAAGATTGCAAGAATTTAAGATATATAAAATGTAAGAGCAAGGCGAGAGTGGACACTGGTCACTGGAAAATGAGGCTGGAGAAGTGGTAATGGGGAACAAAGAAGTGGGTGAAGAACTGAATAGGTACTTTTCATCAGTCTTCACGGTGGAAGATACCTGTAGCGTAACAGAACTTCAAGGGAGTCAGGGGGCAGAGGTTAGCACAGTAGACATCACTGAGAAGACTTTTCAGCTTCCTCAGCACCTTAAGGTGGAAGAATCACTGGGACACAACAGACTACACTCCAGAGTGAAGGAGATGGCTGAGGAGATCATGGAAGCATTGGTAGCATCTTTCAGGAATCACTGGAGTCAGGCTGAAAACAGCTTGTGTAATACCCCTGTTTAAAAAGCAGAAGGCAGGACATTATAGGCTGATTAGCCTGACCTGAGTTGTTGGTAAGATTTGAGAGTCCATTTTTAATGGATTAAATTGTGGAATACCAGGAAGTGCACGGTAGGACGAGGCTGAATCAGCACAGCTTTGTCAAAAGGAAATCATGCCTGACAAATCTGTTAAGAATTCTTTGAAGAGGTAACAAACAAGTTAGACAAAGGACATCCAGTGGACACAATGTTTTTGGATTTCCAGAATGCCTTTGACAAGGTGCTGCACAAGAGGCTGCTAAATAAGACAAGTGTTCGGGGCAAGGTACTGGCATGGATAGAGGAATGGCTGACTGGCAGAAGGCAGAGATTGGGGATAAAGAGGTCTTTTTCAGGATGGCAGCCGGTGACTAGTGGAGTCCCACAGGGGCAGTGTTGGGATCACAACTATTTATGCTATACATTAATGATCTGGACAAAGGAACTGAGGGGCATTGTTGCCAAGTTTGCAGATGATACAAAGATATGTGGAGGGACAGGTAGTGTTGAGAAAGCAGGGAGGATGCAGAGGACATGGACAGGTTAGGAGAGTGGGCAAAGAAGTGACAGATGGACTACAATGTGAGAAAGTGTGAGGTTATGTACTTTGCTAGGAAGGATAGAAGCATAGACTATTTTCTAAATGGGGAAAGGCTTCAGAAATCTGAAGCACAAAGAGACTTAGGATTTGAGTTCAAGTTTCTCGAGTTCAGTTGGCAGTTAGGAAGGCAAATACAATGTTAGCTTTCATTTCGAGAGGGCTAGAATGCAACAGCAGAGATATGCTGCTGAGGCTGTATTGGGCTGTGGTCAGACCGTATTTGGAATATTGTGAACAGTTTCGGGCCCTGTGTCTAGGGAAGGATGTGCTGGCCTTGGAGGTGGTCCAGAAATGGTTTACAAGAATGATCCTGGAGATAAAGGGCTTGTCATTTGAGGAGCGATTGAGAAATCTGCGTTTGTACTCGATGGAGTTTAGAAGGATGAGGCAGGGATCTCATTGAAACTTACAGAAAACTGAGTGGCCTGGATAGGGTGATCATAGAGAAAATGTTTCCACTATTAGGGGAGACAAAGACTCAAGGGCACAGCCTCAGGGTGAAGGGACAATCCTTTAGAACTGAGATGAGGAGGAATTTCTTCAGCCAGAGAGTGGTGAATCCTTGGAACTCATTGCCACAGAAGGCTGTGGAGGTCAAGTAATTTAGTGTATTTAAGACAGAGATGGATAGGTTCTTGATGAGTGAGGGGATCAAGGGTAATAGAGAAAAGGCAGGAGAATTGGATTGAGAAATATCAGCCATGTTTAATTGGTGGAGCAGACTCCTTGGGCCAATGCTCCCATATTTTATGGTGCTTCAGAGTTTGCAGATATAGCGGAGGAGGGGCTTCCCTGAAGACAGACAAGCATTTATAATACTGGCGAACATGGGAACTAGGAGGGGAAGGTGGGTGCTTAGCAGTTGAATAGATATAGGGTCAAGGGACCAGGAGGTGGGTCTCACGGAAAAGGTCAGTGTACAAAGAAGAGAATGAGACAGAAAGCATCAAAGATACATGTTCTGGCCAGTGAGGGGTGCTTTACAAGGAGCTTGCTCAGATGGGTTCATGGAAGAGGCAGAGCTGCATCGATTGGATGGCTTCAGTCTTGATGACAAAGCTCCATAAGCTCCTCACTTTAATTTTTGGAGAAGAGGGTGGCGAGAAGGCAGAAAGACGGATTTCAAAAGATGGTTTGTGGTGGAGATAAAAAGCCAGGAGTCATCTTTGAGTTCCAGATTATCCCAGAACAGTGAACAATTTTAGCAGATGAGAGCAGGATAGAAGTCCAACTACATCTGATGGTGAATGAATAAACCAGTTAGCCTAATTCCTCTGTCATTTGGTTCCCATCATGCAGCATCTTGCAAATATTCATTTAACATGGCATACAGATCAATGACAGAAAGGTAGATCCACTTAAACCCTACCACATGATAATCAGGAATTAGTCTAGAAGGCTTTCTCTGCATTGGAAGGAGGCTAATTTCATCCTCATCTTTAAAAAAGATGACAATTTGGATCTAGGTAATTATAGATCTATTAGTTTGACATCAGTCATCGGAAAAATGCTTGACAGAAGCATTAAGGATGCAAACAGGGCTTTGAAAGCTTAAGCATGTGAGGAACGCATCCACGCCGACCAGATTTCTGATATGGAATAGTCCCATTTGCCGGCATTAAGCCCACATCCCTCTAAACCTTTCCTATCCATGCACCTGTCCAGTTGTGTTTTAAATGTTGTAACCATACCCTCCCTTACCACTTCCTATGACAGCTCATTCCACATATATGCACCACCCGGTGTGTGAAAAGGTTCCCCCTCAGGTCCCTTTTAAATCTTGCCCCTCTCACCTTAAACTTATGCCTTTTAGTTTTGGACTATCCTACCGTGGGGAAAAGACCTTGGCTGTTCACCTTATCAATGCCCCTCATGATTTTGTAAATCTCTTTAAAAAGTCACCCCTCAGCCTCCTACGCTCCAGGGAAAAAAAGTCCTAGCCTATTCAGCCTGTCCTTATAATTCAAACCTTCCAGTTTCAGTAACATTCTTGTAAATTTTTTGTACCCTTTCCAAGTTTAATAACATCCTTCCTATAGCAAGGCAACCAGAACTGTATGCAGTACTCCAAATGTGGCCCATTTCCATGCTGTATGACTCTATGACTCCAATTAAGAACAGTGAATGCACCCACTACTCTACATGAATGAGAACAGCCACTAACTTCAGCATTTGCCCTGGCCACACAAAATGCACACTTGCAAATTAAACATCATCATTTACCAGTCAGAGATCAATCCCCAAAACATAAACATGTTAAACTCAGCTTGTAGCACTTCAGCTCTGTACGCAATGTTAACACTCACACAGATCTTTGCATCATCTGTAAATTTGCAGATTCTGCCACCAACACATACCTCTACATCATTATTAAACCAACAGCCCAAATACTGATCCCTCAGTGACACCACTGATGATCCATCATGATCTGAATCCATCCATCACCACTATGCCCTCCCAGCCAGTTCCCAATCCAGATCAATTTGCAATCAATTTGTAAGTCTTGACTTTTTCTTACAATGCATATTTGATGTCTCCAGCTAGGCAACCACTTATTGCAGCTCTAATGTTTCTGAAGTATTTTTCTGATAACTGATGTCAAATTAATAGACCTATAGTTACTCAGGTTCAGATTGTCACCTTTAAGATATTAGTCCCCTTTCCGTGCTTGGGAACCAGCCCTGTGGGCAGTGGTAAAGGAAAGGCAAAGAGCTGGAATAGAATATGTTCAACTTCCCGGAGAGCTGTTGGGTGGATATCATTATTTCAGCAACTGTCAAGTGTAACTCAACAAATACGCCAGAAAGCACAGAGATAAAGAAGATGCAAAGATTTAATTGCTAAAAATTCCAATTTACTCAATGTTTGTAGTTGGCACAAGAGGAATTTTAACTGAGGTATGTGTCTTATTTGAGAAATAAAGTATTTTTGTCAGTGATATTAATCCATCCCTAATGCCTTAGACAAGGACTGTCCAAGTCTGTAGGTCAGATGGCTTTAGAGGGCCATTTTGAGAACCTAGAGTCCCAACAGGGAGCCTCAGCACTAGCAGTATCTGTGTAGAAATCACAACATATTCTCCACAATATCTTGTTTTCCAGATGAGCATGGATTACTCAGAGCACATATTCATAAAGTCAACCCTAATGCATAAAGAGAACTCCTACAATATGGTACACTTTGAAAACCTTCCTGCCCCTTTCAGAATTGTCTCATACAATTTTGCACACAGAAGGGTCCAACAAATAGTAATGAGGTACAGACAGATTTGCATTTATGTAACAGCTTTCATGATCCAGAACGTCTGAAAGTGATTTACAGTCACTGAAATACTTTTGAAACGTACTCACTGCTGCAAAGTTGGACAGGTAACAGTTAATTCGCACGCAAGATCCCACATTACAACAAAATAAGCAGATAATCTGTTTTCAGGAGTTGGTCAAGGGATAAATATTAGCCAGGAAACCAGGGAGAACTCGTGGTCAGCAAGTGCTTTGGGAATTTTCACATTTTGTATGAAGTATAACACTGCCAGTATTGCAGCACTCCCTAAGCATCACTGAAATTCAGCCTGAAGCCATGTGCTGAAGGAGGGCATAGATTTCACTCAAGACCAAGCCTATATAAAGTCTGAAAACCTGGAGGCAAACACAAATCTTGCATTAAATAAAATGACAAAAACACAAACTAAACACAAGTGCATGTTTGGCTGAAGACACTGGTAGTCTATTGAGCTCCAAAACGGCACCACTAATATCGAATCAGTCTGCTCTGCGTATGTCCAGCTGGCTTTCACTCTGCACATGAATGCCCTCACCAGTATGGAGTCCAGTACAAGGATCTGTGCATGCACACTTCAGATGCCATTTCAGAGATCACAACACAAAAACAAGTGCAGACAATCCCAATTTTCACTCCAGGAGTCTGAGAAATCGAAAGGAACAGCACAAGACAAAAAAAATTCAAGGAGCTTTCAGGGAAGAAACCAATAGCATGAGGCCCCAAAAATAGCCAGTGAGAATCTCACGGCAGGACTTGTCTTCACTAACACAGCAAGACAGGTGGGGAAATGGGTTGACTTGATCCCAGACCTTCATACACACATAATGCTAAACCACTCATGCCGCTCACAATTTTTCATTAAAGCCTAATGCTGGCTGTGGGGTATTAGTCAGTCTCAAGCATTTGTGCATCAATGTTACAGAATGAAGGAGATGAGGTGCCTGAAAGTCCAGTGCTTCGGATTCCTTCCAGTGTTAGGACTTGAGGTTGCAGCAATTTTTATCTTTCCTTTGACTTCCTTTCCCGTTGTCTTCGTATTTTGACAAATGCCTGAGCATCTCTATCTCCTTTTCGTGCCTCTAATAACTTCAGTATGTTGTCTTCTGTCAAGAAAACAAATGCCAGAGACGTCTCACAGTTACAAGGTAGTTAAAAGTATTAGTAAAGGTAGTGTGTATACTTTTCTCTCCCAAGTTTCATTCCACATTCCCTAAAAGCACTTTGTATGACCCTGTTCCCTGAAGCCACACATCACTGTTCATGTGTCATCTTCAACGTATAGAGATCCTGGGTGTGTTTGCTGGGGACAGTATATGAGGAGCTTCAATTTCAATTTAAAAGGGAGTAGAGTGTGTCATTTTTGGTTTGGGAGAGTCCAGGGAGTTTTGGTTTTGGTTTTGGTTTTGGTTTGGAAGAGGAGAGAAAGCTTTAAAAAGATAATAATTATTACTTTCGTTTTAAAAAAACAGGGGCCTTTATTCTGTATCTAACCCAGTGTTATATCTGTCTTGAGAGTGTTTGAGGAGGTCAGTGTAGAAGATGCTTTACACTCAGTTTAAATGAGCGGACAGAGCTTTATTTTCAGTTTAAAAGATTACAGGGAGCTTTACTGTGCATTTAACTCTGTGCTATACCGGTCCTGGGAATGCTTGATGGGGCAATGTAAAGGGTGCTCTACTTACAGATTAAAAGAATAGATAGAACTTAATTTCAATTTAAAAGAGAGGAGAAAGCATTACACTGTATCTAACCCTGAGCTGTCCCTGTCCTGGGAATATTTGATGACGATGGAGTAGAGAAGCTGTACCTTCAGCTTAAAAGAGTAGAGGGAACTTTCCTATCTATCTAACTCCATGCTGTACCTCTTAGGTCTCTTTTAAATTTCTCTCTTCTCACCTTAAAAATGTAGTCTTGAAATCCTCCATCCGAGGGAAAAAGACAACTACCATTAACTCTATCTATACGTTTCATTATTTAATAAACTTCTATCAGGTCACCTCTCAGCCTCCTACACTCGAGTGAAAAAAGTCCCAGCCTATCCAGCCTTTCTCTGTAACTCAAAACTTCAAAACCCAGCAACATCCTGGTAAATTTCTTCTGAACCCTCTCCAGCTTGATAATATCCTTCATACCTACTGTGTACAGAACTCTCTCAAAATATTGAAAGAAGTGAAGGATGGATTGCCTCGATAGAGCAGGGCAGCAAGGAAAATGCTACCATTTGCAAATTCCCTCGAACTCTCACATTATCCTGACTGTAAATATTATCACCAATCCTTCACTAGATAAAGTCCCAGAATACCTCCCTAACTGTATCCACATCACACGACTGCAACAGTTCAAGAAGGCAGCTCACTATCCTCTTGTTCAGGGCAGCTGGGAATGGGTATTAAATACTGGCCTAGCAATGACATCCATATTGATAAAAATAACTCAACAAATGCCTGGCAAATATAAAAAAGTGATGATAACAGTTTTGTCTTACCATTTGGTTTTGGATGGCTGAGTGCCAATCGGCTCTGAGGAACTTTGATGATGTTGAGAGGTTCCTCAGTGCTGTCCAGTCCTGGGATGTCTTGCAAAGAGAAGTAAGCTTCCCCTTCTAGATCATCACTGAGCAAAGTATCATGATCAAACACAGTGATAAGTAGGCAGGCCCCCTCTCGCCGACACTGCTCTGAAGTAACATTGCTAAAAACAAGTCACAAAAAAAAATTACCCCCTACTCAGGCTTCTTACACACTAGTTTAACATTTTTGCCTGTAAATAATTTTGTGCGTCTAGGATTCTGTAAATGTTCTAATTCAGAACAAGAACTTAAAGAATAGCTGGTTATGTATCAAGCCATCCCGGAGTGAGTATGTGTGTGTGCAATCAAAGGTTGTGCTTCTGGACTTACAGTTCAAGCTGTCGACAATGCTGTCAGTATATTGCACCTTTAGTGCAGCCCATAATCAAATGCGTGCTTGACTTAGCACTCACAATCAAGCCACTGATGGTTAATTTTAGCTGTGCAACAGTGGAGGATGACTGATAATGAATAGGCTCAAATCTCTCCTAATCTTTACTTTCGTAGGTTGAAGTATACATGCCATGATGGCCACAGGCTTAGTCCTGTCCTGTGCTCTAAGCCCATCACAGTTATCCTTTTCACCCTTGGATTAGAGAGCAGACATTCAACCAGTGTTGCTGCTCCTAATCATCAGTCAACACAGTCTTTTGGAGAAGTGTATAAACGGACATCATTTAAAGAACAGATCAGCGTGGCTTTTCACAATCTCAAAAGTGTGGAAGCAGGCCATTCAGCCCATCGAGTCCACACCGACCCTCCGAACAGCATCCCTCCCAGACCCACCTGCCCCCACCCTATCCCTTTAACCTTACATTCCCCGTGGCTAATCCACCTAGCTTGTACATCCCTGGACACTATGGGCAATTTAGCATGGCTAATCAACCTAATCTGCACAATTTTGGACTGTGGGAGGAAACCCAAGCAGACTCAGTGAGAGTATTAAAACTCTACACAGACATGTCCCTGGCACTATGAGGCAGCAGTGCTAACCACTGTGCCACCCTGTGATACACTGTGACCAAATAGCCCATCATGAGAACTGGGTGACTGACAAGAAGGAAACTATGGAACCATATCTGGCAGAATATAGGTATGAAACAATAACAATTTATATGGCACCTTTAAAGTAGTAAAATAGTTGCAGTTCTTCCAAGAGTATTATTAAACAAATAATGGGTGAGCAAAACTTGGTAGGTTTAAGTACTGTCTTTGAGGAGGACAGAAAGGTTAGGGAGAGAATCCCAATGTTTATAGTCCAGGCAGCTGAAGGCATGGCTGCCTATGTTAGAGCAAATTCATCAGCATACACCAGAGGTGGACACATCTCAGAGGACTTTAGTTGGAGAAGATTACAGAGGTAAGGGTAAAGTCATGGGCATGTTTGAAAACATGCATCAGAATTTTATAAACCAAAATGAGAGCAAATGGAGGGTTAGCGAGCTTGCGGATCTTGGTTGAACAGGACTTACTGCAAGTTAGGACATAAAGAGCAGAGTTTAGATGAGCTCAAATTTATGGGAGGTGAGGTTGGCTAAGGTGCAGGTTAAGAGTTAGAGCCTAGAGATAACAAAGGCACAGATAAGAAATAAGTAGTGATAGAATTTATTCTATTTAATTAAGTGAGAGCCAATTTCAATGGGAATGAGAACAGACATAGCCCACTTAAACTGGAATCTTTGAATCCCGTTAGACACAGTGGTGGTGCCAAAAGACTGGAATATTGTAAATGTTATACTCTTGTTCAAAAAAGGATGCAAAGGATTTGTCCAGCAACTACAGCCAATAAACTTAATGCTGGTGATGGGAAAGCCTTTCAAAACAATGACCTGAGACACATTCAGCAGTTACTTCAAATGTGGATTCATTTGGGTAAGCCAGGGCTGTTGAGGGCAACGTGGTTGATGTGGTGTACATGGACTTCCATAATATATTTGGTAGCCTCTTGACAGGCCTCAATAAAGTTAAATAAAAGGGTCAACTGCAGTTCTGGCTGATTAGTAGAAGACAGATTATTGTTGGACGGTAATTTTTGGAAGAGAAGACAGTATGAAGTGGTGTTCCCAGGGAATCCCAGTATTGGGATCAGTTTTTCCTTTACACATATTACATTAATGCTGTAGACACGGATGAGTAGGGCACAATTTCAAAATTTGCAAAAGGCACAGAAGTTGGAAGTATTTTGAACTGTGAGGATGACCGTGATAGAGAATATAGGAAGATTAGTGGAATGGATGGACACATGGCAGACGAAAAATAATGCAGAGAAGTCTGAAGTGTTTCACTTTGGAAGCAAGAACAATAGGAGACAATATGAAATAAAGGGTACAATTCTAAAAAAGGGGTGCAAGTACAGCAGGGTCTGGATGTTTATATTCTTGAATCATTGGAAGTGGCTGAGAAAACAGCTACTAAGGCTAGTAAGAATCCTTGGCTTTATATAGAGGCAAAGAGTTAAAAAAAACAAGGAAGTTGGGGATGCATTCTCCCATTTGTAGCTAAGTGTGACGGCAAGTGGGTTTCCTGGTGCCTGGTCCACTGTAGCCCAGGACAAATTTTTTCAAACAATCTTCTGCTTTTCACCTCATTAATTAAGCAACCAAACTGCTGGGTACATTTCTCAAGGAATCATGCGGTGCAAGTGCTTGTCACTGCCAGAACATTCTAGCTTCCATTTCTCTGGTGTCATATTTAAAACCCAGCTGACGTCACTTCAGATTCTGCGAGCCAGGAACTGGTCCTCACACTGCAGTTCTCAACTCTTCAAATATTATAGATGAAAGGCAAGCTGACTCCCCACTGCATGGGCAGGGATCTGGAGGGGCTGGTGGATGGGGTGGTGAAGAGGAGGGGAAACCTTTTTCAGGTTGACCAAAGGAGGCCATGCCAACAAATTGAGCCAGCCTGGATAGAAATTGCAGCACAGGCCAGTGGTGCATCCTGCATTTAAAAAGGGACTCCCAACAGTGCTATAAGAAGGTCAACGATCTCCTACACTTCTCTATGATAAGTGTCACCATCTTCTGTCAGCTCCTTCACACCCACAGGGTCACACTGACTCCAACTCTGCCACTGCACACACATCTCGCCAAGGCTGGTAGACTACAATCCTTGGTATTGCATGCACCATGTTTACTCAATGCCTCTCAAGCACCTCTTTCTCACAAACAACTAAACCTTCCTTGCCTTCACTTCCTAATCACTCACTGGGGACACCTCACCCTTTCTCCTGCTCAACTGTTACCATTAACAGCTTTCATCCATTTCATCACACTTAATCCATGATTGATTAAAAAAAGATTAATGTATCTAAAGCACCCAGACAATCTACTTGTAATCCCTGGACTGTTTGAACACGTTCTGCAGCACTGACCATGGCCAAACCCCTAGAGTCTATTTGGCCAAACCCCTTGACTGACTGTGGCTATATCCTCTGAGTGTAGTCCCTTTTCATCTTTCTGACTTTCACACATTACTATTTAGAGTCATTACATCATAGAGTCAAACAGCACAGAAACAGAGCTTTCAGCCCAACTCGTCCATGCCAACCTGGTTTCCTAAACTGAATTAGTCTAATTTACCTGCATTTGGCCCATATCCCTCTATATCTTTCCTATCCATGTACCTACCCAAATGTCTTTTAAATGTTGTAATTGTACTCCTCTCTACCACTTTTGGCAGCTCATTCCATATATGCACCACTCTCTGTTTGAAAGAGTTATCCCTCAGATCCCTTTTAAATCTTTCCCCTATCACCTTAAACCTATGCCCTCCATTTTTGGACTCCACTACCCTGGGAAAAAGACCTTGGCTAGTCACCTTATCTATGCCACAAATAGAAGTGAATGAATATAGGAACATGAGTAGGCCATTCAGCCCCTTAAGCCTGTTCAACCATTCAATGAGACCGTGGCTGATCTGTGGCTTAAATCCATTGATCTGCCTTTTGCCTACATTCCTTCATACCTTTGCTTAACAGAAATTATTTATTACAGATTTAAAATTAACAACTGATCAGGCTTCCTGTTAATAGTTTGAAGACTTTGGTCAGATCAACCCTTAACTTTCTACGTTCTAGAAAAAACAGGCCTAATTTGTACAATCTCCCTTCATCACCCCTGAAGTCTAGGTATTGTTCTTTTTAACATACATTGTAGTTCCTCCAAGGTCAATATATCTTTCCTAAAGTGTGATGCCCAGATGTACTTACAGTACTCCATGTGAGGCTAACCAAGGTTTTATATAATTTCATCCATTTACTTCAGATATAAAGACCAGCATTTCATTAGATTTCTTCCTTACTTTCTGTATCTGTTCAAGACATTTTAAAGATCTATGCACCTGAATCCCAAGTCTCTTTGGATATCCACTGCAATTAACTTCACACCATCTAGAAAATATTCTTATCTATCCTTCTACAGTCCAAAATGGATAACCTCACACTTGCTTACACTGAACTCCATCTATCGCCGTTTGTCCATTCCCTTAGTCTGTCTATATCCCTTTGCAATTTAATGCTATCATCTACAACACTTCCTAACTGGAAAGGGTGCAGAAAAGATTTCCATGGATGTTACTGAGACTGGAAGGTTTGAGTTAACAGGAGAGACTGGATAAAGTGGAATTCTTTTTGCTTGGAGCATAGGAGGCTTAGGGGTGACCTTACAGAGGTTTATAAAATCATGAAGGGCATAACTAAGGTGAATACTAGGGTTCCAATACTAGAGGGCATAGGTTTAAGGTGCGAGGGAAAGATTTAAAAGGGACCTGAGGAGCAGTGTTTTCATGCATAGGGTGGTGTGTGTATGGAATGAACTGCCAGAGGAAGCAAGTACAATTACAACATTTAAAAAACATTTGGACAGATAGATGGATAGGAAAGGCTTAGAGGGATACGGACTAAACACGGGCAAATGGGACTAGTTCAGTTTAGGAAACCTAGTATGTATGGAAAAGTTGGATCAATGGGCCTGTTTTCAGGCTGTATGATTCTGTGGCTTACAGGACAACAGGGAAAATGTAGGACAATGGGACAAGCTGAGTTGTCACAGAGAGAAGGCATGGACACAATTGTCTGAAGGCTTCATTCTGTGCTATAACTGACCAATAACTGTATGTACCTGAACTCAAAAGCCTCATCGAAGAGTGGGTTGAGATCATTATCAATGCGTCTCGTTGTTTTGCTCTCTACCAGTGGGAAGGTGTACTTAGGCTCCAGAGTCAGTTCCACAAAAGGATCACTGGTCCCTGCATGGAGAGAGATGGGATGCAAATAAGGAAGATTCAGAAAGTGTAATGTGAAAAGAAACATCTCTTCAGCCAGTAACGCCACTTTCTTTCTTACCATTGGAATCCAGTGGCATGAGGTTAACAGCATTTAGGATTTCCACATGGAGCCTTTTCCCTTCATTGTCGTACCAGGCTTTTATAGTCACGGCACCATACTTGGAACATTCATCAGTAGTCTTCAAACAAAAACGTGGAGGAGCCATTAGGGGGAAATGTGTAATTTATTATTTTGTTGTTCAACAGAAGGAACATTAAAGAAGGGGGGAAAAAATCTTTTATATAGCACCATTCAGGTTCTTAGGATTTTTTTTTATTAATTCATGGGATGTGCCAGCATTTATTACCCATCCCTAATTGCTCAGAGGCAGTTAAGAGCTACCCATATTGCTATGGTCTGGAGCCACATGTAGGCCAGACCAGATAAGGATGGCAGTTTCCTTCCCTAAAGAACATTAGTGAACCAGATGGGTTTTTCCAACAATTGACAATGGATTCATGGTCATCATTAGATAATTAATTTCAGATTTTTATTGAATTCAAATTCCACCATCTGCAATGGCAGAATTTGAACTTGGGTCCCCAGAACATTTCCTGGATTAACGGCTCAGCAATAAAATCACCAGGCCATTGCCTCCCCATAATGTCCAAAAGCGCTTCACAGAAAACTAATTATTTTAGAACATATCATTATGAAATAAAGCAAGTGGGGAAGCCAATTTGTGCATAGTGAGCCCACCAACTACTATCAAGGATATATAAATATTAACCATCATATCAAGAGTACTCCCTGCATTTTTCGATGAGGTGTACATTATAATGAGGTCAGATGGATCTCAATTTAACACCTCCTTTAAGAGATGACAGCTCAGACTGTGTAGCACTCTCTACTACTGCACCAGAATGTCAGCCTGGATAATGTTCCAAGTGTCTGGAATGAGATTTGAATACATATCCTTCAGAGGAAATTCGATACAGTATCAAACAGCCCCAAACATCTGCTATCCTTTGAATTTGTTCAATTTCAAAGTCTTAAAGATTCACAGGACAGAAAAGAGCCCTTAGGCCCATTGGATGTGCACCAAAAATAACTACCTAACTAAGATTAATTAACTAATCTTTTACAGCACTTGGCCCATAGCCTTGGCATTGCAAGTACACATAGAACATAGAACAGTACAGCACAGGACAGGCCCTTCAGCCCATGATGTTGGGCCAAACTTTTACCCTAATCCTAAGGTCTATCTAACCTCCACCCCTACCTTATACTATCATCCATATGCCTATCTAATAGCCGCTTAAATGCCCCTAATGAGGCCGACTTCACTACCCTCTCCGGCAATGCATTCCATGCCCCGACCACTCTCTGAGTAAAGAACCTACCTCTGACGTCTCCCCTATATCTACCTCCACTCACTTTAAAACTATGCCCCCTCATAATAGCTACCTCCACCCTAGGAAAAAGTCTCTGGCTGTCTACTCTATCTATACCTCTGATCATTTTGTACACCTCTATCAAGTCACCTCTCACCCTTCATTGTTCTAAAGAGAAAAGCCCTAGCTCTCTCAACCTTTCCTCCTAAGACCTTCCTCCATTCCAGGCAACATCCTGGTAAAAAAGACAACAAGATGTAGAGCTGGATGAACGCAGCAGGCTAAGCAGCATCAGAGGAGCAGGAAAGCTGACGTTTCGGGTCTAGACCCTGCTTCAGAAATGGAGGAGGGGAAGAGGATTCTGAAATAAATAGGGAGAGAGGGGTAGGTGGATAGAAGATGGATAAAGGAGAAGATTGGTGGAGAGGAGACAGACAGGTCAAAGAGGCGGGGGTAGAGCCAGTAAAGGTGAGTGTAGGTGGGGAGTTAGGGGGGGATAGGTCAGTCCAGGGGAGGACAGACAGGTCAAGGGGGTGGGATGAGGCTATTAGGTAGGAAAGGGGGGTGGGGCTTGAGGTGAGAGGAGGGGATAGGTGGGAGGAAGGACAGGTTAGGGAGGCAGGGACAAGCTGGGCTGGTTTTGGGATGCGGTTGGGGGAGGGGAGATTTTGAAGCTTGTGAAGTCCACATTGATACCATTGGGCTGCAGGGTTACCAAGCGAAATATGAGTTGCTGTTCCTGCAACCTTTTGGTGGCATCGTTGTGGCACTGCAGGAGGCTCAGGATGGACATGTCGTCTTAAGGAGTGGGAGGGGGAGTTGAAATGGTTCGCGACTGGGAGGTGCAGTTGTTTGTTGCGAACCGAGCGTAGGTGTTCCACAAAGCGGTCCCCAAGCCTCCGTTTGGTTTCCCCAACGTAGAGGAGGCCACATCGGGTTTGTTGCGAACCGAGCAAACATCCTGGTAAATCTCCTCTGCACCTTTTTCAACGCTTCCACATCTTTCCTGTAATGAGGCGACCAGAACTGGACACAATACTCCAGATGTGGCCAAACCAGGCTTTTGTATAGCTGGAGATAACTTTACGGCTCTTGAACTCAATCCCTCTATTAATGAAAGCAAACACACCATACGCCTTCTTAACAACTCTATCCACCTGGGTGGCAGCTTTCAGGGAACTGTGGACATGAACCCCCAGATCCCTCTGCTCCTCCACACTGCCAAGAATCTTTCTGTTAACCCTGTATTCTGCTTTCAAGTTTGTCCTTCCAAAATGAATCACCTCACACTTTTCAGGGTTAAACTCCATCTGCCACTTCTCAGCTCAGCTCTGCATCCTATCAATGTCCCTTTGTAACCTAGAACCTCTGCACTGTCCACAACGTGACCCACCTAAATACTTCTTAAATTTTATGAGGATTTCTGCCAGTACAACCTTTACAGGGAGTGATTTCCAGATTCCAACCTCCCTCTGGGTGGAAACCTTTTCCTCAAATTTCCTCTCAACCTCCTGCTCCTTACTTTAAATCTTTGCCACCTGTTCAATGATCCTCCATCAAGAGGAAATGTTTCTTCCAGTGTACCCTCTTCTTGCTCCTTAATTTTATAGATCTCAATCACAACCCCTCTCAATCTCCTCTATGCTTATGAAAAACAACCTAGTCTGTCCAATCTATCTTCATAAAAAACTCTCCAGTCCAGGAAACATCTTGGTAAGTCTCCTCTGCATCACCCCGCCCCCCACCTTCCCCGCCTCCCCGAGTGCTAATCGTATCACACCTAAAGTGTGGATTCCAGAATGGCACACAATTTTCTAGTTGTAGCCTAACTAACATTTTATACAGTTTCAACATAACCTCCCTGCTCTTAAACTCATGCACAACAAGGTCCCTCTGAGAGACAGTAGGAATTGCCGATGCTGGAATCTGAGATAACAAGGTGTGGAGCTGGATGAACATAGCAGGCCAGGCAGCATCAGAGGTCCGTCTGATCCTTGATACTTCCCAGGGTCCTACCATTCATCATGTATTCCCTTTCCTTGTTTGTCCTGCCCAAATGCATCACCTCACATTTATCCAGATTGAATTCCATTTGCCACTGATCAGCCCATCTGACCAGCCCATCTATATCTTCCTGTAATCTAAGGCTATTTTCCTCACACTTTACCACCCCATCAATTTTTGTATCATCTGCCAACTTACTAATCAACCTCCCCCAACATTCAAGTCCAAATCATTTATATAAACCACAAACAGCAGGGGCCTCAATACCGACCCTTGTGAAACAAAAACAATGTTGTTGGAAAAGCTCAGCAGGTCTGGCAGCATCTATGAAGGAACAAACAGAGTTAACGTTTCGGGTCCGGTGACCCTTCCTCATAACTGAACTTCCTCAGTATTGAAGGGGTATTTGATTAATTTCTACATCCTTGTATTTGATTCCTCCATGAACTAGCACCTCACCTCTATATAGTCTTTTCCAGCTTGACAGCATGCCCTGAAACCTTCGTTCCTCTGGTGCACCTACCCATTTGCCATTGGCAGCCACACTTTGAATCTACTTGACTCCTTGTTCTGGAATTCCCACCCTAAACCTCTCCACCTCAACATCTCCCACCTAATCTTTTAAGGTCCTCATTATAAACCATTTCCATGTCCAAATCTGTGGTTCCCTTTCCTTTTGAGATAGTAAGAACGGCTGATGCTGGAGTCAGAGATAACTCAGTGTGGAGCTGGAGGAGCACAGCAGGCCAGGCAGCATCAGGGAAGCAGGAAAGTTGACGTCCCGACCCAAAATATCAACTTTCCTGCTCGTCTGATGCTGCTTGGCCCACTGTGCTCCTCCAGCTCCACACTGTATTATCCCTTTCCTTTTGTCTGCTTTTGATTAACATCAATTTTCCTTCTGGTCCTGTCTCTGAAGTATTTTCAAACATTAATGTTGCAATATCAATGCAAATCATTGCTTGATTGTGATTAATGACAGTCAATGTAATGATGTATAAATGCACAAAATCAGAGTGCATCAACTGAACCTACTCTCAGAGCTTGCGTAGTCCCTGCTGTACATCAGTAATATTGTGCTGAATGGTCAGGCCTCACTGAGATCGACAGGACCAACAACATATACCGGATTCCCAATCTCATTCCAGGGGCTGGCCAGTTTTGCTGAGGACAGTTTTTGAACCCTGCATGACTCCCTGCACTCTCAAAGGAGCCATCCAATCAGGCTCAGTAGCAGCCTTGTTTATGACACTGAAGGCATTAGAATATGATATTCCTGTCATCTTTCAGCTTCCTGACAACATGGAGCAGTTTAACCACCTAGAGGTGGGCACCCAGTGAAGAGCAGTTGTGGGTAAAGCTAATAGACACATTGTTGAGGGATTGCCAGCTCACCCACCAGCCCCCAACATCCCTGGCTCAATTCCCCAACTATCCTGTCCTTGATCCCAATCCTCCATTCCCAATTCCCTGCATCACCTCCATACCCTGCCCATCTGAACAGCATGGACCTGGATACATCTGCTGCTTTTAAAATCATGCTAAAAAGGCCAATGAGAGGGGATCTCTAAGTTATCCGGCTGCTCCTTTCAAGGCTGATGATTTTCCTTTAGCACCTATAATTGGACAGGGATTTTTTTTTTCATGTCAATTAAGGGAGTACTTCCATGAAAATCCCATCAATAATCGCTCCTCATGAGGGCAAATTCACAATCTGGAAGTTGTTCTGCTCCTGTTTGCCAGTCCCAAAAACTCATCTCATTGTGTTTGATTACTGATCTTTAACGTCCTTTAAACCTGTCTTGGCTTCCCTAGAGATACCTGTGCTCCATCAGTTAGACCTTCACACCTCAAATAGTATTGCATTAGATGACAGTCCACATTGCAGACCTGTTGTTGGATTTTCTTTGTATAAAACTTCTGGATTAGCTCATGAGTGCTTGCTGCATTCAGAGACAGGTGAGCCTTCAGATCCTGAAATAAATTATAGTAAATTTACAGTAAATTGTAACAACACATGAAAGGAACTACATTGATATGCCGAGCAAGACAAACAAGTCAAATGAGACGTGCAAAGAATTGCAAATAATGAAAATTTTAAATTAATATTAAAATTGAACATGAAACAGGAAACAGATGGTTAAATACTCAGCAGGTGTAGCAGAATGTGCAACATTAACTTTTAAGGCCACAGAAATACTGGAGAAACTCAGCAGGTCTGGCAGCATTTGTGGAAAGAAAGCAGAGTTAACATTTTGGGTCCAGTGACCCTTCTTCAGAACATTTTTCAAATTCAGCTAGGAAGTAGATGATACTTTGGAACAGACCAAAAGGAAATTGGTTTCCAAAGTGTTCAGTAGTTACTTCTCCTTTCCCCACACCCCACTGTCCAAGAAAAGGGAGACATTATCTGCCCAAATACAGGAATATTCATTCTCTATCCGAAGAACTGTGAATGCTTAATCATTCAAAACTAAGACTGATAGACTTTTTGACACTGAAGAAATTATAGGTTTTGGGAACATGCAGGAAATTGGATTTGAGATGTATACTGGCCAGAGAAGCACCACATTCATTAATCAATTAACAATCTCAAGCTCCTGGTGCTAGTTGGAGATTTAGGACTAATTGATTATCCTGAACAACCCTTTGGGTGCAGCTCTCCTCTGGGAATATAGGAATAGAGTGAGCACTGATAGGGGGCTTATGAGGCTAAATTTTATACATATGCGGTGGCTCAGCCCTGGCTAAAATGTTCTGTGCAAGCCCAGCTCCAAGTGACCAGGAAGCTCCAAACCAATTTTACAGTCCTTGGGTGATTCATTGGTTCTAGCCTACATCTCCATTTGGGACAAAGTCCTACCCTCAAGAGGCTATTGACCAATCAGATGGCTGTGAGTTCGCTAGTCCCTGCAGCCCCAGCAGGAGCCGAGGTCATTGATGGGACTGCAATCCTGCAAAATATCACAATGGAGTTAGATGAGAAGGTAAATTGGGGTGTTTATCCTGAGGTCAATCTAGCAGGTCTTGGTAAGGCTGATGGAGAACTAGTGGTGAATATTGATGCACACAATGGTGGTGCGTCTAGATCACCATGACATGTGCTGCAGCACAGATGTCTATGGCTTCTGAGTGGTACATTGGTGAATATGCTGGCAATGCCAAATGAGTACATGGACGCTGCATCACTATTGCTATGCAACTCCTGTAGGAATCCTTCACCAGGTAAGTGGAAAGTCTGCTGAAAACAGGTCGTAGCAACCAATTATTTTGCCAGGTCATGTTGTGCCAGACCAGACATAGATAAACTAGGGTATTAACAGACATTACTTTTGGGTCTTGGGCAGCTCCTACATACACGAACGCAGTGAGCTGCAAATAAAAATCAAATCATAATTATCATCCAACAGTTCATTGCTCTTATGCAAGTTCAGCAAATGCTCGTTTATCTTACTTTTGAGGAAGGCTGTCTGGTCTTGCTGACCAGTATGTCTAATGGGTACTCATTTGGACCCATCATTAAGAATGACTTTCATCCTTTGCTACGCTTGCCAGTCCCTATGGTTGCTTGATTGAAGTGAGTCCAAGTTGGCATTGAGGCGTCATGATGCTGCCAGATATTCACACTGATGTGAAAATAGGATAATTGATTCAGAGGCCCGCAATATGTATGTGCTAGATCAGCTAAGTACATCTCCTATCTTCAGCAGATGCTGGTTCATGATGGGATTGCTGCAAGTAGAGGAGTTCAAACTCAGCAAGTATATCTTGGGAAATATGGGATGAAGATGGCAAATTGAACCCATGTGCAAGAACAAGCTTGGTATTTTTGTGAATTGTCCTGATGACTGCAAGATGTAAAGCTTTGCCAAAAAGTGCATTATATCTATGTTTCAATAACAAGCTTTGCAATCCTGAGAGCTCACCTTGAAACTGGTGGTCTGTAGTTCATTAAGTGGCAAACCATTTCCCTCAGCATGGAAACAGTACAGCAGGTTCTGAAAGGAAGGAAAGGAAAGAAACTCAGACAGGGTCAATAACAAAGTAAGGGTCTCCAACCTTGGGAGACATCAGAGTAGTCAAATGTACCCCCACTCTTATTTCCAAAGTCCAGTTAACCTCCGAGTAATCCATTGTGGAGCTGGAGGAACACTAAGTCAGGCAGCATCAGAGGAGCAGGAAAGTTGAAGTTTCGGGTTTACACCCTTCAGTCCTGATGAAGGGTGTAAACCCAAAACATTGACTTTCCTGCTCCTCTAATGCTGCCTGAACTACTGTGTTCCTCCAGCTCCACACAGTATTGACTCTGACTCCAGCATCTGCAGTTCTTGCAATCTCTTAACCTCTGAGTAATAGTCTTCACGCTTTGGAAGATATAAAGTCACACTGAAAGTTTGGTAATGAAGGAGAGCCAGCATAGATTTATCAAGGACAAAGTGTTTAATTAACTTGATTGAGCTTCTTAATGAGATAACAGAGATGGCCGATGTGGTGCTCATGGACGTTTAGAAGACACATGATTAAATGGCACATGATGGGTTTGTCAGCCAAGTTAAAGCCCAAGGAATAAAACAGATAGCTAGAGGATGGTTACAAATTTAACTCAGTGACAGAAAACAGAGTCATGGAGAATGCTTATTTTTCAGATTATAGGCAGGTATACATTAAGGTTCCCCAGGGCTCAGGATAGAAACCAATGCTTTTCTTAATATGTTTTAATGACTTATACTTGAGGTTATAGGGTACAGTGTCAAAATTAAAGGCTGTTGTGGCACAGTTGTAGCGTCCGAGCTTTGTGCCTGTAGTTCTGGGTTCAAGTCCCACCTGTTGCAGAGGTGTATAATACGTCTCTGAACAAATTGATTGATTGAAAAATATCCATAATTTCAAAAATTACAGGTGACCCAAACACAGAAGTATTGTAGAAGATAGTGATAGCCTGCAAGTCAGCATAGACAGTTTATTGGAATGGGCAGATAAGTGGAAAATGAAATATGATGTGGGGAAGTGACTATTCTGGTAGGAAGAATGAGAGGAACAATATAAAATTTGGGTGCAGTTCTAAGTAGGGAACTGAGAAATAGGTGTGATTGTAAATGGATCTTTAAAGGTGGCAGGCAGGTAAGAAAGCAGCTAAAAGGGCATGTCAGATATTCCTCTTTATAAAGAGACATTGTATACAAAAGTGAAGTTATGATAAACCTTTATGGTTTGACTTCAATCAGAGTACCTGCAGTTCTGGACATTGCACTTTAGGAAGGATGCAAAGGCAATGGACAGACTGTGGAAAGAGTTGACCAGAATGGTTCTGGCTGTAGTGATGAGGGATTTCAGTTATGTGACCAGATTGAAGAAACTGGGATTATTCTCCTTAGTGAAGGGAAGGCTGAGAAGAGATTTGATCATGGCGTTAACTGTAGTTAGGGAAACACTTGCCAGTGGGAGATGAATTGAGAATTAGAGATGAATGGCAAAAGAATAAATAGTGACATGAAGAAAATCCAATAAATGCCTGAAAGTGTGGAGCAAGCAAGTTTGATTGTGACTTTTAAAACAGCATTGAACAAGTACCTGCAAAGAAAAGAAAACTGTAAGGCTAGGTAGAAAGGACAGGTGAGTTGGCAAAGCTGAATGGTCTTGCAGAGGTTCTGAATGGGCATGATGGGCTGAATGGCCTCCTGTGCTGTAACCCATTCTATGATATTCTTAGAATACCAGCCTATTAGAATGCCTTCAGATACATTAAGGAAATTTGTGCCTGCTCACGTAGATGGCCTGTTCATCTGGACTGACGCTAAACGGCAAAGATTAGGCATTGAGTAAATCCTATAAAAATTATCAAGTAGGGCAAACTACATTATACTTTTTATTATCTGATAAATTGATAGCTAATGGCATTGACGTGTCATGCATGTTTTCTAGAATTGGATTGTTTTAGACTGATCATTGAAATATTTGAGCTGGATCATCATGCACTGAGGAAAGACAATAAGCAAAAATCACCAGCTTTGCCTTTCTGTTGGAAGGATACACCAATAGACTTGACAATAATAAGGAGAATTTTAAAAGCTGAACCAGGTCAATTATTCACGAGGACAGGGGTGAATACTTAAAACAGCAAAGTATCTGGGCGAAGAGGGGAATTGGAAGAATTTTATCAGCCAAAAGAATAACAATAGGTTGGTCATCATCATTGGTCATAGAATCCCTACAGTGTGGAAACAGGCCCTTCGGCCCACACTGACCCTCAGAGCATCCCACCCAGACCCATCCCCCTGTAACTCACCAAAGTTACATACTCCTGAACACTACAGGCAATTTAGCATGGCCAATCCACTGCACATCATTGGACTATGGGAGGAAGCCAGAGCACCTGGAGGAAAGCCAAACAGATATGCGGAGAATGTGCAAACTCCACACAGACAGTCGCCCAAGGGTAGAATCGAACCCGGGTTCCTGGCACTGTGAGGCAGCAGTGCTAACCACTGAGCCACCATGCTGCCCGTCATCTTTAGAACCAGGTAAGAATGGAGACAAATACAACAAAATGCTGGGGAAATTCCACATTTCTGGCTGCATCTTAGAGAGAGGCACAAAGTAAAAATTTTGTGACTAATGGCCCTTCAGAACTGAAGTGAGAGGTGGAAAAGTAAGTAATGCTGTAGAGAAAGGTGGGGAGGAGCAAGTGAAACAGAATGGAAGGTTGAGTAGGATTAGAGATACAGGTGTCACAGTGCAAAAGGCATGGAAAACTTTTCTGGGAACAGATTTAGGTCCAGAGTAATGTTAGAATATAGGTCAGCTCTGCTGTAAGAAAAAACAAGAAAGCCAGACATTGGGGCAAAGTTGGGAGAAACAAAATGAAGGACAGACTTCATGGTCTGAAATTGTTGAACTCAATGTTGAACCCAGAAGGTTATAAAGTGCTGAAACAGAAATGAGGTGCTGTTCCTCCAGTTTGCACTGGGCTTCACTGGAGCACTGCAGGAGGCCCTGGACAGTAACGTAAGCATGTGAACAGGATGCTGTACTAAAAATGGGAGGTGACCATGTGGTCAGGGTCGTGCTTGCTGACTGAGTGTAAGTGTTTGGAAAAGTTGTCATACAGTCTATATTTGGTCTCTCCACCATAGTGGAAACTGCAGATCTCTGGAGGGAATGAAGAGGAACCTTTTAAAACAATAAGGAATAATTCTACAAACTGTCATTCCCAGCTTGGCATTGCCAACCAGGAGCAGATGATTTGATTTAATTTGATTTATTATTGAAAAGTATTGTTTTGTGTGCTAACCAGACAAATCATACCTTACATAAGTACTAGAATAGAATGCAGAATATAGTGTTAGAGCTACAGAGAAGGTGCAAAGAAAAATTCCATTCTAATATACGAGAGGTCTGTTTGTAAGTCTGATAATAGTAGGGAAGAGGCTGTTCTTAAATCTGTTGGATGTGTTTTCAAACTTTTGTATATTCTGCCTTATGGAAGAGGGTGGTAGAGATTATGACCAAGATGGGAGGGGTCTTTGATTATGTTGCTTTCCCGAGGCAATGGGAAGTATAGACGGAGTCAATAGATGGAAGGCTGGTTTTTTGAGCTGGACTGGACAGTGCTCACAACTCAATTTCTTCCAGTCTTGGGCAGAGCAGTTGCTGTATCAAGCTGTGCATCCAGATAGAAAGCTTTCATGGTGCATCAATCAAAATTGGTAAGGGTCCTTGTAGACTTGCTGAATTTCTTTAGCCTCATGAGGAAGTAGAGGTGTTGGTTTCTTGACTGTAGCGTCAATGTGGATGGAGCAGGACAGATTGTTGGTGATATTTACTCCTAGGAACTTAAGCTTTCGACCACTTCCATCTCACCACCATTGATGCAGATAGGGGTGTGTCCTCCACTCCTTCCCAAAGTTGATGACTAGCTCTTTTGTTTTTCTGACATTGAGGTAGATGAAGGGTCTAGGCCCGAAACGTCAGCCTTCCTGCTCGGCCTGCTGTGTTCATCCAGCTCTACACCTTGTTATCTCAGATTCTCCAGCATCTGCAGTTCCTACTATCTTTGAGGTAGAGATTGTTGTCTTTACAACAATGTCTCTTGTCGTTTGATAATAGGGTATAGCTGAGCAGCATCAGGCTTTGGTTTTAGGACAGTGGAGCTGGTGTAGTGGTAAAAACACTGGACTAATACTCCAGAGATCCAGGATATGGGCTCAGATCCCACCACAGTAGCTGGTGGATTTTAAAGGGAAGAAAGCAGGAGCACAGCATTGAAATAGAGGATCAGCAATGACCATGCTAAATGGAGTAGCAACTTGAATGGCCAAATGGCCTACTCCTGCTCTTACTTTCTATGCTTGAAATTCCAGCACCACTCTCTCAGCGAGTTTTTAAATCAGCATAATGGGCAGATTTCTGCGTCTATTCCGAAAGAACAGGCCTCCCCATCACGAGCATGATCTTGTAAAATTACCTCCTCAGTCCTTTAACTCATGGTGGGGGGCAGAGCCACCAATTAAGTCAGTATAAAATATGACAACAGCTGCTCTATATTGGGAAGGAATCTGCAGCTTTGGGCGCTAGGCTTCACGTTTCTAAGTAATCTCACCTCCAAAGCATGGTTTAGCTTCAAATAAAACCTCCGAGAAACACCACCTTGACGTGAAGTTGAGTAGATGATGTCGATTATATCCGTCCAAAGGTAACCTAGAAGGCTGTGAGAACAGTTAGAAAGTCAGAGAATGGCTAATATTTCACCGTATATGCCTTTCAAATCTAGGATCTGAAATATTGGATAATAGAATCTGAAATGCTGGAAATTTGGAACACTCTCCCTAAGAAAGCTGGCCAGCCTAGATTAACAGAACATTTCAAAACAACATTAATTTTTCAGGTATATTAAGGGTGATGGAATCACATTGTCCGTGATTTAAATGAATGGCACAACAGGCTGAAGTTGCTGAATGGCCTCTTGCTTCTATAAGGATCCAATGTCAATAGGTCTGACCAGTCTCATCCATAAAGGCCACGTGGGTGATGGCTGAAGGAACATAATTTACACTGGTGTAGGTAGGAGGTCTTCCTCTAAATGAGGGTTAAGGAATCATGTTGGAGCAGATCAAAGAAGAGAACTAAGTTATATTAACATCGAGAGGGAAAGATCAAACTCTTGTTCAGCATTCAGATTAATATTTCTGTTGAGGAAGAAGTTATCCCTAACCTGCAGCATGCAGCAAAGCCTCGGCCGAGGTAGAGGATAACACCAAGTGGTTCGGATCCACTTTACTCTCCCCAACTCTCACAAATTAAAGCCCCATCAATAAGAAAAGACAAGGAAAAGAGGATGAAATTAGACAACATCATATCACTGCCAGCAACAACATTGAGCATTAATATAAAAACATAGAAAATAGGAAGAGTAGGCCATTTGATTCTACTCCTCCACCATTCAACATAGTCATGACAGATCATCCAACTCAGCCCCCTGTTCCTGCTTTTGCCATATGTCCTTTGATTCTTTCGGCTTCAAGAACTGTATCTATCTCTAACATAAGATCTTTGGTGCAGTAAAATGTAGCACGTCAATTCACAGTGACAAGCCAAATTTGACAGAAAGTCAAATGAAAAGATACAGGGAGAGATAACTGAAAGCTTCATCAAAAAGGGAGATTTTTAAAAGGAGCATCTTAAAGGAGGAGAGTAGCAGAAAGGCTAGGAGTTTTAGGAAGGAAATTCCAGAGCACTGAACCTGGCAGAAAGTTTGGCTGCCCATGTTTGAACAAGGCCAATCGGGGATAATCAGAGGCCAGAATGGAAGAAAGAGTCCTGATATCTTCGGGGGTTGTAGGATAGAGGAGATTACAGAGAGATTTTGAGGAGGATTTTGAAAACTAGGCTAACTTGGCACCAAACACTACCAGCTGGACTAGCTATGAATCCAATATTAACTAAATTAGTTGAATTTGGGCCAGATAAAAAGCTGTCACCAAATTAATACCCGTACATTCAAAGAGTCATACAGCACAAAAACAGACCCTTCGGTCCACCTAGTCTGCGCTGACCAGACATCCCAATCTGACAAAGTCCTATTTGCTAGCATTTGGCCCATATCCCTCTAAACCTTTCCTATTGATATACTCCATTAAAACCAAAATGAACATAGTCATGACAGATCATCCAACTCAGCCTCCTGTTCCTGCTTTTGCCATATGTCCTTTGATTCTTTTGGCTTCAAGAATTGTATCTATCTCTAACATAACCCTCCTCCACAATTACAGCAAGAACAGAATAAAGAGATAGTAGGAACTGCCGATGCTGGAGAATCTGAGATAACAAGGTGTAGAGCTGGATGAAATCTGAAGAAGGGTCCAGACCCAAAACGTCAGCTTTCCTGCTCCTCTGATGCTGCTTGGCCTGCTGTGTTCATCCAGCTCTACACCTTGTTATCTAAGAACAGAATAGACTCTGGTTTCCCAAAGTACAGAATGAGACAGTCAACTGGATGCTGTTTTGATGCTAGCTCTCAGCTTTCCACAAGTTTTGTATTCACAGCACATCACACTTGGAATGTGTTTTTTAACCAGAACTAAAGACTAATTGATATTTCTCTCTGCATGGTGACACTGCATCCTTAAAATCGGAACACCACCTTTCATGTCCTTTACCCACTCCCAAACCCCAGGCCCTATCATGACATGGGCTGCTTTCAGCAAAACTCACCCATTATCGCCCACTCATTGTCCCCTTATCAGCTTTTCTTCCTCCCTGGCTTACTATCCACCATCCCTTTGTCTGCCTAACTTTCTTTCTCCCTCTCTCTGTCTGTACATTTCTCTTTCTCTGGGCTGTCTCCAACTTACCATTCATTCTTTTACCCCTAATCCTCCATCACGTGCATACATACCACCATTTCCTAGCTACTATGAACTCTTGAAGAAGGGTCACCGGACTCAATGTCAACTCTGCTTTCTCTCCACAGATGCTGCCAGATATGCTGAGTTTCTCCGGCAGTTTCTATTTTTTGTTATGATCTTTCATTTTGTATTTCCACTCAAGTTACACACCAAATTGAAAAAGTCTTTTCTCCTTCCAAATACCGTTGTGTATTTCCAATATAGTTTACTGAATTACTGACCTTTGAAAATTTTCTTGCACTAGGTTGGTGTCCATGTATGCAAACTCAGTTTCCAGGAAGCTCATTAAAGGAACAATCATCTAAAGTAGTATGAAGAAATTTGTGTAAGTTAGTATAGCGCATCTAGGATGACAAAGGTACACATTTTAAAGCCAGAATTACCCTTAAACATTGCCTGGCATGTTTTTTATTCTTTTCTCATCTGTCCGGGGGTCGGACAGCGCAGACTGCTGTAACTCTCAGCTGCACTCGGCAACATTGAGAGCAGCTTGGATTTTTGTCCAGGAGTCGTGTGCACAGAGTTGGGAGAAACCCCAGCTCTGCGAACCCAACTTTTAAAAATGGCTGCTCCTGGATACCAGATTTTCAGTCCTGAAAGTGTAGGCTAGGGGTGGGTGACCTCAGAATTATTACGGAGAATGCTGGATTAAGAGACAAGCTGGTCAGAAGACCTACCTCAGGGCTCCAGAACTGTGTTCACTTTTTAAAAGGAAGAATAAAACAAAACCGCATCCCTCCAACGTTTTTGGTCCCTCACCTCCCACATATTCCCCATGCCAATCTATGATCCTTCATACCCTATTCCGACTCATCATAACTCCCATATCTTCCAAATCCAAAGTACACCCCTCCATAATCCCTCATACTGTCACTTCCAAGCCATCCCCCTGTACGTACAACCTTGACCCATTATAGTCTACATGCCAACTTGGCGTTAACTCACGGTAACCCATGAAATCCACCCATCGCTGTTTTCTCATATCTATGCTGACTCACCGAGTATCAACCACGGGTCATGGTCAGGAATTATGCAGAGGGCCAACATGTTCCCATAAAGATGAAGGGTGGGACTAACAAGCCCACAGACTCCTGTGTGTCAAATGCTGTATATGTTTGGATAAGGAATAAAAGATAAGCTTTTAGCAGACTCCAAGGGTCCAAACAGCTGAAGTCCAAGAGGAATAGAAACTCCAGGATGTTATTTTAAAAAAAAACTAGAAGAGTGACGGGAGAATGCGAAAACACTGGTGGATAAAGAAAAGGAAAATTCAAAAAGGCATTTTATAAAAATATTCGGGGCAAGAGCATTAGGACCATTAGAGACCAAAGTAGCAATGTGTGTGGTGCCCCAAGATGTAGGTGAGGTTTTAAATGTGTACTTTGCATCTATAATTGTTATAGCGAAGGACAATATAGGATTATAATCAGGGAGGGGGGACTGTGATACATTTAAACAAATTAGCTTTAAGAGGGAGGAGGCATTAGCAATTTTACCAGACTTGAAAGTGGATAAATCCCCTGACCCACATGAAATGTATTCAAAGCTGCTGTGGGAGGCAAGAGAGGAGATTACAGGTGCTCTGACAATTTGTTGAATCCTCTCTGGGCATATAATGTGATACCATTATTCAATAAGTGTACTAGGAAAAAACTTGAAAACTACAGGCCATGAGTCTAACATCAGAAGTATGGAAACTATTGGAAAACATTGAAGGACAGCATTAATCTCCACTTGGAGAGGGAAGCATTAAATCGAGGATAGTCAGCATATCTGTCTTAAAAAAAGTTGAATTTTCAAAGCAGCTAGTTGTATAGATTCAAGTAGTGCAGTTGATGTACTCGTCATGGACTTCAGTAAGACTTTTGACGTGGTCTCACGTGGCAGACTGGTCAAGAAGGAAAAGCCCTTGGATCCAGGACAATTTGGCAAATTGGATCCAAAATTGGCTTAGTTTGCAGGAAGCAGAGGTGGATAGTTAGAGGGTGCTATTATGGCTGAAAGCCTGTGTTCTGGGTTCAGTGCTGGGTCCCTTGCTGTTTGTAGTGAATATTAATAATTTAGACATGACTGTAACAGGTATGATCAGTAAGTTCACAAAGAAAACAAAAATTGGCAGTGTGGTAAACAGTGAAGAGCAAAGCTTTAGACAGAAGATATAGACAAGTTGGACAGATGGGCAGAACAATAATCCTAAAAAGTGCAAGGTGATGTATTTTTGGGAGGACTGACAATGCAAGGGAGTACATGATGAACAGTAGGACCCTAGGAAGTACAGAGAATCAGAGAGACTTCAGTGTGCGTGTCCACAGATCCTCGAATGCAACAAGACAGGTAGATAATGTGGTTTAGGTGGTATACGGGATACTTCTGACAGCAACAAATGCTGGAGATCACAGCAGGTCAGACAGTATCCATGGAGAGAAAGCAAGCTAGATGACTCTTCATCAGAGCTGATGTGATACTTCATTAGTTGAGGCACTGAATGCAAAAGCAGGGAGATTATGATATAGCTTTATATAATGCTAATTAGGCCACAACTGGAGTACTGTGGTCATCACACAATAGGAAGGTTGGGACTGTACAAGAGGGTGCAGGGAGATTCACTAGGATATTGCCTAGGCTGGAGAGTTTGGGCAGAGGGGTTGTTTTCCTTGGAGCCGAGAAGCCTGAGGGGGATCTGATTGAGATGCATAAAATTATGAGAGGCATTGATAGCGTAAATGGGAAGAAACATTTCTTCATATACAGTCATAGAGGTGTGTAGCACAGAAAAAAGGCCCTTTGGCCCGTTCTGTCCATGCCAGTTGAAAACAGTCCATTAACTATTCCAATTCCATTTTCCAACACTTGGCCATTAGCTTTATATGCCTTAATTAAACCTGACTCCGCCACATTTCCAGGTAGTATATTCCAGATTCTAATATTCATTCTGGGAAAAAGCTTTTTCCTCACCTTCCATTTGATTCTTTTGCAAAATATTTTGAATCTGTTCCCGCTTATGCTCAATCCTCTTACAAGTGGGAACAGTTTCTCTTTATCTACTCTGCCCAGACCCCTCATGATTTTGGAAACTTCAAGCAAATCTCCCCTTGACCTTCTCCTTTGAGGAGAACTTCTCCAGTCTAAATAACTGAAGTTTCTCATCCCTGGGACCATTCTTGTAAACCATCTGCACTCTCTCCAATGCCTTCATTCTTCCTATAGTGTGGCTCCTAGGCTTTACACTTCAGCTGAGCTCTAAATAATATCCTTAATAAATTCACCTTACCCTCCCTGCTCTGGTCTCCTATGCCCCTATAATAGTCAACTTTTTAAATGCACCCTCTACCTGTTCTATCATTTTTAATGACATGTACATCAACACCTCTTCCTGCTCCTGCACATCCTTTAGAATAGTACCCCTCATTTTATACTGTCTCCCATGTTCTTTTCACCAAAGTGTATCACCTCTTGCACTGAGCCTCCTATCCACCCACTCCATGAACTTGTCAACATCTTTTTGAAGTTTAACACCATCCTTCTCAGTTTATAATTCTTCAAAGTTTTGTCGTCACAAATTATGAAATTGTCCCCTGCACACAGAGATCTAGATCATTAATATATATCAGGAAAAGAAAGGCTCCCAATGTTGGAAAAAAAGCAACAAATGTTCCATTAACTATTACCCGACTTCTGTCTCTAGTCAGCTTTGTATTCATGTTGCTACTCCTTTTATTCCATAAGGTATAACTTTTCTCAAATCTGTATTGAATACCTTCTGGAAGTCCATGTAAACTACATCTACAACCTTGCCCTCACCAACCCTCTGTTACCATTTCAAAAATCTCCAGCAAGCTAGTTATCAACCTATGTGCTTGTGTCAAATTATGCTTTGTAATAGTACTGTTCAATGCTTGGTGGTGTTTTGCTGCACTAAAGGCACCATATCAATGTAGTTTGTTGTTAGTTTCCTTTATTTGCCCATCAGTCCTTCCTTCTATCCTCTCCACCTTTCTCATTTCCCTCCCTTCCCTCTCTTCCAAATTACACAAGCTTATAAATTCAATTCCAATGAACTCATCAATCTGATGATAATTAACCATTTGGGCAATCTGCTGATGTACATAAAACAGTATAGCCAGAAATAGGCCCTTCATCCCTCCATGTCTGTGCCAACCTTGATGCCACTCTAAACTGATCCCAATTGTGTACACATGGTCTGTCTGCCTTTGTTCCCTGCCCATTCATGTTTCTGTCTAAATAGCTGTTAAACATGATGGTTAATATTCCATATGGTGTCCTTGACATTTCAGGTATTCACTCTACTCATGAATGTTGTAACCCCTCCCCACTATTATTTCTCCTCTTTTCTACACACACTCAGCACCCTCTGATAACTCATCCAAGCCAGCCTTTCTAGGTGAGCCTTGACAAGAAATAACACCAGACCATTGAACTGTCTTGCCACGCACGATTCTATAACTGCCTGATGCAAATGTACTTTCCAGCAGGTTTCACCAAATCAGTCGGAACCCTTAACTGACCTTTTCTTCTCTTTAAAAGATGGGGACTGGAAGTTTATTATAACATCCAAGTATATTGTACCTTTCTGGACTTCAGAAAGTCTCAGTACTTCTGTAATCTCTGGCATATTGTGGAAAATGCCATAGTCAATTTGCACGTAACCAGCTTCCACAAATGGTAATAAGATAGTGACCAGATAACCTAACGTACTGATATTGGTCGAGGCCAAAATATATGTATAGATATTGGCCAGGACGCTGGGGTGGTGTACCCTTCTTTAAAATTGTGCTGCAGAATCTTTTGCCTCCAGAGGTGATACACAGGGCCATTAGTTTAATATCTCAGCCAAAAAAATGGTAATTCCAATCATGCAGCACATCCGCAGTACTGCAGTGGGAATGTCTCACTTTAAGTTTTGCATTCAACTGTGGGACTTGAACTCACAATCTTCTGATGTGCAGAAGCAAGAAGTGCTACAACTGAGCCGTAGCTCACGCTTGAACTACAGTTCACTATAGACCAGGATCATATCCAGGATCTTTAAGTTTGCTGATCCATTTGAGAACCAAGCCACTGAGGAGCTCTCTTTTAATAGCAGTCAGAGAATGTCCTGGCGAAACAAATCAAGTTTTGGTTTTCAGTAACTGTGACTTCTTTGGGTGGTGTTATTGATGTAGTACTTACATCATCCAATGGAACGGCGTCACTGGATGCTGACAGGTTGTGGATGTGAATCTTTATGTCGGCTTGCAACTGATAAAATCAAGACAAGAATAGATTTAGACTTGATTAAGTTCTTTAATCATGTACTTGCATCAGTTAGATATCTTCAACTTTAATTATCTTATATTTCAGACTCCAAATCTCAGACTAAAATGGCAATATGAAAGAATCCACTATAACACAATAACAGGTGAATAAGAGATAACAAGGTGTAGAGCTGGATGAACACAGCAGGCCAAGCAGCATCATAGGAGCAGGAAGGCTGCTGGAAGGTGAATAAATCATAACTACATCAGCTGGACATACAAGGAAGTGAACCCAAGCCACAAGGGAAACCAAGAAATGTCCTTTCTCTATGCCCAAAGATATCTGTGGAATTGACTACAGTTAGTCAATCATGAAGCTAAATATCACGTCCTTGGGTTTTATGGCTCAGTCAACCTACACCAAGGAGATTAATCTGCTGTTTAACTTGATACTATCCCAAGTAGTATCTTACATTGGTCTCTCCCACAGTTACACCAGTGGAAGTAATGTCAGGAATGGCCATTTCACAGCTGATTCTGCTTGTCTTCAACCATAGCAAATGAAGAAAGATGGGAACAACCACACAGAAATTGTGTGTGTGGATGGTTAGCCATCAGTTATAAATAAAACAGTGACAAAAATCAAATGTAATAATTTTGTTTTGCTATAATCCCTCTGAACAGGTCATACCTACTAATCTCCACAACAAAAGTAAGTATGGCTCAGTTTGAAGAATGAGGAAAATTTCCTCAGTCATTATTTTCTAAACAAAAACAGCATCTTTCCTCTAGGCAATCATTGGGAATTTAGAAAAAAATAGTGAAGTATTGCTGGTCGGGAGCTTAACTTCACTTGAAAGCTCAACATCTGCTGTTTGGTCAAGCTCACGAGAGGGCATGTCAGAGAACATAGGCACAAACACTGCTGGACTTTTATAAAAACCTAAACTCGTTCAGCAATCTCTTCACAGAAGAGATTCTGTCATGTCCGTCTGATCTAGTCTATACTTGGCACTGTCTAATACTGTGGTGCTGCACATGTTTCTGCTGCTTTGTTCTGTTGTTTGAGTTCAAGAAGCACTTGCTTCTCAAGAGCCCCTATGTCTAGGTAACCAGACAAGAGTTAAGAAGGAAATGATCTGTTTTTACACAGTGAAATATATGCTCTCATTCAATGAACTATTCCCGTTTAATTCAGTCTCTAGTCATTGATTATCTAGTAGTGAGAATATTTTCTCCATGGCAGACGTGTCTAAGGCCAGAGGGCTTAAATTTAAGGTGAGGAGTCAGTGGTTTAGAGAGGATCTGAGGAAAATGTTTTTCATTTAGAGGATGGTAGAAATTTGGGATCTGTTGGTCGTCATAGACATGGGTGGGCCAAAGAGCTTTTTCTATACTATATGACCCTGACTCTATGATAATTTGGAGGATGTAGCTACCTGCTTGACAACTAGAACAAAAGGAACAATTCAAACTGTGACTGTGGATGTACAAGTCAGACCATCACCCACAAAGTGAACTCCCACATATTGAAAAAAATGGCAGGAGAATAGTGTAGCTTTTACATCTGCTTCTGCATTTGAGGTCTTTCTTGTAATTTTTCTCTGTTTTTCGAGAGCAGAAGTAAAAAGAATTCCATTTAAAATTATTCTTGGAACTTTTATATTTCAATTTTTTTAAAAAAGTAAGGAAGGAGAGATTGAGTTATTTGTGGGACAGGCCTGTCCATGTGTCTGTTGAGGTGTCGATGGCTCCTTTTGTGTTCGTGGATCTCGGAAGATTGACCTTTTCAACTTGTTTGTCAAGTGCTCGTTCGTGGTTGTTTAAATTATGATGGGGAGCAGGATTCCTGGATCCATTATTTTTGAAAGGCTGAATCCAGCAGTTGGAGGGAATCAACCGAACTTTACTCAGAGTTGGAGACAGAGGATCTAAGGAGATGATGGTTTTCGGTTGCTGGGAGTTTAAGCGAAGTGTTGGATTTTAAGAAATTAAATTTTTTTTCTTTTTTGTATGCTTAAAATTAGAAACTGTGGGTAAGGGAAGGGAGGATTTTTTTTTTAAGAAAGGTGGTATTTAGAGCGAACAAAGTGTAGAGCTGGAGGAATGCAAGCCAGGCAGCATCATAGTAACAGGGAAGCTAATGTTTCGGGTTGGGACCCTTCTCTATGTTATCTCCGATTCCAGCATCTGCAGTTCTTGCTATCTCAGTGTTTTTAGAGCTTCTTCTTTTAGGCCTTATAGAATATAGTCTTTAAGTTCTTCCAGCATATTGTGTCAGCAGCAATCAGTCTACAAACACTGGATTTGAGAAAAGTGTGGGTCTTTTTAGACAAGCCTATGTTAGCAAATGTTTAAGGGGCAATTATGGCAGTCAATAGAGTGGCATATTCTCCTGACGGATGTGGGAGATTAGAGAGCTGTTGACTGTCCCTGGAGACTATGACTGCAAGAGGTGTGTTTGGATCCGTCTCATATCAGACCGCTTGAATCGGCTGGAGAAGCAGCTGGAGTCACTGAGGAGCATACAGGTGGCACAGAGTGTGATGGTTAATAGATTTAGAGAGGTGGTCACCAAGCAGGTTCATTTAGATAGATGGGTGACTGTCAGGAGAGGTAGGAAGTTAGTGCAGAAGTCTCCTGTGGCTATTCTTCTCTCAAATAGATATACCACTTTGACTACTGTTTGGGTTGGGGTGAGAAAACAGTCTCTCAGAGAAAAATAGAAGTGGCAGCCAGGTCTTGTGCACCAAGAATGAATCTTATATGAAACAGGGTTTGTCAAGGTTCAAAAGATTAATTGTTATAGGGGACTTTCCTGTCAGGGGCACAGAAGATTCAGTGGCCATGAGTGACAATTCAGGATGGTATGTTGCCTCCCTGGTGCTAGGATGAAGGATGTATCAAAAGGTTGCAGCATATTGTCAAATAGGAGAGTGAAGAGCCAGAGCTGCTGCATACATTGGTAAGAACGACATATTTAAAGAAAAGATTGAGGCTTTGCAGAGTGAGTACAGGCAGTTAGATAGAAGATTAAAATGCACGACCTCAAAAAGGTAGTAATCTCTGAATTACTCCCAGTGCCATGGGCAAGAGATATTTGGAATAGGAAGATACGGCAGATAAATCGATGGCTGAGGAGCTGGTAAGGAGGCAGTGATTCAGATTTTTGGATCATTGGGATCTCTACTGGGGCAAAACAGACCTGTTCAAAAGGGATGGGATGAATTGGAAGCGTAACACTACCCTGACGAGATTTGCTAGTGCTATTTGTGAGCCTTTAAACTAGTGGGGTTTGGGGGTGGGGTGGGCAGGGGTGGATGGTGGTGTGGAGAGATTCTAAGTAGTAGTAATAATAGAGAGACAGGTGAGGATGGTAAGAGCAAGTCAGAGAACAAGGTAACTCTGAAGAATTAAACTGATTTATTTCAATGCAAAGAGTCTTACAGGTAAGTAAGGTGAACTCAGGGCATGTATGGAAACATGGAACTGGGACATCATAGTCATTACAGAAACATGACTGAGGGAGGGGCAGGACTAGCAGCTCAATGTTCCATCACTTAGATCCTATAAAAAGAATAGAAAGGGAAGAGAGGAGTGGGAGTGCATTATTGATTAGGGAATACATTACTGTTGTACTTAGAAAGGATATTTCTAAGGGATCATCCAGTAAGGTTACATGGATGGAACTCGGAAATAAGGAGGGGATGAGCACCTTGATGGGTTTGTACTATTGGACACCCAATAGTCAGAGGGAAACGGAGGAGCAAATATGTACAGAGATCTCAGATATATGTAAGAATAATAGGACTGTAGGGACTTAGGTCTTAGGGACTAGGACTGCCATAGTGTTAAGGGCTTGGATGGTGAGGAATTTGTTAAATGTGTTCAAGAAAATTTTCTATCATATGTAGATGTGTGGAGTTTGTACATTCTCCTTGTGGGTTTCCTCCCATGGTCCAAAGATGTGCAGGTTAGGTGGATTGGCCATACTAAATTACCGATGTGTCCAGAGATGTGCAGGCTATATGGATTAGCCATGAGAAATGCAGGGATTGGTAGGGATGTGGATCTGGGTGGGATGCTCTTCAGAGGGTCAGTGTGGACTCGATGGGCTGAATGGTCTGCTTCCACACTGTAGGGATCTCTGATTCTACCGACTACAGAAGGAGCAGAATTTGACCTTCCCTTGGGAAATAAGGCAGGGCAAGTGACTGAAATGTTTGTGGGAAGCACTTTGGGGCCAGTGATCATAGTTCTATTAGTTTTAAAATAGTTACGGAAAAGATAGGCCTTGTATAAAAGTTAAAGTTCTTAATTGGAGTAGGCAAATTTTGACAGGTATGAGACAGGTACTTTCAAAAGTTGATTGGTTTGCAGGTTAAGGGAGGCTTTCAAAAATGGGATAACAAGAGATCAGAAGCATTATGTTCCTGTTAGAGTGAAGGGTAAGGCTGGTAAGAGTAAGGAACAATGGATGAATAAAGTGTTAAGTATAGATAACAGGGATCAAGTGAATCTCTTAAAGAATAAAAGTGGTGCAGGGGCATTCTTAAGAAGGAAATCAGGAGGGCAAAAAGGGACTATAAAATAACCTTGGCAGATTAGGTTAAGGATAATCCAAAGAGATTTGATAAGCACATTAAGTATAAAAGAGCAATTGGGGAAAGAATAGGACCCCTCGAAGATCAACGAGGTTATCTATGTGTGGAACCACAGGAAATGGGAGAGATACTAAATGAATATTTCACGTAAGTTTTTAACTGTGGGGAAAGACATGGAGGCTGGGAACTTGAGGAAATAAATAGTGATGTCTTGAAAACAGTTCACATTACAGAAAAGGAGGTGCTGGTGGTCTTAGCAAACAAAGCTGGATAAATCTCTGGGACCTGATCAAGTGTTTCCCAGGACATTGTGGGAATTTATTGCGGGGCCCCAAGCACAGATATTTGTATCTTCTATAGCCACAGATGAAGTGCTGGAAGACTGGAGAGTGGCTAATGTTGTCCCTTTATTTAAGTAATTCTGTAATGAGAAGCCTGGGAATTATAGACTGGTAAGTTTAACAGTAGTGGGTAAGTTGTTGAAGCAGGTTCTGATAGATAGGATTTACATGCATTAGGAGAGGCAAGGATGATTAGGGATCGTCAGCATAGTTTTGAGCGTGGGAAATCATGTCTCACAAACTTGATTGGGTTTTTTGAGGGCATAACCAAAAGGATTGAGGGCAGAGCAGTCGGCATTGTCTACATGGACTTTAGAAAAGCATTTGACAAAGTTCTGCATGGTAGACTGATTAGTAAAGTTAGATCACATGGGATTCAGGGAGATTTTGCCAATTGGATACAAAATTGGCTCGACAGTAAGAGACAGAGGGTCGTAATCGGCGGGAAGCTGTCGGAGGGTGGACGAACAGCAGCACAGAGTGAGTATAAACCTAACGGGGCTTGGGGATCACGGCCTTGTCGGCAGGAAGCTGTCGGAGGGCAGAGGAGCAGCAGCACAGAGTGAGTATAAACCTGCCGGGGCTCGGGGCACATTGTAGCTGCAAAAAGAACCTAGAGTGACATCACAGGGAGGCTGTGACCTGATTGGCTGGTAGGAAATCTGCACTAAATTTGAAAAAGAACACAGTAAAGAGGTATCAATAAATTTAATTATTGCAATAAAGTAATTAACTAAGTAGAAATGGCTGGACAGGTGTTGTGTTGTAGCTGTATGATGTGGGAGCTGGCTGATCCCATTGCGAACTGCAGTGACCACATCTGCAGCAAGTGTTGGTTGCTCGAGAAACTTCAGCTCAAAGCTGATGAGCTGGAATCTAAGCTTCAAACACTGCAGCACATCTGGGAGGGGAAGAGTTACCTGGATTCTGTGTTTCAGGAGGCAGTCACACCTGGTAGATTAAGTACTTCAAATTTGGTCAGTGGCCAGGGACAGCAGGGGATGACTGCAAGTGAGGCAGATAGAGGGATCCTGCATTCAGGAACAGAGGAGCCTTAGCTCTTGACCTTATCCAACAGGTACGAGGTACTTGCTTCCTGTGTGAATGAGGAAAAGGGCTACAGGGAGGATGACCACTGCACCGTGGTACGGGAGGCCATTCATGAGGGGGGTGCAAAAAGACATGTGGTAGTTGTGGGGATTCTGTATTCAGGGGAATAGATAGTATCTTTGTAAGCAGGATCGAGAGTCCTGTATGGTATGTTGCCTGCCCGATAATCTCTGACCGGCTTGGAAGGATATTGAAGAGAGAGGGGGAGGATCCAGTTGTTGTGGTCCACGTCGGAACAAATAACATAGGCAAGACTGGGAAAGAGGACATGTTCAGGGATTATCAGGAGCTAGGAATGAAATTAAAGAACAGGCCCTCAAGGATTATAATCTCCGGATTACTGTCCGAGCCATGTGCAAATTGGCATTGAGATGCGATAATAAGGGAAGTAAACACATGGGTAAGAGAGTGATGTGGGAAAGAGGGGGTTCCTTTTCATGGGACACTGGCATCAGCATTGGAACAGGAGGGATCTGTACCGGTGGGACAGTCTCCACCTGAACCGAGCCGGGACCGATTTTTAGCGAAAAGGGTTAATAGGCTGGTCAACAGGACTTTAAAATAGAAAGCTGGGGGGGAAGGGAATGGTGAAACTTGCCTCAGTGGGGAACAAAGCAACATCCGTAGGGGTATATTCAACCGCGTGGAAAAATATGAAAAAAAATGACAGGAAAGGACAACACAGGAGAGGTTATTAAAGTCTCCAGCACAGACACAAATAGGACAGAATGTTTGGAAACGGTTAGGAATCAGACTTCAAGCACACTGGATAAACGAACGACAATGAGAAGAAGGATGGTTAATACAGGACTGAAGGTGTTATCTCTGAATGCACGCAGTATAAGGAACAAGGTAAATGAGCTTGTGGCGCAGATCAAAATTGGCAGATATGACTGATGAGCGTCACAGAGACATGCCTGCAAGGGGATCAGGATTTGGAGCTGAATATCCAAGGCATGTAGGCAGAGGGGATGCAGGTGCCTTATTAACAAGAAATGAAATTAAATCAATAGTAAGAAACGAAGTAGGGTCAGATGGTGTAGAATCTGTGTGGGTAGAGCTGAGGAACTGCAAAGGTGAAAAAAAACCATAGTTGGAGTTATGTACAGACCTCCAAACAGTAGTCAGGAGCTGGGACGCAAGATACACACCTTTTCTATCTCCTAGTGTAAGAAAGGCAAAGTCACAGTGATCATGAGGGATTTCAATATGCGGGTGGACTGGGAAAATCAGGTTGGCAGTGGATTATAAGAAATGGAATTTGTGGAATGTCTACGAGATGGTTTTTTGGAGCAGCTTGTGGTGGAGCCCACTAGGGAACAGGCAATACTGAATTTAATGTTATGCAATGAGGCAGGCTTGGTCAGGAACCTTAAGGTGAAGAAACCCTTGGAAGGCAGTAATCATAATATGATTAAATTTACTCTGCAATTCGAGAGGGAAAAGATAGAATCAGAGGTAACGGAATTACAGCTGAATAAAGGCGACTACAGAGCTATGAGGGAGGAGGTGGGCAGAATTGACTGGGAGAGGAGCCTAGCAGGAAAGAGAGTGGAACAGCAATGGCAGGAGTTTCTAGGAGTAATTCAGGAGACAGTAAAAATTCATCCCTAGGAAAAAGAAGCATGGTACAGGGAAGATGAGGCAGCTATGGCTGACTAGGGAAGTCAAGGACAGTATAAAAGCAAAAGAGAAAGCATATAATGTGGCAAAGGGCAGTGGGAAGCCAGAGGATTAGGAAACTTACAAAGATCAACAGAGGGCATTAAAAAAAAGAGGGAGAAGATTAAATATGAGGGCAAGCTAGCCAGTAATATAAAGGAAGACGGTAAGAGTTTCTTTAGATATGTGATGGACAAAAGAGAGGCAAAAGTGGACATTGGACCACTGGAAAATGACGCTGGAGAGATAGTAGTGGGGAACAAGGAAATAACTGAGGAACTGAATAATTACTTTGCGTCAGTCTCCACAGTGGAAGACACGAGTAATATCCCAAAAATTTGAGAGAGTCAGGGGACAGAGCTGAGTATGGTAACCATCACCAAGGAGAAGGTGCTAGAAAAACTGAATGGCCGGGAGGTGGATAAATGGCCAGGAGATGGATACATCACCTGGACCAGATGGACTATACCCCAGAGTTCTTAAGTAGATAGCTGAAGAGATAGTGGAAGTGTTAATGGTGATCTTTCAGGAATCACTAGAGTCAGGGAGGGTCCCAGAGGACTGGAAAATCACTAATGTGACACCCCTGTTTAAAAATCAAGTAAGTCAAAAGAAGGAAAATTACAGGTCGATTAGCCTAAACTCGATCGTGGGTAAGATTTTGGAGTCCATTGTGAAGGATGAGATTTCTGAATACTTGGAAGTGCATGGTAAAACAGGGCTGGGTCAACATGGTTTCATCAAGGTCACGTCATGCCTGACAAATCTGTTAGAACTCTTTGAGGAAGTAAGGAGCAGGTTAGATCAAGGAGAGCTGATGGATGTTATCTACGTGGACTTCAAGAAGGCCTTTGACACGGTGCTGCACAGGAGGCTATTGAGTAAGATAATGGCCCATAATGTCAGAGGCAAGGTGCTAACATGGATAGAAGATTGGCTGTCAGGCAGAAAGCAGAGAGTGGGGATAAAAGGGTCTGTCTCAGGTTGACAGCTGGTGACAAATGGTGTTCCGCAAGGGTCAGTGTCAGGGCCACAACTTTTCACTTTATACATTAATGATCTAGATGAAGGAACTGTAAGCATTCTGGCTAAGTTTGCAGACGATACAAAGATAGGTAGAGGGACAGGTAGTATTGAGGAGGTGGGGAGGCTGCAGAAGGATTTGGACAGGTTAGGAGAGTGGGCAAAGGAGTGGTAGATGGAGTACATGTAGGAAAGTGTGAGGCCATGCATTTTGGTAAGAAGAATAGAAGCATGGACTGTTTTCTAAATGGGGAGAAAATTCTGAAGTGCAAAGAGACTTGGGAGTTCTAGTCCAGGGTTCTCTCAAGATAAACTTACACGTTCAGACGGTAGTTAGGGAGGCAAATGCAATGTTGGCATTTATTTTGAGAGAATTTGAATATAAAAGCAGGAATGTACTTCTGAGGCTCTATAAGGCTCTGGTCAGGCCACATTTGGAGTATTGTGCACAGTTTTGGGCCCCATATCTCAAGAAGGATCTACTAGCCCTGGCAGGGACATGAATAGGAAAGATTTAGAGCAATATGGGCCAAACTCAGGCAAGTGAACTAGTTTAATTTGGGAAACTTCATCGGCACGGACGAGTTAGACTGGAGGGTCTGTTTCCGTGACGTATGACTCTGTGACTCTTTCCTCTGATGAAATGGAGTGAGTACTGCTTATTTCCCAGATCCAGTGATGATCCCCATCCTAGTTTTTGATGTCTCATTTTACTGCTGATCATCTGCTAGTAAAAGTGATTGTTGGAAATTAGAGTCCACTTTAAAACTGAATCCCGTTTAGTATTTCACATTTGACGTTTTCTGTGCAGCCCGAGTGTTACAGCAGTAACCAGCCTTCTGCAAACATTAACAGATTTCCAGCATATGAAAACAGAAGAAAGGTCATAAGCATCACTGTTAAAGATTTATATATCCACTACAAACCCACTGACTCCCATAGCTATCTGGACTATACATTCTCACACCCCACTTCCTGTAAACACTCTATCCCATTCTCTGAGTTCCTCCGTCTCCGTCGTATATGTTCAGATGAGGCCAATTTCGACAAGGGAGCCTCCGAAATGTCCAACTTCTTCTTCAACTGAGGATTCCCCAGCTCCGTGGTCAACTGGGCCCTCAACTAGGTCCGACCCATCTCCCGCACTTCCGCCCTCACCCCTTCTCTTCCCTCCTGCAACAGTGATAGGGTTCCCCTTGTCCTTTCCTATCATTCCACCAGCATCCACATCCAGAAGATCATCAGGCACCATTTCCGTCACCTCCAGCAAGATGCCACCACCAGACACATATTCTCTCCCCTCCCTTGTCCGCCTCCCGCAGGGACCATTCCCTCCGGGACACCCTGGTCCACACTTCCTTCGCCTCCAACACCCCCACAGCCCTACGGAACCTTCTGCTGTAACCAGTGAAGGTGCAACACCTGCCCCTTTACCTCCTCCCTCCCGAGTATCCAAGGGCCCAAACATACCTTCCAGGTGGAGCAACACTTCACCTGCACTTCCCAGAACCTAGTCTACTGCATTCGCTCCTCACAATGTGGTCTCCTTTATATTGGGGAAAACGAAGTGTAGACTAGGTGACTGCTTCACAGAACATCAATGTTCTGCTCACAAAGAAGACCCTGAACTACCCGTTGCCTGCCACTTTAACGCACCCCCCTGCTCCCTGACCAATATGTCTGTCTCTGGCTTGCTGCAGTGTTCTAGTGAAGCTCAAAGCAAGCTGGAGGAACAACACCTCATTTTCCGCTTGGGGACCCTACAGCCCTCCAGACTCAATACTGAGTTCAATAATTTTAGGGCCTAAACTCTCCCATGTCCCAGCCACCCACCCCACACACCAGGCCTTGTTACCACATAGCCTGCCATTACACACCCCCTGTTGTTAGTCACTAAGAGTCCCCATTAACAACTATTCACCCTCCCAGCGTCATCGTTGTCAACTCTGTCTGTTCAACTGCTCTTTTCTCTCTTTAGGCTCTATCCTATCATTTACTCCCTACACCATTCCCCTCCCCTTTTTTCTACATATAAACTGATGTTTTCCCAGACACCATCAGTTCTGCGGAAGGGTCACCGGACCAGAAACATTAACTCTGTTTTCTTCCTTCACAGATGCTGCCAGACCTGCTGAGCTTTTCCAGCAACTTTGTTTTTGTTCCTGATTTACAGCATCCGCAGTTCTTTTGGTTTTTATTTATATTGGGTGCTGCATTACACTATTAGGAAAATCATTGGATAAAATACAAGCTTTTGTTCTTAGTAAATGGTAAAGTAATCATCAGATGATGCCAGGATGACTGCTGCCCCTTTGCCCACTTTCATCTGATGGTTAGTTTACCATTTACTAAGAACAAAAGCTTGTAATTTTCACCCACGGTCATTAGCTGAGAGGGTTTAGACAGGTGATTGACACAGCAGAGATGGCCTAAGCCCAAAATAAGAGAGATTAACAGGGATAGGCGAGGAGAGAGACAATCCAGGGGAACAAGCTGCTGTCTTCTTGGGAGGAGACTAGGTGTTCCCCTACATCAGCTTTAGGGAAGAACAAACACAGCTGTGATGAAAGACTACCCCGAAAGACAACATTACATAAGGGACGAACACTCCACCACTTCAAAACCACTGCCCTGTTCCTCCATGCTACAGAATGGCTTTGGGAATGGAGAATCATTCTTATCTGTCATGAGCCGCATATTTTTTTTTTTAAATTAGAATAATCTCTCCTTAATAGCATATTGTATTTAAATTGCTGCTTTTTAACAACATCTTGAACATTGCTTACAAATGGTCAAATGGGTAACTGTGATCACAAACTCCCCAAAATTCAACAGTACCTCGAGATGCATCTATTGTGGACAAACTGGTTACATTAATGATTTCCATACCTTCTGTGCAAGGGTTTGGATCACCCCCTTGATCTTGTTGTTGATTGAGCTATTGAACGTTTCCAGTTGAGTATGCAGTGTGCTTTGGATCTGGTCCTCTGGAATCATGTCGGCTGTGTCTTCCTTCAGGCCTTGCCAGTCCAGTTCATCTGGAAGCTTGGAGATAACCTCCCACAGCTGCTTCATGTTATTGAGTACCACGCATAATTGTAGTGACCTCACTCCATGGATGTCTGACTGCAGAAGGTGGTATTGGACATTTACATCAGTGGAACGTTTCTAGCCATTCCTTCAGCTACCATTAACACTCCAAAATTGAGAAACTACTGTAATGGCCCAAGATTAACACAATTGAAAAGAGTAAAGATAAGACATGTTGAGTGATATGGCTTTTAACCTCTCCCCTCCCCTCCCTATCCAAAGCCCTTCAACCCACATTTCCAGTAAGAGTTCCGTGAGACTTGGATCTCTGGAGCTGGTATTCCTCTAGGTCACATCCAACCTGACGTGGACAAATGATCACCATCCCTTCCTCATTGCTCTTGGAATTCCCAATCTGAAAACGTTGTGAAAGTACCATCCACCAGTAGTCCTATAGTAGGTCTGGAAGAACATCTACTACTTTGAGGCCAATCTAGGTACAGATAATCAATCTTGGCATTGCCAGTGATGCCACATCTGGGAAAAAAATGATTTTAACTGACAAGTATATCCAATTGTTTCTATCAACAGCTGTCTACTAATGAACATCAATATCATTCTGTTCATATGAACACTTAATAAAATGTTGATCAATGTCTACTACTGATGGTACGTTGCCTTGAGGAGATGCGGATGCTGAAGTTTTGAATGACATGTTTAATCGGATGCGGATCCAGTCAACACTCACATCACTTGCGTGTACTTGATAGTGCTTGACTGATAGCTCTTCTGCCCTCGCTTCAATTAGCCGACAGTACATTAATGCAATCTTGCACATGTCCTGCAACATAAAGAATGCATGAGGACTGTCAATTTTACAGATGTGTGTGCAATCAAACAGAATAGACAGAGCTTCAGAGTTGCAGCAATGTTTACACCGTTTCACTGTTCAGATTACCTCTAAAAACTGGTGAGTTTTCACTTTCTGTCACTGATATTCAATGAGGTTTTAAGATTTGACACAGTATTATGATTATGCTGAAACAGATATTCTACAGGGGAGTAATGGCACAGAGGAGTTCTACAAGAACTACAGCTGTGCTCTTATTTTATCAATAAGTTTTTTTTTCTTGGATTTGTTCAAATCTTGTGGCTTTGAAACCCATGGGGACTAGTTTGAGAGGGAGTGCAATGTGGTTTAACACTATTATATGAGCCCCTGTTACTGACCCCGAGCTACCTGAATGGTACTGAGGGCACTAAAGGCACTGAAGGTACTACTAGGGCACCTCTCTGTAAGGATGCTATGTTCTGTGGTTAAAATGCCTACATCAAGGTTGAACGTTGGAGACTATCAAACATCTGAGAAATCTGTAGCTCCCTCACTTCTCTTTAAAAGAAATCAATTATAGAACGTAAACTGGACCGTATGTATCTTCGGGTGACTCATACCCAGACCTGCTGGCAATCTCCTTTCCCTGCTCAGTACAGCTCTTTTCACGATGTGTAGCACAGCCAAAGTTACTCCAGGTCATTTGTATTTTCTGAAATGGTGAAGAAACCTCATGAGGAACAAGCCTGGAAGTGGCATGGCCCACCTCTGAATGTGGCCCCTCCCATTTTCACAGGGACTACATTTTGTGCTTGTACAGTTTGTGGAGGAGGCTGACCATTTATACCAGCTCTCTTCACTCAAGTTGGATTATGGTAGTTCAGGGTTGTGAAACCCAAAATGCACAGCATAGATCCAGTCAGAACAAGTCTGAACTTTTTGTTTTCTTTGGATAGCCGGGCTACTCCATTAGAGAGTTAAGGTCCCCTTAGATATTGCTGTAGAACACATTTGGGGAAAGTAAGGTACTCTTTGGAAATGTTAAAAGCGGGCATGAATGTGTGTAAAAAGTAAAAAAAAACTCATTAACAATCAAGCTCATTTAACTTGTCAACAGACCTGAAAAAGTCGATTGTCAAAACTATAAAAACTGTCAAGAGGACATTATCAGAAGTGTCCAGATGAGCTGTTAAAGGAATGTCAAAGTATCAAGATGACATTTGAAAAGCAAGTATCAAAGCTGTCAAGACATTTACAAGTCCTGTCCATTAAATGCTTGAAAATAATGCCTGTTTTCTGAAAAACAAAAATACTGATTGCTATTTCTGTCATACCTTTCTATTACTGGATTACAGCCACATGACTAATTTTGCAAACATCCATTATCAAATCAAGGTGCCTGCCATTTCACAGTTTGATTGACCACTACAAATGGCTATAGACACTTTGGAATTAACTAGAATTCCACTTTAATGCTTTCAATTATAAGGGTTTATGCACTTTAATCAAATATTTGTTGTTATCAGACTTTATCTGTTGAAAGAACATAAATTTAACAAATGGGTTTTATGATAAGAGATTTTATAATATAGCAAAGTCTGTAAGACAATTATCCCCTCCCTGCAAGTGATAAAACGGGTGGCAAGTAGGCCCCAGAGAGATAATCGTCCTTTAAACAAATAAATGCTAGGCAAGAAGGTTCATTGATTTGCTAGCCTCAAGTGGTCAATACTGTCCAGGGGAAAGAAGTGGTTGAGCTCCTCAAAGGATAACCACGGCAACATGTCTACTGTATTTGGTGGGGTGGGGAGAAGAGATGTTGGATCATCTTCTATTACCAGATTCTGGAGTTATTGGAGTCACATATGGTGGGGGAATAAGAATTTGGCCTCAGAAAACCAACTCCACTCTTGCCTCTGACCCCTCTCCCCACAATCCCCAGAGCACAAGAAACAAAAGAAAAAGACTCGCCTTCTCATCATTGTATTCCCTGAACTTCAGTCCTTGGCCGACAATCTTTAGGACCCAGAAGCTGCCAACCTTTGACTAGTTGGCAACTTCTGGTGAGCCAGGACGTTACTCTCAAGACCTCGACAGACCAGGAAGCTTGTCAGTCAGATCTGAAACTGATTGGTGTGTGACGGTGAGTTTCCCCAGTGCTGTGGGTAGTAGTCAACACCTAACATTCCTGTCCCCACGTTTAATCTCAAAAGGGGAAAATCTCAGCCTCATTTTATCTCATTTCTGCATGCATCCTGTGATCTGTCCACAAGGTGAGCTTGCTTGGTAGATGCAAGGTCAAAGGATGGTGGGTGGGAGGCATGGGTCAGCACTGTTGGCATAGGGGCTAAGAGGACTATTTGGGTGTCGTAGTGGTGCATTTGTTGACATGAAGGGTATAAGGAACCATGGGTTTCAGTACAGGGGCATAAGATGGCATGGAGGGTGGATGGTTCTACCATGGTAAGTATTTGGTATGAGATGGATTGGGTTGGCAATGGATAGAGCACAGAGGGGTCAGGGCTGTTTTATGTTTTGGTGCATTGATTTGATTTATTGTCACATGCACCTAAGTACATGTGAAAAGCTTTGTCTACGAGCAGTATAGGCAGATCACAGTAAGCAACGACATACAGATCATAAGGTGAAAAAAACATGGACAGAATGAGGCATAGAGGTTACATCACACAAGACATGTGTGAGACAAGATTAACATTATTTGAAGTTATTTGAGGCACCAAAGGAACAGACCAGCAAAAAAAGAAAGCTCCTTTCCTCACCACCATGTTCTCAACCAAAATCAAAACACTCGAGCCACCATTTTCAAAAGTCATGGAGCAAGGAATTCTAATGACTTTTTGGACTTGACTCATGATGAAAGTCCAAGCCAAAGTGTCAAAACAAAATTCTACTGAGTAGAGAGGTAACAGAGGGTGCCTTACCATGGTAAACCCAATAATGAGAATGAAGTGTTCTAAATGACCTAGCCCTGCTGCTTCACAAGGCTCCAACTCACCTCTGTTAGCTTGACCATGATGACAAAAGCTTCCTCAGGTTCTGGCCAACTCAGCTCAGTCCAAGTGTGTTTGATCTTGGCGAAGCAGGTTCCAATATCCACAACAGAGGTACTGTGTTTATTCTTTTCCCCCATACACTCCAGCTGTAGAAATAATACTGAGAGTTAACATTGAAACAGAAACTGTTTGTAACTATTTAGAATCTCCTCAGGGTTACTTAATGTGACTGATACGGTTTATCCTCTATATCAATGACTGTCATAGAATAATAGAATCCCTACAGTGTGGAAGCAGGCCATTCAGTCCACCTTCATACCTAAGACAGTGCCGTGTTTGGCAACATTATACACTTTTCACTATACTCCTGTACTTGAGGACATGTGACAATAAAGCTTAAATCAAGTCAAGAGTCCACACCGACCCTCTGAACAGCATCCCACCCAGACCCCCTACCCTACCCATGTAACCCTGCGTTTCCCATAGCTAATCCACCTAGACTGCATATCCCTGGACACTATGGGCAATTTAACATGGCCAATCCATCTAACCTGCACATCTTTGGACTGTGGGAGGAAACCGGAGCATACAGAGGAAACCCATGCAGACATGGGGAGAATGTGCAAACTCCACACAGACAATGCCGGAGGCTGAAATCAAACCTGGGTGCCTGGCACTGTGAGGCAGCAGTGTTAACCACTGAGCCACCACACCATGTCAAACATAATGATCTTGAAGTATGCTGTTGGTATGATATTTGGGAGTCTTATCAGGAATAACAATTAAAACTAGGAATTCTGTGGAGATGTTGTAAAAAGGTGCGATTACAATTCTGTCAAATTGTAAGCCATAACCCATAAGGGCATTACTCATAGGAGCAGAAGTAGGCCAATTGGCCCATCAAGTGTGGTCCGCCTATTCAATGATATCACAGCTGATCTGATAATCCTCAACTCCACTTTCCTGCCTCCCCTCTCCATAATCCTTGAATCATTTACTAATTAAAAGTCTCTCAGTCCTAAATATACTAAATGACATGGTCTTAACAGTCCTCTGTGATAAAGAATTCCACAGATTCACCATCTTCTGAGAGAAGAAATTCCTCCTCTTTATTGGCATAAATGTGTGACTCCTTATTCTGAGACTATGCCCTCTGGTTTCAGACTCTCCCATAAAAGGGGAACAACCTTTTTGCATTGGCCCTAAAAAGTCCCTTAAGAATCTTGTTTGATTCAGTGATGTCCCCTCTCATACTTCTAAATTCCAAGTATAGGCCTAACCTACTCAACCTTTCTTCGTAAGAGGCCCCCATACCTGGTATCAGCCTAGTGAACAGTCTCTGGACTGCCTCCAAAGTTATTATATTTTTCCTTAGATAATGGGCGCAGAACTGTTCACAGTATTCTAGCTGTGCTCTAGCACATGCTTTGTACAGTTACAGCGAAATTTCTCTATTTTTATACTCCATTTCCTTTGAAATGAACACCAACATTTCATTTGCCTTCCCTACTACCTGCTAGCCTTTCGTGATTCATGGATGAGGATTTCCAAATCCCTTTGTTGTAGCCTTCTGCAGTCTATCCCATTTAAATTAATATTCAGCTCTTCTATTCTTACTGCCAAAGTGTAATGCCATTCATTTTCCAACAATACATTCCATCTGCCAAGTTTATGCCCACTTGTTTCACCTGCCCTTATCTTCTGTAGACTCTATGTGCCATCCTCAAGTTGCCTTCCCACATATTTTTGTCATCTACAAACCTGCTATAGTACTTTCATATATCTCATCCAAGTCATATATTGTAAATAACTGTGGCCCCAGCATTGATCTCTGTGGCACTCCACTAGTTACAGGTCATGATCCTGAAAATGCCCTCCTTATCCCAACTACCTATCTTCTATTAGTTAGCCAATCCTCTATCCATGTTCAGAAGTCGAATGACGCCAGGTTATAGTCCCACAGATTTATTTGAAATCACAAGCTTTCGGAGTGGTGCTCCTTCATCAAGATGAAGACTTCTGATGAAGGAACAGAGCTCTGGACATTTGTGGCATCTCCACATCATGGCTTCTATCCAGGCTAATATACTACGTCCAACATCATGGGCTTATCTTTGAATGAGAGCAAGAAAACAGAACTAGTTATAGACTTAAGGAAAATGCCAGTTAATTACACTGCTCCTGTTAAAATCCACAATATAGACATTAAAATTGTTAATAACTACAAGTAACTAGGTGTCAAGGTGCACGATAGGTTGAATCAGAGTTATCAATGCACAGATGTGTGCATTATATACATGATTATACTCAGGAATTCAAAAATTTTTTGAGTAGATCCTACAATCGCAAAACTCTTTATGCTGTATGCCTGTAGGTGAGTTTGTTATTTTTTTTTCAATGCTTTGGCTGTGTTGGGAATGCAAACTCTTTTAGGATATGGAGATTACTGAACCAGGCAGGAAGGGGATTTGATGAGCTGATCTGCCTTGATGAAATCTGCTCGTGAGAATTGTGATGAAAGACTGTCCCAAGCAATGAGAATCACCCCTTTCCTAAGGATTACTGTTACACGCATTCGGGGAAGAGGATACAATCCTGCCAATGGAGGATAAATCGGCCCCAAAGCTCATTGTGCCCTTTATTCATTAGGAAGACTAACCAGAGCTGATCGATGAATGAGGATTTATACTCCGGGTGGATTCACTGACTGATTTTGCTAATTACACTGGAATAGTTTTCATACATATTTTAATTAAAGTCAAATATTTGAGATAGAGGATATTTTTGTCTTTTTGTTACTATTTGGTTTATTTTACCATATGAGCAACATTCCCAAAATGTATTTCCACATGGAATTTTCTCTGATGACAATAAAGCAAAAAGTCATATTGCCTCAGAGAAAAGCCTGTATAGTGTGAGATAAACAAAGTTGACCTGACCCAACCCTAATTTCATAGGGTTCCTCTCTGATGCTGAACGTTCTGTACACAGCAAAGGTCTCAGCTTTATTCCTCTGCATCCCCATCTTAACGAATTTCGGGCACAACATGACATCGAAATCTTCTTCCCATCTTCGCCTTCATGCCCATTTCTTTCGACAAGAGTCGTCTCCCCATCTCACAAACCCCTTCGCCGATTTCCAACACTCTCCCTCCACCTAGACCCCTCCCTCTGGCCTTTCAGCTGCACTCAATCTGTTCATTGAGAACTGTCAATGTGATATTGGTCGCCTCAATTTCTCTACCCCGCCCCCCCCCAACAAATCCAATCACATAGCCTGCCATTACACACCCACTATTGTTAATCACTAACAGTGCCCATTAACAGCTATTCACCCTCCTAGCCAGATCATTACCAACTCCTTTGTCTATCCAACTGCTCTTTTCTCTCTCTATGGGCTCAATCCTTTATCCTATTGTTTACTCCCTAATCCATCCCCTTCCCTATCTTCTGCATATTAAACCGACCATTTCCTAGCTACCATCAGTTCTGAGGAAGGGTCACCGGACCCGAAATGTTAATCTGATTTTTTTCTTCACAGGTGTTGCCAGACATGCTGAGCTTTTCCAGCAACTTCTGTTTTTGTTCCTCCTTTCATAGGTTGGCTTGTGCCTACATGACCCCAGTTGGGCTGAATGGCCTGTTTCTCTGTGGCAGATTGAGTACAGAAAATCCCATAGGCACGTGCCCACAAGACAACCCATATCAATCTCATACAAACCCTGACAGCCAGCCAGCAAACACAGCAGTTTACCTTCCCATTTATGGAGCAGTCAAACACGATTCTCAAAACAAAAAGCCCACTAACCCATCCAGTCCCCTTCCTCTTGTTGCTTTTCTGAAGTATACAACAGAAGAATGCTAACCATATAGTCCTGACTGGCATACACCGCATACAGAAAGTGATAAACCCATGTCATTCACTCCAGAGGTGTAATACCTGATCTTTCCACACAGCCCGCTGAACCATCTCCACCGAATTGTCATACACCATTTGCAACCACTTGGGTAAAGATTCGCTGAACCAATTGTGGAAGCCATCCAATGGAAGAGGACGGTCACTGAAAAACACAGGGAATCAATCTTCAAACTGGTTGAAACACATGCAGGGGCTAAAGTTCAGAAACAGGAGATTTCGTCATAAGTCGGGAGATTTGATAGATTTAGCAGGTCTGTGCTGGTAAGAGAAGACTGTGGTAGTCCAGGGATTATTGTCTATGATCCTAAAACTAGTGGATACACTTAGCAGGTCTAGCTATAGCTGTGGAGAGTGACAGATTTAATATTTCAGGTTGATAATCTTTCATCTGAACTGGGAAAATCAGGAGACGCAACAAGTTTTGAGTACAGAGACAGGGCAAAGGAGGGAAAACAAAAAAAAGAAATGGAAGAAATTAAATGAAATTAAGGATGACAGTGCCATCAAAGTAAAAGGAGGGGACAAAGGAGAAGTGAAGAAACAGAAGCTAAGTCTGGGGAAGGTGCAGCAGAATCATTACTAGCAACAATCATCTAGAAGAACAGAGGCTGGATTTATGATCTGAAAGTCTTGAACTGCATATTTAGGCTAGAAAACTAGGAAGTGCCTATTCTTGGTTTGGTTCCTTAGGTATATGAGCTTTATGGAAACAGTGTTGAAAGCCGAAGAAAATTAGGTCGGATTGGGACTGGGTTGGAAAATTAAAATGACTAGCTTGAGAAGCTCAGGATCATACTTGCAGACTGAATGAAGGTGTTCTGCAAAGTAGTTGTCCATTGGTCTCCCAGTGAACAGCACCAAATACAACAAACTGAATTGAAAGAAGCATAAAAAGAAATATTTTGGGACTCAAACACGGATAAGGAAAAGGTACATGCACAGTACACCTCCTATACTTGCATGGGGTTGACTCTATCCCATGGCACATTTCCACTACAAGTGCAGGAGATGTAATATGATTCCTTTTACGTCTTTGCTTCCCGCTATCTACAGCCCAGTATAACACTTGCATTTCTTTCATTTAGTTACTGTATTCACTGCTCACAATGTGGTTTGCATGGCTGGGGTGACCACTTTGAGCTCCACAAGCATAACTCTTGAGTTTCCGGTTATCTGTCATTTTAATTCTCCACTTCACTTCCACACTGACTATTCTGTCCTCAGCCGCTGTTCCACGGAAGCTCAAAGAAACAATGTCTCATCTTTTGATTTGATTAGGCAAGTTATAGCCACCTGGATTTGACAGAGAATTCATAACCAACACACCAACTTTTCTCCCCACAGCAGCTGGTAGTCATGATTCTGCTACCTGTAGTTACCATCTCAGAATCAGCTTCTGTTTCTTTTCTTCTCCCATTACCCTCTCTTTCCATCCTGCACTAGAATCTGTTTTATTATTCAAGCTCTCCTATCACAGACTTTCCCTTTTGTTCTTTTCTTTGTTGCTCCTTTTGTGCATTGGCTTCAAACCTGTTATACTGACAACTTCATCATGTTTCCAACTGGTACCAGCAAATTATTTCCAGATTTTTAAATGTGTTGGTGGAATGTGAACTCTTGTCCTCTGACTTATGATTCCAGGAACAAAATCATTATAGCACTATAAGGATAGGTACAATACATCTACAAGAATCTATGTTAATAGCATATACATGTCAGATGTACACAGTAAAAAACAATGCATGTTAACAATGAATTATTTTAGTATATGTTACAGAGGTATAGTAATGAATGTGTGTTGGACATGTACTGTGTGAGTACATGAGTATTTTGTGCACCATCAATAAATATTGTATTGCTGGCATGCACTTTGTGACCGGAGATCTACTGGAAGTACATTGCATAAATGTATAAGTGACAGAGGTTGACTGTGTTGAGTACATGTGAATCGGTACACTAATTGAGTAGATAAATCTGGATGGTTGGCACACGAGTTGCTTGTATCCACTGTGATTATACATACATTCAGAGATGGACTGTGGCACTTACTCTGGTACTAAGTAAATCCGTTGATGCTGTAGCTGTTTGAGCTTCTGGAAGAGCTGGAATAGACCCTCAACAGTTGCCTTGGACTTGCCAGATCCAATATTTATCACTTGTTCCTGCAGATCCTCAGCAACCTAGCAATAAGTAGATGATATTAGTGATTAAGGTGAGGCACACCTAAATCCTTTGGTCTGGATGATTTAGGACAATATCAAGCAATGGTTTTTGGTCTTAGAAGACAGGGTGCTCATTCAGTCCTTCAAATCTGTGGCAACATTCACTTAACTCATGGCTGAGCAATATCACAACTCTACGTGCCTGACTAGAAGAGGAACGCTGTGAGTGGTGGCAGTACAGGTATGTGTGAAGAGACGCTATTTTATGCAGAATGAGAAGAGGGTGCTGATTGGCTGGGCAATGATGAGCATGGCAATGTCGCGAGAACAGTTAACAGTCAATCTTAATTCTCAGACCAGACAGTTGGACCCTGATTGGTCAAGTCACTGCCATGGGAAATGTTGCAATGTGGTCTTTTTGCTAAGTCTGTTTCTTGTTTTCTTGTCTCAATGAATGCAAGATGAAAAGTTTTAACATCTAATACCTTTTTAGCAATGTTTAAGTTCTGTACTACTGAAAAAAACTTTTAATTTATCCCTGAAAGATAATAAGGACTGCCGATACTGGAGTCAGAGATAACACGATGTGGAGCTAGAGGAACACAGCAGGCCAGGCAGCATCAGAGCATCTTCTGAAGAAGGGCCCCGACCCGAAACGTCAGCATTCCTGCTCCTCTGATGTGCCTGGCCTGCTGTGTTCCTCCAGCTCCACACTGTGTTATCTTTAATTTATCCCTGTTGTCCTGTGTCAATTTAATGCTATGGTGTCTAGGAAATTAATCCTCTCTTTCTATGGTGTATCTTTAAGATTAATGGAGGATTGATCATTCTTGAGAATATAAATGAATTTTCCTTATTCCACTTCTGTTAGAATCAAAATACTCTATAATCAACACAAATACTACACAGGCCAATGGGCCAAGAAGTGACATATTGAGTTTAACTTAGATAAATGTGAGGTGCTGCATTTTAGAAAAGCAAATCAGGGCAGGACTTATACACTTATTAGTAAGGTTCAGGGGAGTGTTGCTGAACAAAGAGACCTTGGAGTGTAAGTTCATAGTTCCTTAAAAGTGGAATCGCAGGTAGACAGGATAGTGAAGAAGGTGTTAGTATGCTTGCCTTTATTGGTCAGTGCATTGAGTATAGGAATTAGGAGGTCACGTTGTGGCAATACAGCCCATTGGTTAGGCTACTTTTAGAATACTGTGTACAATTTTGGTCTCCCTGCTATAGAAAGGATGTTGTGAAACTTGAAAGGGTTCAGAAGAGATTTACAAGGATGTTGTTGGGGTTGGAGGGTTTGAGCTACTGGGAGAGGTGGAATAGGCTAGGGCTATTTTGCTTGGAGCATCAGAGGCTGAGGGGTGACCTTATAAAATCATGAGGGACATGGATAGGGTGAATAGATAAGGTCTTTTCTCCAGGCTGGGATAGTCCAAAACTAGAGGGCATAGGTTTAAGGTGAGAGGGCAAAGGTTTACAAGAAACCTTAGGGGCACCTTTTTCATGCAGAGTGTTGTGCATGTAAAGAAGGAGCTGCCAGAAGAAGTGGTGGAGGCTGGTACAATAACAACATTTTAAAGGCATCTGGATGGGTAGATGAGTAGGTAGGGTTTAGAGGGATATGGGCTAAATGCTGGCAAATGAGACTAGATTAATTTAGGATATCTAGTCGGCATGATGAGTTGGATCAAATGGTCAGTTTCTGTGCTGTATAACTCTATGACTGCATCACCTAATAAGTGAGTTAATGACAATGAAGAAGGAACACTGAAAAAAAAATGCAGCCCTCACAAAAGCCTGCAGATAAACAAAAATGTCCCCTGCTTTATCCTGTAACCCTGAACGCACAAACCTACCAAAATCTGTGTACAAAATTACTCCCTGATAACATCCCTGAACTTTTAGTAATTTGCTGCCTTTTTCTGGACTACTTGTCTGGAGGAAATAGTTAACACCTTAACTTAATTATCACTTACACTTCTCTAATCAAGGGAATACAAATAATCTGGCAACCATTGCCAGATCCAATATTTATCACATGTTCCTGCAGATCCTCAGCAACCTAGCAATAAGCAGATGATATTAGTGATTAAGGTGAGGCACACCTAAGTCCTTTGGTCTGGATGATTTAGGACAACATCAAGCAATGGTTTTTGGTCTTAGATGACAGGGCGATCATTCAGTCCCTCAAATCTGTGGCAACATTCACTTAACTCATGGCTGAGCAATATCACAACTCTATGTGCCTGACTGGAAGAGGGACGCTGTGAGTGGTGGTGACGCAGGTAGGTGTGAAGAGACACCATTTTATGCAGAATGAGAAGAGGGTGCTGATTGGCTGGGCAATGATTAGCATGAAGATGTAGCAAGAACAGTTAATATTTGACCAATTGAGTGCCAGTACCATTCTGGTGCATCTATAAATCGATAGACTATTGTGCAGATAATCAGATAGTGACTCTCTATTTATTAATAAGCAATGCATAAAAGTACTGTGCAAAACTTCAAACATTTGTCCTGAATTTTGCTAATTGGATGTTCTACACTCCTGTTTATAACTAAAGAAAAGCTTTGTGATGAGTTGTAGTTGTGGCTGTATTGAAAAGAAAAGTAAAACATTTCCTAGACTGAAATCTGAGTTTATTGAATTGCCCAAGTGGGCTGAACAGTGGTGGAGATCTTGGGCAAATAGAGTTAAGGAAAACCAAAGAGATTCCATAAGGACATTAAGGACTAAAGAGTAACTGGGAAAAGAATAGGGCCCCTTAAAGATCAACAAGGCTGTCTATGTGTGGAACCACAGGAGATGGGCGAGATACTAAATGTGTATTTCAGGTCAGTATTTACTGTGGAGAAGGATATAAAAGCCAGAGATCGAGGGGAAACAAATTGTGATATCTTCAAAAGTCTCCATATTACAGAAGAGGAGATACTGGATGTCTTAAAATGCACAAGGTGCATACATATTGGGGACCTGATCAGCTGTATCCCAGAACTTTGTGGGAAGCTAGGGAAGAGATTTTTGGGCCCCTTGCCTGAGATATTACTATCATCGATAGCCACAGGTGAGGTTCCGGAAGACTGGAGGATGGCTAATGTGACGCCATCATTTAAGAAAGGTGGTAAGGAAAAGGCAGGTTATTATAGACCAGTGAGCCTGACCTCAGTGGTGGGTAAGTTGTTGGAGGGAATTTTGAGGGACAGGATTTACACGCATTTGGAAAGGCAAGGCATGATTAGGGATAGTCAGCATGGGTTTGTGTTTGGGAAATTATGTATTGCTAACTTGAGTTTTTTTTGAAGTGACAGAGAACATTGATGAAGGCAGAGCAGTATACATTGTCTACAGCAAGGTGTTCAACAAGGTTCTGCATGGTAGACTGGTTAGCAAGGTTAGATCATGAGAAATCCAGGGAGAGGTAGCAATTGGATATAAAATTGGCTTGATGGTAGGAGACAGTGGGTGGTGGTACAGATTGTTTTGTCAGATTGGAGGCCTGTGACCAGTGGTGTACTGCAAGGATTGATGCTGGGTCCACTGCTTTTCATCATTTATGTGAATATAGGAGGTATGGTTTGCAGGTGACACCAAAATTAGTGGTGTAGTAGACAGTGAAGAGAGTTATCTCCAGAGTACTAAGGGTCCTTGATCAGATTGGCTAATGGGCCAAGGAGTGGCAGATGGAGTTTAATTTTGATTTAAATATGAGGTGTTGCATTTGGTAAAGCAAATGACAGCAGGACTTATACAGTTAATGGAAGGGCCCTGGGAAGTGTTGCCAAACAAAGGGTCCTAGGGGTGCAGGTGCATAGTTCCTTGAAAACGGAGTCACAGGTAGACAGGGTGGTGAACAAGGTATTTGGTACGCTTGCCTTTATTTGTCAGTGCATTGAGGATAGGAGTTGGGATGTCATGTTGTGGCTGCACAGGACATTGGTCAGGCCACTTTTTTAGAATACTGCATTCAATTTTGGTCTCCCTGATATCGGAAAGATGTTGTTAAACTTGAAAAGATTTACAAGGATGTTGCCAGGATTGGAGGGTTTGAGCTGTAGGGAAGAGACTGAATAGGGTGGGGCTTTTTTTGCCTGGAGCATCAGACTGAAGGGTAATGTTATAGAGGTTTATAAAATTATGCGGGCCATAGGTAGGGTGAATAGCCATGATTTTTTTTTCTACAGGGTAAGGGAGTCCAAAACTAGGGGGCATAGGTTTAAGAAGAGCGGAGAAAGATTTAAAGGGAGCTAAGGGGCAACTTTTTCATGCAGAGGATGGTGCGTGTATGGAACAAACTGCCAGAGGAGGTGGTGAAGGCTGGTATGATTACAACATTTAAAAGGCATCTGGATGGATACATGAATAGGAAGGGTTTAGAGGGATTTAGTTGAAATACTGGCAAATGGGAATAGACCAGTTTAGAAAATCTGGTCAGCATGGACGAGTTGGACCAAAGGGTCTGTTGCCGCGCCATATAACTATGACTCTGGATTTACTAAATCTTGTAATTTATATCCTATCTCCTCATGTCCTGTCTTTCTTAATTTTCTGAGTACTTGTGTATGTGGATGCAGTAGCAAAGCAATTTCCCCATATTTTCAAGGGCTATTAACATCATATCTTTGATTTTAACTTAAAGGTTTTTGCTGTGGGTTTATTTCAAACCTTGAAATCCAAAAAATAAGGTTTGGAGACACCTTTCTGCTTACCTCAATAAGGGAAAGGAGTAAATCAAACAGTACCTCACTGTTCCAGGCCTAAGAGTGGAAAGGCAGTCTTAATGTAATTTCACCCCTTTGTCCATGACAGCTGTCTTCACAAATAATGTTTACTCAATGTTGTTCCTAGTTTGCTTGTCGTAATAAAAGTCCTTAAGACGTAAAATCTTCTGTCACTCTTTCACCTATTAACTAAAAGTTGAAATCTACTTTTTAAATTAATTTACCTCTATGGTGATTATAAAATATGGGTTTTCAAAAAGCATTTAACAGATTATTTGGAAAATAGAAGCTCATGTAATAAAAAGGTACAGTAGGAACTTGGGTACACAGTCAGCTTGGTACAAGGTTGATTGTTTTCCTTGTTATGTGAAAATGACACAGACTTGGGTATACAAAGTAGAAACTTTACAAACTGTGTAAGTAGTTCAGAGAACTGTAGCAAACATCAGGAGGCAAAGTAATTTGTTCATCTTAGATAGATTTTACGAGGCAAATTTTCATCCCAAAGAAGATGTGGTTTGAAGGCGGGCACTTCCTCTAGCCAGGCACACAGGTCTGTCAGCGTGTTATCACTTTGGTCTAGTGTGTAGAAACAGATCTCTGTAAACGGAGGGAGGGGCACCTCCAACAAAGTCATCCTTCAGCCTTTGACAGGACAGGGAAAGACAAAGGGCGAGAAGGTTGCAGGTGTTCGAATATCATTATCCTAGACAGTTACAAGCAGAGGCAAGCGTGCTGTATAGTTCTGTGAGTTTCCCTGAGGTGGAGGGAAGTGAAATTTAAGTCCAGATACAGCAGCCAGAACAGAAGATAAATATAGCCAGGGATATATAGCACTTCAACAGAGGGAGGATCATCACCCTGAAGGTACACCACTTCCAAAGGAAGCCAGGCATGAAGGTCAATTACACCAGGCTGAGGTCAATTAAAGTCTCAAAGCACGACTAACTATGGACTACAATCTCTGAGCAGGTTGAATATCTTTGAAGTTGTCAATCCACGTTAAATTCTCAAAATTAATTTCACCAATTTACATCAATTTCAAATAATATTCCTACTCATAAAGTTTATAATCAGCAAGCACATTAATGGTGACTATTACTGTGACACAGCCACTATGCCATTGCAACTTTTGATGATCTTACTCTTCTTTCATTCTTGCTGCTAAATTACTTGCACAGCTATCTTTCAGATTTAAACACTGATAACTGTTGGTCCACTACCATCAATAATTCGATGCGAAAGAATTATATTCATTAACCCAGTGGTTTGTGGATGTGCTCGTGGGAAGTTAGTTATCTATGATATAAATGAATCAAATTGATTGATATAAGAATGTTCACCTAACTAGATTTAGGCACCATTCTTCCCACGTAAGGATTGATTTGTAATTACAAAATAGTCCTTGATGTCTAAGAGATTAAGGTTTCATTGGAACCCAGTGAATCACGTCCCTGTCAGGGTGTTGATCCTAGTGAACATGTCACAATGTTGATCCCAGTGAACCATGTCAGGGTATTGATCCCAGTGAACAATGTTCCTGTCAGCGCGTTGATCCCAGTATTCTTACATTTGCCTACGGTCTCTAAAAAAGAGCATTATCAGAGATGATCACAGTCTAATTTATAAAATTACACTTGGTTTGGTGTAACTGATTTGATACTTACCAATTCCTGGAACTGCAAGTAGGTGATATGGAACAGATTCACTTTGATAGTGCTAAGAAGAGAGAAATATAACAGTCAGTAGACTTTTGGCAAAACTGAGTGTTAGAACATGGTCTGGAGACAAGTCCAGTTAATTTCCATTCACCATTCTAACTTTCTCAGCTTTTGATTTTCTCATAGTCAGCTCTCTTCATTCAACTACACAACAGCACGGGGGCATATACAATTTAATTTACTAAAGCACTGAAAGAGAGCAATAATAAGGTTTTTTTGGTAATAGGTAACTATTGGAAAGCACTAACAGAAATAACAGGTTAATTATTCATGAGCACCAAGAATAATAATGCATTAATTATACGAGAGGATAGAGATTGTTGTTGAGTTATTTACACAGACAGTACTAACAGCATTAACAGGTTAGCTACACAGGTGACCTAGACCCCAAAAGGGTTAATTACACAAGTCAGAGTTGTAACTCTTTTGCCCCAATTCCTAACTAACAGCTGAGACCAGTGATATTCCATATCAGAAACGGGGCCTTACATTCGTAGCCTTTGGAGGAGAACTGGAGTTAGACAATGAGGTGCCAGTGTGATTATGAGTGCGGAGTGTACAGGGCCTTACCCCATGAAAATCTTCATCCGTTTTTTCCGGTCGTTCAACAGATCATTATTTAGGTATTCTATGAGTGTCACCAGCGATTTCACAATTTCTTCCTCAGTCTGTGAAGTTGGTAAATGATGACGGTCAAAGCAGAAAATGATCATTCATACCACACTTGGATAAAAGTAGTCTGAGATCCAAAGGATGCATGTGAGCTTTATAATCAGTGCAGACATGCTGATAAAGGTGGAAAGTGATTGGGCCATTGAATGATTAAATCAGCTCTGTTCTGAGTTGACTCATCGCAACTGGGATGATGGTATAAATGAACATTTCCTTGTTCATTACAAATTCCAATTCTCCATGCTATATTTTCTATCACATATCTGCACAAAACAAAGCATTCCCAACCTTCACCCCAAGCAAGAAATGCTGCATATGAACAAACAACAGGAGTAGGCCACTCAGCCCTTTGAGCCTGCTCTGACATTCAATAAGATCACGGCTGATCTGATTTTAACATCAACTCTGTATTCCTGCATATCCGTGATAATCTTATATTCCCTTAGTAGTCAAGTATCTATCTATCTATGACTTAAGAATATTTAAAGATTCTGTATCTACTGCCTTTTGAGGAAGGGAATTCCAAAGACACTCAACCCTCAGAAAAAAAAATTTCCTCCTGTCTGATTTAAATGGACCACTCCTTATTTTTAAACTATGACACCGAGTTCTAGATTTTCCTGCCTGTCTAGTCTTTTCTAATAAGGCTCATTCGCGCACTTGTAATAAGGTGGCTGAATTAACTGGGCAGACAGTTATTAATGGATATGATGTAATTAAGATCACAGAGACCTGGCTCCAGGGTGATCAAGGATGGCAACTCAACATCCAGGGTTATTCAATCTTCAGGAAAGATAGACAGAAAGGAAAGGGAGATGGGGTAGTGTTGCTGATTGAGGAGGAGATTAACACAATAGTAAGGGAGGACATTAGCCTGGATGATGTGGAATCTATGTGGGTGGAGCTGTGGAACACCAAAGGGAGTTGTGTACACAACACCAAACAGTAGTTGTGAGGTTGGGAATGGCATGATGCATGCAGTACGGTACAGCAGTTATTTTGGGTAACTTCAATCTACATATCAATTGGATTAACCAAACTGGTAGCAGTGCAATGGAGGAGGATTTCCTGGAATGTATGAGGGATGGTTTCCTCAACCAATATGTCGAGGAACAAACTTTTTTGTTCTTTATTCATTCATGGAATGAAGGCTTCTCTGCTTAGGCCAGCGTTTATTGCCCATGCCTAATTGCCCAGAGGGCAGTTAAGAGTCAACCACATTGCTGTGGGTCTGGAGTCACATGTAGACCAGACCAAGTAAGGATGGCAGTTTTTTTTTCCTAAAGGACATTAGTGAAACAGATGGGTTTTTCCAACAACTGACACTGGAGTCATGGTCACTGAGATTCAAGATTCAAGATTTTTAAAAACTGAATTCAAATTCTACCATCTGCCGTGGCAGGATTCAAACCTGGGTCCCCAGACCATTATTTGGGTCTCTGGATTAGCAGACCAGCAATAATACCACTAGGTCATCACCTTCCCCCTAGACAGCAAGCCATCTTAGACTGGGTTTTGTGTAATGAGAGAGGATTAATTAGCAATCTTGTGGTGTGAGATGCTTCGGGGAAGAGTGACCATAATATGGTAGAATTCTTCAATAAGGTGGAGATGACACAGTTAAATCTGATTCTAGGGTCCAGAACTTAAAGAAAGCTAACTTTGATGGTATGAGGCATGCATTGTTTAGGATAAACTGGTCAATGATACTTAAGGGGTTGATGATGAATAGGCAACAGCAGCATTTAAAGAACACATGGATGAACTTCAAGAATTGTACATCTCTGTCCTGCGTAAGAGTAAAACAGAGAAGGTAGTTCAACCATGGCTAACAAGGGAAATCCGGGCTAGTGTTAAAGCCAAAGAGGAGGCATATAAATTGGCAGAGAAAGCTGCAAACCTGAGGACTGGGAGAAATTTAAACTTCACAGAGGAGGACAAAGGGTTTAATTTAGAAGGGGAAAACAGTAAGCTTGCGGAAAAAATAAAAACTGATTGCAAAAGCTTCTATAGTTATGTGAATAGAAAAAAATTGGTGAAGAAAAATATAGGTCCCTTGCAGTTAGAGTTGGGTGAATTCATAATGGACAACAAAGAGATGGCAGACCAGTTGAACAAATACTTTGGATCTGTCTTCACTAAAGAGGACACAGATCACCTTCCAGAAATGCCAGGGGACAGAGGGTCAAAAGCATGAAGGAGGAACGGAAAGAAATTCTTAATTATCAGGAGATTGTATTGGGGAAATTGATGGGATTAAAACCCAATAAGTCCCCAGTGCCTGATGCTCTACATCCCAGAGTACTTAAGGAAGTGGCCCTAGAAATAGTGGACACATTGGTGATCATTTTCCAGCATTCTATAGACTCTGGAAGAGTTCCAATGGACTGAAGGGTAGCTAATGTAATGCCAGTCTTTTTAAAAAAAAAACGAGGGAGAGAGAAAACAGGGAATTATAGGCCAGTTGGCCTGACATTGGTGGTGGGAAAAATGCTGGAGTCAATAATTAAGAATGTAATAACTGAGCATTTGGAAAGTAGTGAGAGAATTGGTCCTAGTCAGCATGGATTCACTAAAGGGAAATCATGCTTGACAAATCTTTTGGAATTTTTTGAGGATGTGACCAGTAGAGTAGACAAGGGTGAATCAGTAGATGTTGTGTATCTGGACTTTCAAAAGGCTTTTGACGAAGGAATTGAATGCAATATCTCCAAATTTGCAGACGATGCTAAGCTGGGTGACAGTGTGTGCTGTGATCCTAAGAGGCTGCAGGGTGACTTGTACCAACTGGCTGAGTGAGCATATACTTGGCAAATGCAATAAAATGTAGATAAATGTGAGGTTATCCACTTTGTTCTCAAAAACAGGAAGGCAGATTATTATCTGAATGGTGGCAGTTTAGGAGAAGGTGAGGTGCAATGAGACCTAGGTGACATGGTGGAACAATCACTGAAGTTTGACATGCAGGTGCAGCAGGCAGTGAGGAAAGCCGATGGCATGCTGGCTTTCATAGCAAGAGGATTCAAGTGTAGGAGTGGGGATGTCTTGCTGCAGTTATACAGGGCCTTGGTGAGGCCAAACTTTAAGTATCATGTGCAGTTTTGGTCTCATAGTTGGAGGAAGGACATTCTTTTGATCTAGGGAGTCCAGTGAAGGATCACTAGACTGATTCCCGGGATAGTAGGACTGACATATGAAGAAAGATCGGACCGACTGGGATTGTACTCACTGGAGTTTGGAAGAATGAGGGGGGGATCTTGTAGAAACACATAAAATCCTGGTGGGACTGGATAGACTGGACGTGGGAAGAATGTTCTGATGTGACTTCACTTGACGAAGGAGCAGCACTTACGAAAGCTTGGGATTTCAAATAAACCTGCTGGACTATAACCTGGTGTCATGTGCCTTCTGACTCTGTGGCATAGATTACCAGAGCAGGGAGATTATGTTGGAGCTGTGCAGGACTTTGATTAGGCCCCACCTGGAGTACTGTGTGTAGTTCTGGTCACTACACTATAGGAAGGGGGATGTGATTGTATTGGATGGGGTGCAGGGTAAATTCACCAGGTTAGCCTGGGATGGAGCAGTTTATCTATGAATACAGGCTGGATAAGCTCAGGTTGCTTTTCTCAGAGCAGAGAAGGCTGAGGAAAAGAAACCCCGATTGCATGTATAACCTTATGAGGGGAATGGTCAGGGTAGATAGGAAGCAACCATTCCCCTTAGTTGAAGGGTCAATACAAGGGGGCATCATTTTGAGGTGAAAGGCAGGAGGTTTAAAGGGGATTTGAGGAAGAATGTTTTCACCCAGAAGGTGGTGGGAATCTGGAATACACAGGGAGGGTAGTCGAGGCAGGAAACCTCAAAACCTTTAAAAACTACATCAATGAGCACTTGAGGTATCATAATAATCAAAGCAATGGGCTAAGTGGTAATTAATGGGACAAGTGTGGATTTAGAGTAGTTTTTGTCGGTGCAGACCTGATGGGCCAAAGGGCTTCTTCTGTACTATATGATTCTATAAATTCTCTGAACGGTTTCCAACACATTAACATCTTACTGTAAGCACAGTGACTAGAACTTTACATAGTAATTCAGATGTGGTCTTACCAATGCTCTCTGTAACGGAGCATAACCTCCCTACACTTGGAGTAAAACATGACATCAGCTTTCCCAATTATTTGCTGTACCTTCATTTTTAAATTCTTACTTTCCCACATAGTACTCTATTTGCCAGATCTTTGCCCACTTATCTATATCCCTTTGTAGGTTCTTTAGATCTTTTTCATAACTCACTTTACCTGTCTTAGTGTCATTAGGAAATTTAGCTATCATACATTTGATCCCTTCATCCAAATCATTTCTATAAGTTGTAAAGAGTTGAGGCCCCACAACCAACCCCTGTGGTACATCACTCATGACATCTTGCCAGTCTGAAAAAAGACCCATTCCTGTGATAACAAGGTGTAGAGCTGGATGAACACAGCAGGCCAAG
>NC_063354.1:45228699-45264777 GCF_021869965.1 Rhincodon typus | reverse complement strand
TAGTAGACTCGCCAACTTTAAGGGCATTTAAATGGTCATTGGATAAACATATGGATGATAACGGAATAGTTTAGGTTAGATGGACTTCAGATTGGTTTCACAGGTCGGCGCAACATCGAGGGCCGAAGGGCCTGTACTGCGCTGTAATGTTCTATGTTCTATGTTCTATGTACTATGCCTTTCTGAGATCTGTGCAATAATACAACACCAGCTGCTAAGCCAAATCCACAATGAACCTCGGACTCGGCTCTCTCTCCGAAATTGCCCACGTGCTTTTTCCTACTTGCGCCACTGCTAGCCATGTGCATTTCATCCACCATCCCAAATGTCTGTACCTGCTTCTGCAGCCTATCATACTGTACAAACTGTTGCAGCAGATTGCGATGGATTCGAAACACGGGCTCTTGCTTGCTCAGTGAGGTGTCCCTCTGTGAACAGAAATGTAGTGTGTAAATCCTTCTGTTAGATACTAGAGTAAATTACATATACAGAGTGAGCATCAGCCTCCACTACATTCAGTTCACTAAAACAGAGGATGAGAGCCCCTTGTAGTATTATGCTTAATTCCTCCTTTTACTCAATAACACACCGTGTCTGTATATAGCATGGTCTATACCATCTGTACCTCTTCATGGATAAGTTTCAGCTGGAGATGACACTTCCCACGATCAGGATAGGTCTCAGTACAAGGTCCCAGAGAATACCATTTATCTTCAGGAGTATAGGGCAGATCCTGCAAAATACAACAGTAAAACGTGAGAAAACAAATCAAAACAAATGCATCATATATTGAATCTGTGATTTTCACACACTCTGCACATCCTATCAGTTCTGGTGTTTGGACTGGGGGATTCAATCCTCAAAAAAAACAGCATCAATAAACAGATTAACTGATTAATTTAGACTCGGCCAATGGAACAAAACATTTGAATATATTTCAAGAAGGAATTAGACAAGTTCTTACTAACAAATGAGATGCGATACTGTGGATCAAGTGGTCAAATAGACTGAAAGTCTCTTGTCTGAAAATGTTACTATCAAAGTAATGCCCATTGGAAATCATCTTTCCTTCAATATTTCATTGGCTTTAAAGCACTTTAAGTTTTCTAGTGGTCGTGAAAAATGCAATATAAATGCAACTTTTATTTTAGAAAACACTAGTTTGTGTAATACTCTTCTAAAAGGCTGCACTCTGTGCATAGATCAGAAGGTTCTGGGGTTTTGTTACCAGGCTGTGCCACTAGGCCTTCCTGAAACAGTCTGTTTGGATCTGGTAGGTCTGGTCCAGCGTGTAGTAGGAGGGACAATCAGGTCAGGCATCAGCCTCCTTGTGTGTCAGTGTGAATATCTGATGAAGACTCAGGTGTGAAGCACCCCCAGACCACATGGTCTACCAATGTTTACAGGTATAGGATGATGGTTTGGGCAAGATGCTGGGAAATGTCCCAGGCCCGGAGACTGTCAGTGCCTTCGGGAGAAAGAGAAACTGCAGGGGGATGTTTCACATACACGGGACAGGGACCTATTGAAGAGGCGAGTTGGAAAGGACTGCATCGACTTTGTGGGGATCATCCCATGAGCTTTCCTGATTGGAGATGAAATATCTAGCTAAATCTCACAGGAGTCTCATCCCTATTTGAAAATTTTGATCATATGATGTCACTAGGACCCTGTAGCCCTAGTCTCAGTGAGGGGGGATTCTGCCCTGGCAACCCATCAATTGGGAGTCGTTCTGTAGCCTGAAGGAAGAGGGCCATGTTATATCTTGATGACCTATAAAAGAAGACTCAACTCTGCCAAGGATCTTCACCCTCATCTTTCTTACTCCCACTACTCTGCTGTCACCAGCAAGTGTCTAATAGCACCATCAGACCTGGTATTTCACCCATCCTCTATCGCTGATTATTAGGGGAATTGAAGGTTATGGGGAGAGGGCAGGAAAGTGGACATGAGGAGTGTCGGATCAGCCTTGATCCTACTGAATAGTGGAGCAGGCTTGAGGGGCTGAACTCCTGTTCCTATTTCTTATGGTCTTATCCACTCTGTTAAAATCCACCCATTCTGTCTCACCTGTAGTTTAATGATCACATTTCCCAGAAAATCGTCCTGTTCATGCTTTCGAGCAGCCTTTTTCACATCTTTCAAAATCCTGTACCGTGAATCATAGTTGGTATTAGGCAGCAAGAACCCATCAGACAGTTAGTTACAGACACATGAAGCAGCCAGATCACAGACACCAGAATCATCATTGAGTCTCAGGCTGAACAGTCAAGGCAGATACAATCAACCTGCTGGTGGGGTAATGGGAGGTCCTTCATTTGTGGAGTAAATGAAGCGGGTATCGGATTGGAGACAGCTTAGAGAAGGGAATGTGGATTGGCACTGAAAGAATGATGGACTGATGATGGGTGATCAGGGTGCATAGGTTAACAGTTAGGGGAAAATAACATTGTTGGAATGGCATAGAAGAATCAGCAAGTGTTGGCATATAGGGAAAATAGAGTGTGTTGAATTGGGAAATCTGGGGCATGAAGGTAGTAGTGAACTGTAGATGGGTATGATAGGGAATATTGAGCTGGAGACAAGTATTTCACTAATGCATATTAGCTTATACAATTTAGAATAATCTACTTTGAATATATTGAAATTAATTCTATATGACAATTAAACTTGTAACAGTTTTTAATCTGTGATATAATGATTAGCATTTTCCTCTTATTGAACTCTGTCACTGTGGCATTGGAGTGTGTTTGCGATTCAGTTTTGTCAATGTAGACGCTTTCATGAATCAACATTTTGCAATCTTGATCTCGGTAACAATCCATGAGTTAGGCGTTTAAAATGTAGAATGGCCACAGAAGATGCTATCAGTCAAGATATAACCAATCTGTTCAGGATTTTATGAAGGTGTAACCAGTGGGGTAGATCAGGGGAAACCAGGTGATTGTAGTGTATTTTGATTTGAGAGGGTAATAGGGACAAGATTTTGTGCTCCCTTGCCAGGTATGAAACTGCAGGTGAGATGGGGGGGCACACATAAAATCCAATGGGCAGTCTTCCCACTACCTACCCATCGACTGACTCCATGTGAGGTGGCGCTGTCTGCAGTTCCAGCAATGGTCATCACTCCAGGCTGGCACTGAATGGTTGGCAGCTCTCAAAAGTGAAACTTACAACTGAGAAAGGTGTGGAAATCTCACCTTAAAGAAATAAATGACAGCAAGGCAGATGCTGGGGTTGTGGGCAGGCTTCCCTCCCCAATTTTCTAGATGGCATGGGGAGTGGTGGCAGGGTCCTCAGCATCCTATAAACTCCAGCCTGAAGTTTCTATACTAGATTAAGAGTCATGAAATTGGGGGTATGGTGTCAACATGGATTGAGGATCAATTAAATGACAGAAGGATGTGATTAGTGAAAAGTTGTAAAGTGCAGATATTCACAAGCTATGTAAATCACTTAGATAAGGGAATGAGTTTAAAAACAAATCTACGTTAGCTGACTATACAAAGCTAAATCGAAATGCCATAAGGAGGTTGTACCACACAGGTTATGAGAGTGGGAAAACTGGTAGCAGGTGGAATATAACATAGACAAATTTAAATTATTCACTTTGGTAGGATGAATGAAAAAGTAGAATATATTTTAAAGGGTGGAGATGTTATGAGGAGAGATTAAACAAATTGGAACTGTTTTCTCCAGAATTTAGAAAAGACAGGGTAACTAAAGATCAACTATTTCCATTAGTTGGGGATTCTAGAACTGGGGTCATAGTCTGAGAATTAGGGTCAGACCATTCAGGAGGGATATTAGAAAGCACCACTATACACAAAGAGTGGTAGATGTTTGGAACTCTCTTCCACAAATGGCAGTGGATGCTGGATAAGTTGTTAGTTTTAAATCTGGAGACAGAGAATCTTTTGTTAAACAAAGAGATATGGGCCAAAGGCAGGTATGTGGAGCTAGGCCACATATCAGCCATGATCTCACTCAATGCTAGAACAGACTCAAAGGGGCTGAATGGCTTACTCCTGTTCCAATGAAAGACAAATAAATTATGTATCTGAATCATGCAGGCAAAGAAGTATTTAGGAAGACAATGTTCTATTAAACTTTCTTGCAAAGCGTTTGGAAGAGAGTAAGAAAGTCTTGCTATAAAAGATTGGTGGGATCACACCTGACGTACTCAGCATTGTTTTGGTTTCTTTACTGAAAGAACGATACACTTGACTTAAAGGGAACGCAACAAAGGTTCATTAGAATGATTCCTGGGATGATACCATTGTCTTTTGAGGGCAGATAGATAAAGGGGACCTATATTTTTTGGAGTTGAGAAGAATGAGAAGTAATCTCATTGAAACAAATAAAAGCATGAAGGAGATTGACCGGGCAGATACCGGGAGGCTGTTGCCTCTGGCTGGGAGACTAGAACACACAGACAGAGTCTCAGGAGAAGGGGTTGGCTATTTAAAACTGATGAGGAGAAATGTTTTCATTATAAAAATAAATTAATTTGTGGGATATAGGTGTCATTGCCATATCCATCCCTAATTGCTCCAGAGCACAGTTAAGAATCAACGACATTACTGTGGGTCTGGAGTCACATGTAGGCCAGACCAGGTGAGGATGGCAGATTTCCTTCCCCAAAGGACATGAGTGAACCAGATGGGTTTTTACAACAATAAACAATGATTACATAGTCACTGTTAGGCTAGCTTTCTTTATTGCAGAATTGAAATTTCACTCTCTGTCATGGTGCAACTTAAACTCTCCATGTTTGCAGCAGCAGCGGGAGCAGTGAGAACGAGGATGTGGGGGCTGCCGAGAAGGTAAGTTCTTTTGGCAGCGGAGCTGAGTGGGAGTGGGACGGTGAGTGAACTGATATATTTGGGCAGTGGCTAAACCCGAGGCACAACACGTGTCATGTCTCCCACCCGCCCTCCTCCTCTAACGAAAAAAAAGACTGTGTGGTGTGTTGATAAGGCAAGGTTTTTCTTTTTGTTTTCTTTATTATGTGCTGGTAAGTAGAGTGATTGGTAAAAATCTTTTCATTTCATTTATCTATTATTTGATATTATAGTAGGACTAAGGTAAGCTTAAGAGTAAAAATGGCAGGAGATCCCAGACCCATGTTATGCTCCTCTTGCTCAATGTGGGAGCTCAGGGACTGATGTCCCTGACTCCTACACGTGCAGGAAGTGTGTCCAGCTGCAGCTCTTGTTAGACCGCATGACGGCTCTGGAGCTGTGGATGGACTCACTTTGGAGCATCCGTGATGCTGAGGAAGTCGTGGATAGCACGTTTAGCAAATTGGTCACACCGCAGATTAGGATCGCTGAGGGAGAAAGGGAATGGGTGACCAAAAGGCAGAGAAAAAGCAGGAAGGCAGTGCAGGAGTCTCCTGTGGTCATCTCCCTCCAAGACAGGTATACCATTTTGGATACTGTTGGGGGAGATGGCTCACCAGGGGAAGGCAGCAGTAGCCAGGTTCATGGCACCGTGGCTGGCTCTGCTGTACAGAAGGGCGGGAAAAAGATTGGAAGGGCTATAGTCATAGGGGATTCGATAAGGGGAGTAGATAGGTGGTTCTGTCGTCGAAAACGAGACTCCCGAATGGTATGTTGCCTCCCAGGTGCACGGGTCAGGGATGTCTCAGATCGACTGCAGGACATTCTGAAGGGGGAGGGTGAACAGCCAGCTGTCGTGGTGCATATAGGCACCAATGATATAGGTAAAAAATGGGATGAGGTCCTACAAGCAGAATTTAGGGAGGTAGGAGCCAAGTTAAAAAGTAGGACCTCAGAGGTAGTAATCTCAGGATTGCTACCAGTGCCACATGCTAGTCAGAGTAGAAATGAAAGAATAGGCAGGATAAATGAGTGGCTTGAGAGATGGTGCAGGAGGGAGGGGTTCAGATTTTTGGGACATTGGGACCGGTTCTGGGGGAGGTGGGACTATTACAAATCAGACGGTCTACACCTGGGCAGGACTGGAACCAATGTCCTAGGGGCTGCTTTTGCTAATGCTGTTGGGGAGGGTTTAAACTAATGTGGCAGGAGAATGGGAACCAAATGAGGTGGTTAGTGGACAGTAAGGAGGTAGTAACTAAAGCCTGTAAGGAACTAGATAATGAAGTCAGTGTGACTAAGAGGCAGAGTAGGCAGAGAGCAGATGATGAATGCAAAGGGACAGGTGGTCTGAGGTGCATTTGTTTTAATGTGAGAAGTGTAGTAGGTAAGGCAGATGAACTTAGGGCTTGGATTGGTACCTGGGAATATGATGTAATTGCTATTACTGAGACTTGGTTGAGGGAAGGACAAGATTGGCAACTAAATATCCCAGGATATAGATGCTTCAGGCGGGATAGGGAGGGAAGTAAAAGGGGTGGAGGAGTTGCATTACTGGTCAAAGAGGATATCACAGCTGTGCTGAAGGAGGGCACAATGGAGGACTTGAGCAGTGAGGCAATATGGGCAGAGCTCAGAAATAGGAAGGGTGCGGTAACAACGTTGGGGCTGTACTACAGGCCTCCCAACAGCGAGCATGAGATAGAGGTACAAATATGTAGACAGATTATGGAAAGATGTTGGAGCAACAGGCTGGTGGTGATGGAAGATTTTAATTTTCCCAACATTGACTGGGATTCACTTAGTGTTAGGGGTTTAGATGGAACAGAATTTGTAAGGAGCATCCAGGAGGGTTTTATAGAGCAGTATGTAAATAGTCCAACTCGGGAAGGGGCCATACTGGACCTGGTGTTGGGGAATGAGCCCAGCCAGGTGGTTGAAATTTCAGTAGGGGATTATTTTGGGAAAAGTGATCACAACTCCGTAAGTTTTAGAATACTCATGGACAAAGATGAGAGTGGTCCTAAAGGAAGAGTGTTAAATTAAGGGAAGGCCAACTATAGCAAAATTCGGCAGGAGCTGGGGAATGTGGATTGGGAGAAGCTGTTTGAGGGTAAATCCACATTTGATATGTGGGAGGCTTTTAAAGAGAGGTTGATTTGAATGCGGGACAGACATGTCCCTGTGAAAATGAGGGACAGAAAGGGCAAGATTAGGGAACCATAGATGACAGGTGAAATTGTGAGACTAGCAAAGAGGAAAAAGGAAGCATAAATAAGGTCTAGGCGACTGAAAACAGACAAAGCTTTGGAAGAATATCGGGAAAGTAGGACCAATCTGAAATGAGGAATTAAGAGGGCGAAAAGGGGTCATGAAATATCTTTAGCAAACAGGGTTAAGGAAAATCCCAAAGCCTTTTATTTGTACATAAGGAGCAAGAGGGTAACTAGAGAAAGGGTTGGCCCAATCAAGGACAAAGGAGGGAAGTTATGCGAGGAGTCAGAGAAAATTAGTGAGATTCTTAATGAGTACTTTGCGTCGTATTCACCGAGGAGAGGGACATGACGGATGTTGAGGTTAGGGATAGATGTTTGATTACTCTAGGTCAAATTGGCATAAGGAGAGGGGAAATGTTGGGTATTCTAAAAGGCATTAAGGTGGACAAGTCCCCAGGTCCGCATGGGATCTATCCCAGGTTACTGAGGGAAGTGAGAAAGGAAATAGCTGGGGCCTTAACAGATATCTTTGCAGCATCCTTGAGCACGGGTGAGGTCCCGGAGGGCTGGAGAATTGCTAATGTTGTCCCCTTGTTTAAGAAGGGTAGCAAGGATAATCCAGGTAATTATAGACCGGTGAGCCTGATGTCAGTGGTGGGGAAGCTGCTGGAGAAGATACTGAGGGATAGGATCTATTTACATTTGGAAGAAAATGGGTTTATTAGTGATAGGCAGCATGGTTTTGTGCAGGGAAGGTCATGTCTTACCAACTTGATAGAATTCTTTGAGGAAGTGACAAAGTTGATAGATGAGGGAAGGGCTGTGGATGTCATATACATGAACTTCAGTAAGGCGTATGATAAGGTTCCCCATGGTAGGCTGATGGAGAAAGTGAAGTCATATGGGGTCCAGGGTGTACTAGCTAGATGGCTGGGCAACAGGAGATAGAGAGTTGTAGTGGAAGGGAGTTTCTCAAAATGGAGATCTGTGACCAGTGGTGTTCCACAGGGATCCGTGTTGGGACCGCTGTTGTTTGTGATATACATAAATTATCTGGAGGAAGGTATAGATGGTCTGATTAGCAAGTTTGCAGATGACACTAAGATTGGTGGAGTAGCAGATAGTGAAGGGGACTGTCGGAGAATGCAGCAGAACTTAGATAGATTGGAGAGTTGGGTGGAGACATGGCAGTGGAGTTCAATCCAGGCAAATGCGAGGTGATGCATTTTGGAAGATCCAATTCAAGAGCGAACTATATGGTAAATGGAAAAGTCCTGGGGAAAATTGATGCACAGAAAGACCTGGGTGTTCAGGTCCATTGTACCCTGAAGGTGGCAACGCAGGTCGATAGAGTGGCCAAGAAGGCATACGGCATGCTTTCATTTATCAGACGGGGTATTGAGTACAAAAGTTGGCAGGTCATGTTACAGTTGTATAGGACTTTGGTTCGACCACATTTGGAATACTGCGTACAGTTCTGGTCGCCACATTACCAAAAGGATGTGGATGCTTTGGAGAGGGTGCAGAGGAGGTTCACCAGGATGTTGCCTGGTATGGAGGGCGCTAGCTATGAAGGGAGGTTGAGTAGATTAGGATTATTTACATTAGAAAGACGGAGATTGAGAGGGGACCTGATTGAGGTCTACAAAATCATGAGAGGTATAGACAGGGTGGATAGCAAGAAGCTTTTTCCCCAGAGTGGGGGGCTCAATTACTAGGGGTCATGATTTCAAGGTGAGAGGGGAAAAGTTTAAGGGAGATATGCGTGGAAAGTTCTTTATGCAGAGGGTGGTGGGTGCCTGGAACGCGTTGCCAGTGGAGGTGCTACAGGCAGGCACGATAGCGTCATTTAAGATGTATCTAGACAGATACATGAATGGGCAGGGAGCAGAGGGATACAGATCCTTGGAAAATAGGCGACAGGTTTAGATAGAGGATCTGGATCAGCGCAGGCTTGGAGGGCCGTAGGGCCCGTTCCTGTGCTGTAATTTTCTTTGTTCTTTGAACTTGTGCCCAGAACATAGAACATAGAACAGTACAGCACAGCACAGGCCCTTCGGCCACGATGTTGTGCCGAACTTTTACCCTAACATAAGCCTGGGGTTTTGGATTAGTAGTCCAGGATATTTATTTCATACACACACTGTGCAGACACTAAGATCAACAGGTTTCTTAACACAAAGGAAATCAAAACGGGAGAGGGTGGATAAGTGACTGATGTCAGCGTTCAGGCACAATCATATTGAGAGGCAGAGCAAGATCGAGGAGTTATGTGACCTACTCCTGGCCCTACACTTGTTCTTCTGGGATAGGAGTTTTTAAGTTACCCATCAGGTACAGAACTCCTGGTCAGCATTTTCAGATTTCACACACAGAGGTGAACAGGACCATTACCTTCCGATACCTGGCCACATCCTCCTAACCAGTGCCTCCACCAACTCCTTGTGCTTTTCTAGAGATGAAAGACTTTTTATTCTGAACACACTCACCAAAGCAACCATTCATCAGCAAATCTGGAGGCAAGGTGAGAGATTGTGTGGCATGGGCAATGAACAAAGAGAAAAAAATGGAAGGTCTGCAAACAGGTGGAGAGTGGGAGTGATTAACAACAAAAGCGTTGATGGCAAATGAAATAGTAATGGAACAAGTAAAGGAACAAAAAGATTCCAGAGGAGGTGTAAGTTGTTGAAGCAGAACCACTACTAGTACGTGCTGTCCAAGAATAAGGGTTGGGAACCCTAACCCAAATGCAGGTTATCATCTAAAAATCAATGTACATCTAAAATAACAGGAATTTCAGGCAATGGATATTCTGCAATGGATCCATTAGTATCTGTCACCATCACAAGGCAATCAGATCTCACAAATCAGGCAGACAGCAGTGAATCACTTGCTCACCTCTTGAGTCCAACAATGCCATGGATCTCCCCCAGTCGGTGTTTCACAGATGCATCATCATCCGAGTCCCTGAACACAAACAATCTCTTAAACAAGAGAAGCATTCAACATCAAACTTACAACAACTTACACTATGTAGCATCTGTAGTGTAGAAAATTATCCTAAGGCCCCTCATAGGAGCGTACATGAAGGATGAATAATATTTTAGGGTTAAAATTGTAAAAAAAATTAAGAAGTATTTAGATATGTACTTGTGTTGCCAAGGCATATAAGGCTATGGGCCAGTTGCTGGAAAATAGGATTGGAATAGTCAGGTGCAGACTTGATGGGCTGAAGGGCCTTTTTCTGTGCAGTAGGTCTCTCTGCCAAATGTGGAGATGTTAGGAAGTGATGCAAAAGCTTGGTCAAAGAAATAGGATTGTATTTGTATCTTAAAGGAGAAAGTCAGAATGGTTTATGAAGGGAATTCCAGAGCTCAGTCAGCTGAAGGCACAGCTGCTAATGTAGGGGCAAAGAAAATTAAGGACACCCATGAAGCCACAGCTGGAGGAATGCAGGTTATTCAGATGACTAAGAGACTGAGAATGTTAAACAGACAGAGAGGGTTGAGGCCACATAAAGGTTTGAGCATAAGGTTGTGAATTTTTAAGTTGGCCAGGAGCCAATGTATGTAGGTTCACAGATGAGGGTAAACAGGACATGAAACCCACAGAAAGATATTGGATGATTTCTTGCCTATTGATGGGCTGTATGAACAGCAGAATCTACAGGAGCAGAGTAATCTGTGGGGCATACAGTGTTTAAGTGACACCTCTTCTGGTTCCTTTAACAGGGTGACTGTGAGCTCGCTGATGTTGGACAGTATATGCCACATACTGTAACATATAAAAGTCTCTGGGGAATGTACCCAAGCCTATTTGGTATTTCTTCAGTTTTAGAATGCTTGTCTATAATGTATCCCTGATCACCCCTATGCTCAATGACCTAGACCAGCGCCTGCTTCAGCAATGTCTTGATTTTAAGATTCTTATTGTTGTTTTCAAATTTCCCCTTGCCTTCACTCTTCCCTAACTCTGTAATCTTCATAATCCTCAGATATCCGCACTCCTCTAATTCTAGCCTATTGTTCATTACGATTTTAAGTGCCTTCAGTTGCCTAAGCCCCAGTCTCTGGAATTCCCTCCCTGAACCTCTCCCTCTCTAACTCTCTTCCTCCCTTAAGGTGCTCCTTAAAACCACTCTTCTTGGCTAAGGTTTTGGACATGTAATCTAATACCTCCTATCTGGCTCAATATTTGTGAAACTCCTTGGGAGATTATGGTAAAGACTTGTATAAATGTAAACTTGTTGTTGTAGTACATTTTTACTTAGAAGAGGACTGTATATGACTTCCGGAGTGTCACAACCCTGTTGTGGCAATGTTTTCCCCAGATGCCTGTTATTGCTCTGTTTAAATCTAGAGTGTACCGGAGTACAGAACAATGGAGAGTCAGCAGGGCAGTGAAATTAGCTTGGGGTTGCTTGCATGCAATGGATTAAATGGCCTTCTCCTCTGTTGCCTTCTTGTCCTAGTGTATTCTCAACACTTTCCCAGCAAAGTAACTGCAATTGGAAATACTCACCACATGTCCATGTGTAGTTGAGAGTGATGGAAATCCTTGACTTGCCTGCAACAAAAAAGACAGTCATTATTAACAGAGATTTTGGGAATGAGGACAGTGACAATATCTTCCAGTCAATTCATTTGGATGAGTGATATGGCCAACAATGGTTAGTATGATGGCTTATGTTGCAGGGTTACAGCAAGTCTTTAGTGTCATGGATATGGATCTTTTGTTTTTTTGTAACAGAGCTGCCTCATCCTCTTTCTGTGCCTCAATTAGCCAAAGCATGGAATGAAATTCCTGCCATTTGCTGAATCCTTCACATGACCTCCCTAGCTGATCCTAGTAATTTTGTGTCTGTCCCCAGATAGAGCAACGAGATCATACAGGTCTGACTCTATTCAGATCTGACCTAATCCAGGTCGGTGCTGAATTAGCTGATGTTGGGGTTTAGGATGGAGAGGCAAAAGAAGGCTCCCTCGAGGAGTTCCAGGAAAAAAAATGGTGGACAGGAGAGGGTCATGGCTGTGAGAGCTGCTCTAGGTTTTGCAGTTTTTTTTCAGCACTCAGCTGGATTTACGCACTTCCTTGGGGCAGTAATTGCTGTTTTTACAAGTTTTGCATTGTTTTTGGAACTTTAAAAAAAGATCGAAAACAAAGATACTTTAAAAGGGAGGAAAGAGGGTGAGTGTCAGGAGAGCAACCATTTGACATGGTTGGAGACTGAAGAATTGCATAAGGCTCGGAGATCAGCTTCTTATGAAGCAGCTAACAAATGTTGTTTCATAGCTGTCAGACTGAGAAATTGCACAAAGGCTCTGGAGATTGGGTTTCATTGAAATAACAAACAAATAGTGCAGTTTCATAGCTGACATGGGAGGTCTAATATCCAGCTTCACACACAGCTGCAGAGGTATCTGATTTTAAAAAAAACTGCCTGAAACTACAGGAGAAGAGAACGACCTTTGGTTTTTCAGCCTGATCAACTAAGCGTTTGATTTTAAGACTTATGAAACTTCTAAATGTTAATTTTTTTTTAAACTCTCTAATAGTGAGTAAGGTGAGGGCATTTTTTAAAATTATGTTTACACTGAGATCTGTCTCTTGATTGACTTTTAATATTGATTGTGGCATGGTGGCTCAGTGGTTAGCACTGCTGCCTCACTTCATTAGAGACTGGGGTTCAATCCAGCCTCGGGCAACTGTCTGTGTGGAGTTTGCACATTCTCCCCGTGTTTGCGTGGGTTTCCTTCGGGTGCCCCGGTTTCCTCCTGCAGACCAAAGATGTGCAGGTTAGGTGGATTGGCCATGGTAAATTGTCCATAATGTGCAGACTGGGTGGATTAGCCATGGGAAATGCGGGGTTACAGGGTCAGGGTAGCAGGGTGCATCCGGATGGGATGCTCTTCGGAGGGTTGCTATCAACCCGATGGGCTGAATGGCCTGCTTTTACACTATAGGATTGAATGATTAAGGATTGGTATTAAGTTACATCAAAGCAGTGTTTTTAAGCAAGAAGACTGTGCTAAAGCTATGATTTTGAGCAAAGTGTATTGTGTTTGTTTTTAGATAATTTCTGGGTCTGTAGATTGTTAAATGGCCAGAAATGGCTTTTGCTAGGGTGATGTGCTCTACCTGTGAGATGCGGGAGATCGAGGAGAATTTGAATGCTCCTGGAGACTATGTCTGCAGGAAGTGCGTTTGGTTGCGAATCCTAGCGGATCACATGGACATGTCGGAGCGGCAGTTAGAGGAGTTTATAGGAGCTGGGGGGTGGGCGGGTTGGGGAGTGAGTGGTGATGGATGGCAGTTTCAGGATGCTGGAGACACTGCAGATACATTCAGGTAGATGGTTGACTGCTAAGAATAGTAGGAGGGGTAGACAAGTAATGAAGAGTCTCCTGTGGCTATTCCCATCTCAAACAGGTATACCATTTTAGATACTGTAGATGGGAGAATGGCCACTCAGGGGATTATAGCACTGACAGCCAGGTTTCTGGTACCATGACTGACTCTGTAATGAGGGGTATGTCAGGTTCCAAGTGATTGGTTGTAATAGGGGCATAGACAAACATTTCTGCAGCCATCAGTGTGTTGTCTCCCTGGTGCCAGGGTCAAGGATGTCTCGGAGACGGTGCAGAACATTCTGAAAGGAAAGAGTGACCAGCAGCAGGCCATTGTGCACATTGATACCATTGACATAGATAGGGAAAGGGATGATGTTCTGAAGAGAGAATATAGGAAACTAGGCAGGAGGTTAAAAAATAGGTCTTTGAGGATAGTAATATCTGGATGACTACCAGCGCCACCTGCTAGTGAAAACAGGAATAGGAGGATCGAGCAGATGAATGTGTGGCTGAGGAGCTGGGGGCAAGGATTCACATTTTTGGACTATTAGGATTTCTTTAGGGGTAGAAATGACATGTACAGGAGGGACGGGTTCTGCATGAATTGGAAGGGGATCAAGAGGCTTTAAGCTAGTAAGTTGGGTGAGGGATAAGAACCACAGCAATAGTGAGAAAAGAGAAAAGGCTGATGCTAGTGCTGTAGATAAGGGGAGCAATTTGAATAGTCAAAGCAGACAAGAGCTTGGCAGAGAACAAGGTAAGACTGATAAATTAAACTGCATTCACTTGCAAGAGGCCTGACAGGAAAGGCAGATGAACTTAAGGCATGGTTGGGAACATGGGATTGGGATATTATAGCTATTACAGAAATGTGGCTGAGGCATGGACAGAACTGGCAGCATAAAGTTCTCGGGTATCAATGCTACAGGAAGGATCGAAAGGGGTGGGGGGAGAAAGAGAGGAGGCAGAGTGGTGTTTTTTGTTAGGGATAACATTATGGCTGTACTTGGGGAGGATATTCTTGGGAGATCCATCCAATGAAGTTATATGGGTGGAACTGAGAAATAAGAAAGGGATGATCACCTTTTAGGATTGTATTACAGAGTCCCCAATAGTCAGCGGGAAATTGAGAAGCAAATATGTAAGGAAATCTCAGTTAACTGTAAGAACAATAGGGTTGTAATGGTAGGGGATTTTAACTTTCCAAACATAGACTGGGACTTTCATAGTTCTAAGGGCTTGTATGGGGAAGAATTTGTGTGTGTACGAAACAATACTTGACCTTCTATTGGGAAATAAGGCAGGGCAGGTGACTGAGGTGTCAGTGGGGGAGCACTTTCAGGCAAGTGATCATAATTCTATTAGTTTTAAAGTAGTTATGGAAAAGGATAGAACTTACCAAAAAGTTAAAATTCTAAATTGGAGGAAGGCCAATTTTGAACTATTAGACAGGAACTTTCAAAAATTGATTGGGGGAGGCCATTTGCAGGTAAAGGGTCGGTTAGGAGGTGGGAAGCCTTCAAAAATGAGATAACGAGAGTTCAGGGACAGTATTTTCCTGTTAGTGTGAAGGGCAAGGCTGGTAGGAGTAGGGAATGCTCAATGACTACAGAAATTGAGGCTCTGGTCAAGAGGCAAATTTCAGGTGTAGACAGCTGGGATTGAGTGAACCCTACAGGAATATAAGGGCAGTAGGAGTATACTTAAGAAGGAAATCATGAGGACAAAAAGGGAGCATGAGATAGCTTTGGGAAATAGAGTTAAGGAGAATCCAAAGAGATTTCATACATACATTAAGGGGAAAAAGTGTAGCTAGGGAGAGAATACAGCTCCTTAAAGATCAACGTGGCCGTCTATGTGTGGAACCACAGGAGATAGGTGAGATACTAAATGAATATTTCGCGTCAGTATTTACCGTGGAGAAAAACATGAAAGCTAGGGAACTTGGGGAAATAAATAATGATGTCTTGAAAAGAATTCATCTTGCAGAACAGGAGGTGCTGGAGGTCTTAAAACACAAAGGTAGATAAAATCCCAGGACCTGATCAGGTGTATCCCAGACCTTCATGAGAAGCAAAGAACAGATTACTGGAACCTTGCTGAGATATTTGTATCATCGACAGCCATGGGTGAGGTGCCAAAAGCCTGGACATTGGCTAATGTGGTGCCATTATTTAAGAAAAGCTATAAGGAAAAGCCAGGAAAGTATAGAGCAGTGAGCCTTACCTCACTAGTGGGTAGGTTGTTGGAGGAAATTCTGAGAGTCAGGATTTATATGCTTTTGGAAAGCCAATGACTGATTAGGGATAGCCAACATGGCTTTGTACAAGTGAAATCATGTCTCACTAACTTGATTGAATTTTTTGACGAGGAGGTGACAACAAAGATTGATGAAGGCAGAGTGGTAGATGTTGTCTATCTGGACTTCAGCAAAGCGTTCAACAAGGTTCCACATGGTAGACTGGTGGGTAAGGTTAGATCACAGGTTTCAGGGGGAGTTAGTCAATTAGGTACAAAATTGGCTTGAAGGTAGGAGACAGAGGGTGGTGGTGGAGGGTTGTTTTTCAGACTGGAAGCCTGTGACTATCAGTGTGCCACAAAGATCAGTGCTGGGTCCACCACTTTTTGACATTTATATAAATGATTTGGATGTGAACACAACAGGCATGGTTAATAAGTTTGCAGATGACACCAAAATAGGTGGTGTAGTGGGCAGTGAGGAAGATTATCTCATAGAACAATAGGGCCAATGGACCAAGGAGTGCCAGAACGAGTTTAATTTAGATAAATGTGAGGTGTCGCATTTTGATAAAGTAAACCAGGGCAGGGCTTATATACTTAATTGTAGGGCCCTAGAGAGTGTTGCTGAATGAAGAGACCTCGGGATGCAGGTGCGTAGTTCCTTGAAAGTAGAGTTGCAGGTAGACAGGGTGATGAAGAAGGCATTTAGCATGCTTGCCTTCATTGGTCAGAACATTGAGATAGGAGTTGGGATGTCATGTTGCATCTGTACAAGATATTGGTGAGGCCACTTTTAGAATACTGCATACAATTCTGGTCATCCTTCTACAAGAAGGATGTCATTAAACTTGACAGTGTGCAGGAACGATTTACAAGGATGTTGCCAGGGTTGGAGAGTTTGAGCCATAGGGAGAGACTGAAAAGGTTGGGGCTTTTTTCCCTGCAGCATCAGAGGCTGAGGGGCGACCTTACAGAGGTTTACAAAATCATGAAGGGCATGGATGGGGAGAATAGCCAATGTATTTTTCCTAGGATGGGGGAGTCTGAAACTAGAGAGCATAGGTTTAAGGTGAGAGGGGAAAGATTTTAAAAAGGACCTGAGGAGTGACTTTTTCATACAGAGGGTGGTGCATGTATGAAATAAGCTGCCAAAGGAAGTGGTGCAGGTGCGTACAGTTACAACTTGTAAATGGCATCTGAATGGGTACATTAAATGGAAAGAATTTAGAGCGATATGGACGAAATGCTGGCAAATGGAATTAGGTCGAATTAGAGATAGTAGGAACTGCAGATGCTGGAGAATCTGAGATAACAAGGTGTAGAGCTGATGAACACAGCAGGCCAAGCAGCATCAGAAGAGTAGGAAAGCTGACGTTTCGGGCCTAGACCGTTCTTCAGAAATGGGGGCGGGGAAGGGGAGTCGGAAATTGTTAGGAATGCCCTTCCCCTCCCCCATTTCTGAAGAAGGGTCTAGGCCCGAAACATCAGCTTTCCTGCTCCTCTGATGCTGCTTGGCCTGCTGCGTTCATCCAGCTCTACACTTTGTTATCCTAGGTCAGATTAGCATGTCAAGTCAGTGTGGATGAGTTGCATGTTTCCATGCTGAATGACTGTGACTATCAGCCAAGGTTGCAGCTTCCCTGGATATGCAATGACACAGCCAGCAAGTCTGAGGGGAGGTTGTAAGATCAGGACCAAGTGCAGCTACAATGCCCTGCACAATCAAAAAGGCCCACTGACAAAAAAAAGCGTGGCCTTAGAAATATTGACGGAGACCAAGCTACTCACCAGCTCCCAGCCAAAAGAATTGAAGAGAAAACTGAAAAGCAGAGAGGGCAGAAGGAGGAAAAAAAAGAGAGAAGTGGAAGAAATGAAAAAGAATGAGAGGAGAGAGTAAACTAGCAATGCAATGGCAATGGACAGGGAAGAGAGTTGAGACCACAATTATTCATGTTATACATTAATGATCTAGATGAAGGAATTGAAGGCGTTGTTGCTAGGTTTGCAGATGACACAAAGATAGGTGGAGGGACATGTAGTGTTGAGGAAGCAGGAGGCTGCATAAGGAACTAGACAGACTCATAGAATGGGCAAAGAAGAGGCAGATGGAATGGAGTGCCGGAAGGTGTGAGGCTATGTACGTTGGTAGGAAGTATGGAGGTGTAGACTATTTTCTAACAGGGAAAAGCTTCAGAAATCTGAAGCACAAAAGGGGCTTAGAAGTCCTAGTTCAGAATTCTCTCAAAGTTAACATGCAGGAAGACAAATGCAATATTAGTATTCTTTCAAGAGGGCTAGAATACAACAGCAGGGATGTACACCTGAGGCTGTATAAGGCTCTGGTCAAATGGCATTTGGAATGTTGTGAGCTCTTTTGGGCCATGTATCTAAGGAAGGATAAACTAACATTGGAGTGGGTCCAGAGATGGTTTACAAGAATGATCCTGGAGATGAAGGGCTTGTCATATGATGAGCGGTTGAGGACTCTGGGTCTGTACTCCATGGAGTTTAGAAGGATGATGGGGAATCTCATTGAAACTTACAGATAACTGAGAGGCCTGGATAGAATAGACATGGGGAAGATGTTTCCACTAGTAGAACAGACTAGGACTTGAGAGCACAGCCTCATAGTGAAGGGATGACTCTTTAGAACTGAGATGAGGAGGAATTCCTTTAGCTAGAGGGTGGTTAACCTGTGGAATGCACTGCCACAGAAAGCTGTAGAAGCCAAGTCATTGACTATATTTAAGACAGAGATAGATAGGATCTTGATTTTAAAGGGATCAAGAGTTATGGGGAGAAGGCAGGAGAATGAGGTTGAGAAATACAATAGTCATGATCAAATGGTGTAGCAGACTTGATGGGCCAAATGGCCTAATTCTGCTCCTATATCTTATGATCTATGGTCATATTGACACTCACAGGAGAAATGTTTCATTCCAAATGGGGTTCAGGGTTTGCTTTTTAACCTCTGTTCTCTGAATTTGATCCTGAGGGATTGAATCTTTCACAATGGCTTTCTGTCGTCTTCTGGGCAGGGGACTGTCTGCTTTGTTGGCCTCTTCTTCTTGATGCTCTTCGGGAACCATCACCCCCAACAAACAATAAGGATCGCTGAAGCCTTGAAAAGAGATTCAGTGAGAACACTTGTTACAGGACATCACGTACACATTGATTAATGGTGAGGTTAACTTGACAATCCCAATGGAAAAACTGATTGCACTCCAGAATCTCCTACAGTCTCATATGCATCCTTCCCACATGTACAAGGTATCTGAAAAGGCTTCTCATTTAGCAGGAATGGTCAACTCTTACCTTTATCACCTGGTGGCACTCTGGCGAAGGGAACTGGATTCCTACAGCTTAGTGCCTAGTTAGTGGAAGTAACAATTCTCTCCCTTCTCTGTAGCTGTCAACAACTTTCTCTTTGTTACCTTATATCAGCAATCCTCTAAAAACCCTCTTTATTTGTCTGAAGACAACACTCTGCATATTGATTCTCTGACCAACATCTCATTCAGTTGAAATCAAGGGCATAATTTTATCTAATAAAAACCAAAAGGACAGCAGATGCTGTAAATCAGGAACAAAACCAGAAGTTGCTGGAAAAGCTCAGCAAGTCTGGCAGCATCTGTGAAGAAAAAAATCAGAGTTAGCATTTCGGGTCCAGTGACGCTTCCTCAGAACAGCAGTTAACTCTGATTTTTTTTCTTCACAGATGCTGCCAGACCTGCTAAGCTTTCCCAGCAACTTCTGTTTTTGTGCATAATTTTACCTTTTGGGTGATCATGAACAATATTAGACTGGTTGCCTATTACACAACTCCACAGTTCTTCCTTCCATTTGGAGACCTAACAGGAGGTTAGGGACAAGTTATATGTCTTGAACCCGGCTTCAAAGTTCAAGGGTATACTTCTGGCCAAAGGTCAAAAAATCCTGCATAAGAGTGGATGCCATTTGAAGCTGAAGCTCATAAGGTGTCAACCTGGTGAAGCCACCAAACAGGACTACTTGTGTGCCAAACAGCATAAGCAGCAAGTGATAGACCAGAGATAAATGCGGCAAGTCCAGTTGAGTTTCTGGTCAATGGTAACCGCCGGATGTCGATAGTGGGGGATTCAGCGATGGTAACACCACTGGATGTCAAGGGGCATGGTCAGATTATTGGAAATGGTCATTGTCTGCCATTTGTATGGCACAAATGTTACTTGTCACTTGCTAGCCCAAGCCTGGATATTGTCCAGATCTTTTTGCATTTGAATATTGGCTACCTCAGTATCTGAGGAGTTATGAATGGTGCTGAACATTGTGCAATCATCAGCAAACATCCCCACCTCCGACCCCATGATGGAGGGAAGGTCATCGTTAAGCAGTTGAAGATGGCTGGGCCCACTAACCTGAGGATCTCCCGCAGAGATGCCATGGAGCTGAAATAACTCGCCTCCAACAACTACAACCATCTTCCTATGTGCCAGGCATGACTCCAACCAGCGGAGAGTCTGCCCTCTGATACCCATTGATACCAGTTTTGCTAGGGCTCCTTGATGTCAAGGGTTGTATTTAGCAAATGCTGTCCAATTGTGGAATCACACCTAATGTTGGACACTGTGCTGTGTTTTGCAGGAGCAGGCTGGTGAGTATGGTCAGTACATTCCTGTTGTGAACAGGCAAAGGGATGTGTTGGAATGTCATTACTTTTGGTCCTGAAAAGTATCCATTCTACTTTGGATGATCCTGGAAGGGTAAGGTATCTCAAATGTTTGAGCAACTGTTTCAGGCTGCTATTATGCAGTAGCAACATGAGAGATGTTTGCCACTGTCAGATGCAGCTGTAAACCCAAACTGATATTTCTGCCTATCACACAAATGAGTAATGTGGCATATGAATTTTAGTGCCAGTGTGATGCCAGATATATACGCCATATGTCCCAACGATTGGTGGATCATATTGACAACATATCAATCAATTAACAAGGAAGGAAGCTGAAGCAAAAGCACCAAAGTGATCGAGGAAGAAATTCATTAAGTAATGATCACAAAGTCTTAGACATTTTCAACTCCCAGTTGCAAGAGTGAAATTATTTCACATAGACAAATCATTACAGTGATCATTAAAGTACTGTAAATAATCTTAGTTATTACAATTAGTATGCTTTCTTGCTTTAATGTTATATATTATAATCCTGCTCTACTTTCTCCCTCAATACTCCCCCATCATTCCCCAACCCAATCTTCCCTTCTCTGCGCTCTTGCTCCTCATCACAAATCCTTCTCTCATCCTCTTCCTTCTCCCTATTACCACATCTTGTCTCAGTTCCTCTCCTCCCCCTCTCTAAGCGCCCCTCTATCCTCCCTTCCCCACTCTCTATTTCTCCTTCCATCTCTCTCCTCCCCTCTTCCCCTTCTCCCTCTCCTCCCACCCATCTAAGATCTTTTCTCTCCTCCCCCTGAATACTCTCTTTATCACTCCCTCTCTTGTCTCTTTCTCTTCCCCCTCTCTTCCTGATAACTCCTCTTTCACCGCCTTGCTGGCAGAGTGGGTAGTGAGGTCACACTGGAGGAGTGGGCAAAGAGGTGCCAGCAAGTGATCAAGTAGGAAGGGAAAGATGCCAGTTGAAATAGAAGGTTTGAAGGAAGTTTGTGAATGTATCATAACTGGTAGGATACTGCATTTAATGTCTAGTGTCTGCTTCCACCAAACTAACAAGTTGTGATCATATTTGAACATTTGATTCCTTAACTATTATTTTAATTGATTTGATTTACTTACTTATTGTCATGTGTACTGAAATACAGTGAAAAACTTTGTTTACAAGCAGTACAGGCAGATCATAGTAAGCAAAGGATGTACAGATTAAGAAGACTGAGACCGAGGCATACAGGTTACATTGCACAGGGCGTGCACTAGGCAGGATCAATGTTAGCAAGATCAGCATTATTTGAGGCTAGAGAGTCCATTCATCAGTCCAATAAAGGCCAGGAAGATGCTGTTCCTGAACCTGCACATGTGTGTGTCCAGGCTTCTGTATCTTCTGCCTGACGGAAGAGGTTGTAGGAGGTCATTACCAGGGTGTGATGGGTTTTTGTTGATGTTGGCAACCTTTCCACAGCAGCGAGCCATGTAAATGGAGTCCATGGATGGGAGGTTGGCTTACAATTGAGCACTTAAATCAAGATTTGTTCGAAATCACACTATTCGATGTTAAAAATGCACTAATACATTTGGAGAGTGCAGATTCAATGACAAATTTTTCTGGAACGGATGTAACTTGTACCTATTGTTATCATGCAATAACTTACATTTTGTTGTTACAGTAACAACCTCTTCTCATTAAGATTCAATGATGGTTTATCCTCTATCACTGCTAATTATACAAACTCTTACACTTAACCTAGGTAGGAGGACTGGGGCACTTATGGTATAGTGGTTACAGTGATTGTAATGAGGTCAGCCAAGTGAAGCTCACAGAATATGAGTTCCCTGATTGAGGCTGTTGATTTGGCCTAACCAGGGAGCTCTCGCTGACAGATATGAACAGGAGTGATAGAGGTACTGTTCACTCGGAGAAAGCTGGATCAGTGTCAAGGACTCACCACATGAAAATAAAGGGTAACCTGTTGACAGGATACCAGCGTCTGTGGAGTTACTTCAATGGTAGTATCTGGTAGTTTCTGGCCCTATCTCTGGGCCGGAAGACCTGGGTTCAAGTCACACCTGTTCCAGAGGTATATGGTAACCATAAGCAACCACATAGGCAAGGGCAGTAGAAACCACTACATACAACAACTTTGTGCGCACGGGTGCCTTCAATTTTCTTGAAGAATAATCCGGAGAAATTCTGAATTCGTAAATTCTGCCCACTGATCCAACTATAAAGAGGCCAAGGAGCATTATGTCGAGACACAAATGACATGTCTGAACTAGCACCTGAAGGACATTCCTGCCAATATCAGTTCTGTAGCTTCACATTCTTGCACATGTGACAGAAGGCACCACTTTTGAAAGTATAACTTCCTCTTCAAATAGGGGAGCAACCTGAAGATGGGCACATGGCCAACAGAAAAAGGGCTAGAGCAGCAGCATCACTTGTGGAGCTGGAGTTTTAGTTTGTTTCTGATGTTTTTTGGCTCACATTGAACAGCATAATTTTAAATGCAAATTACTTTTATTGCATATCAAGTTTCCTGTGATCCTTTGTGTTAGTTTCATAAACACAGCACTAACAACAAACTCTCCCACAAAACCAGCCAATGCATCAGGATGGATTCATAACCAATGGATGTTTCTGACAGTTGCAGTTTTTTGCAGAACTTGGAGAAAGCTCCTCAAGTGAAAGGAATGACTCACTAGTAAATAACACTAGAAAAGTTTCATATAATTCTTTAAACAACATTTACTGAGGATCTGACTACTGTGCACCAATATAACTGGAAAATAGTTCAGTGTATTTTCTAAAACATATTCTTAGGAATTTAAAATCAAGTTACTCACAGATCATGAATTGACACTGATTTAAAATCATTTTATTTTGTGTGACTACCCCATTTCAGTTGCATTATTGAAACTTTATGGAGTTCCCACTCTTTAAATATATCAGGGAATTTAAGTAATTTTCAAAAATATTTTTGTTTTAAAGTGTTTTCTGACAGTGCTGGTCCATGGCTATAGGCAAATAAGTTTGAACAGAAACTCAGTGTTGGTGGGAGTTGGCAGACACACACTTTTCAAAGGGATAATATTTTGTCACTGATTTCACTCAAATCAGAGATTCCACCCATTGAGGGTGATCTTGAGACCCTTATTGAAGTTACATATCTAGCCCATACTATGCATTAATAAGATTTGACTCATGTTATTGTTCCAAACATTTTACTAAACTGTGTAACACGGTGTTCATCAAACACCAACAGGACAGCCCTACAAATCTTCTTCAGAGACTTGCAGTTACCTTGGAGGGTGACACATTATCTATTAATTCCTTTTAGCTTGAAGATTATCTCAGAACTCTCGCTGCCTGTTGCTGGTCACACAAAGCAAAAATATATACTTACCATTTGCATCTTTGGCCAAGATTCCCTGGGCTTCCTTCACTATTAACTTCAGGAACACAGTGGGTGGCTGTGGAAGTGACAAGAGAAAGTAAGAGAGGCCTCAGCGTGACTGCCATAGTCAAATAATCTTCAATTTACAACAGGCAATTCCCAGCATCGTTTCTTACACAGTGTTACAATCTGGAATGGCCCAAATCTCTCATCACGATTGCATCTTCAAAAGCCCAAATCCATTCCTCTCTAAACTACCCCACATCCATTAGTATTAAGCCCTCTTATTGGAATAATGAACCTTCTCACTGGAATAATCTCCTCACTCCACACTATAACAATCTCACACCCCTCAGGATAAACTTGCTGACATAATCTACACCTCTGACACACTCAATCTGATATAGCTTGTACCTCTCGCCATATCCTCCTGTAACCGTTCCCACATTGCATTCAAATCGCTTTCTAGGTGTCTTTTTTGGCATGTCATAATACATGTTACAACAAACGAACCTAAAATTGTGCTCATGTCCTTAAACAAAGCATTTGAGGCTACTCAGCTCACCTTTAGCTGCCTGATCTGCCTCAGAAAAACTGTGTGTTCTTCTTGGTTCACTTGGAAAGCCTAGAAACAGAGAGAAGCAAGAAATAGTCAAACAGGTCATTGTGGGACCATATGCTCAGACATATTATTAATAGAACATAGAACAATACAGCATAGGAACAGGCCCTTTGGCCCGCAATATTGTGCCGAACATGATGCCAAATTAAACTAATCTCTTCTGCTTGCCCTTAGTCCATATCCCTCCATTCCTTGCGTATTCATTTGCTTATCCAATCACAAACAAGCTGCTGCTCACACTTCAAAGGTTACCTTCAGCTTTTTGTTCACAGTTCCAAACTACAAAATGATAAATAAAAGAAAAAAACAGCGAGTGTTCAAACATATCCGATGACAAGAGGTTACATTGAAATTGCAGTGTGACATGAACAGGTCAGAGTTGGAAGTTCACATAATACTATAGTACCAGTACTTTTCAGCATTGCATCCAAAACACAAAGTGATGTTTGCAGCAATAACGAATTTAAAGATTTCCAACAGGATAGTGATCAGGGTGTAATAAACACTTCATGATAGGGTCTGGGGGAGTGTTGCCAAACAACGAGACGTTGGGGTACAGAGTCATAGTTCCCTGAAGGTGGAGGCGCAGGTAGACAGAGTAGTGAAGAAGGCATTTGGTATGCTTGCCTTTTTTGGTCAGTGCATTGAGTACAAGAGTTGGGATGTCATGTTACGGCTGTACAGGGCATTGTTTAGGTCATTTTTGGAATACTGCATTCAATTCTGGTCTCCTGCTCTGGCAAAGATGTTAAACTTGAAAGAGTTCAGAAAAGATTTACAAGAATGTTGCCAGGGTTGAAGGGTTTGAGCCATAGGGACAGGCTGAATAGGCTGGGGCTATTTTCCCTGGAGCGACAGAGACTGAGCGGTGACCTTATAAAAGTTTATAAAATCATGAAGGGCATGGATAAAGTGAATAGTCAAGGTCTTTTCCCTAGGGTAGGAGGGTCCAAAACTAGAGGGCACAGGTTTAAGGTGAGAGGGGAAAGATTTAAAAGGGACCTAAGAAGAAATGTTTTCACACAGAGGGTGGTGTGTGTATGGAATGAGCTGCCAAAGATATTTGGATGGGTACATGAATAGGAAAGGTTTAGAGGGATATGGGTTAAATGATGGCAAATGGGATGAGATTAATTTAGGATATTTGGTCAGCATGGATGAGTTGAACCGAAGTCTCTGACTTTAATTGATTTTCTATTGGTTCTGGGAGCCAAATGTCCCGCGGGAGTGTAACCAATTAGGTCATGTATTTGATTGTGTCAAATTCACAGTGGCAGGGACCCAGGTTCACTTCTTGCCTTTTGTGTTAGCACATTCTCCCTTGTCTGGGTTTCCTCTGGATGCTCCAATTTCCTCCAACAGTCCAAAGATCTGCAGGTTGGTGGATTGACCATGGTAAAGTACCCCATAGTGTTGAGGGATGTACAGGCTAGATGGACTAGCCATGGTAAATGCAGGGTTACAGGGATAGGGTGGGGAGGCCTGTCTGGTTGGAATGCTCCTAGTAGGTTCAGTGCATACTCGATGGGCTGAATGGCCTCTCTCTTACAATAATGTAGAGATTCTATGATTCTAAGATATACTTAATCTTTGCCTTCGCTAATTGTTCACTAAGGAGGTGAAGTCTTCATCTGCCTTAAATAAGGTCAAAGTCAGAAATAACATGACACCAGGTTATAGACCAATAGGTTTATTTGAAAACACAAGCTTTTGGAGCTTCAGTCCTTCTTCAGATGTTAGTGACAATGTAGCTGCAGTAGCGAATTGCTTGTGATGACAGTCACTCCTTGTCTCATTTAATAGCTCCTGAGTGGATTATTTCCTCATCAGTTGTAGGACCCTTAACCCTTTGATCCTTAGCTCAGAAAATGAGTGCACTTCTTTTTCAAGAAATGTTTAGTTACAGACACAAGGATGGGTGAAAGTGGCCGTTTTATTTGGAAACAATTTCTGGCAATTGCAGCGATGGAATGCCCGCTATTAAGAAAGAATTCTCTTTACATCGAAAACAAATGCACAAGTCTCAAAGAAAATAAACCTTAATCAAGGACAACAGCCAGCCTGCCTCAGAAAATAGCCCTGTCAAAATTATTTTGGAAAAGTGAATTTTCACAGTGTATTTGTTGTATATATCATATATTTAGGAATAAATGTCGTCAAGTCCTTTTTTATACTGATGCTTCCTCAGATAAGGACAATGAATTTGTGCTGTATCCTCCCTAAAATTTTAACATTCTTCCTATGCTGTGGAGCTCAATGCTGCATACAATCCTGACCTGTTGAGGATATACAAAGATGATTGGCTCTGGTAGCTTTCCATTAGACCTGCCAAACCATCCTTTTAGTTTATGTTACCCACCGCTGATCAGTGTGAAACCGAAGCAAAACTTCCTGGTGAATCTGACAAGCTGGCACATGAGTTACAACCAAATTGCCAGCAGACAAGTGTCTATCGCGTTGGTTCAGCAGGTGTGCCTCACTGGCTTCTCAGTGGGTAGCATTCTCACAGAATCACTGAGGGGGTGCAAAACTATATGAGAGGTCATCTTTCAGGTGAGGTATTAAGGCCCAGCTTGTCCTCTCTGGTGGATGTGAAAGATTACATGGCACTACTCAAAGACTTGTAGGTGCATTCTCTCAGTGTTTGGCCAATATTTATTCCTCAATCAACATCACAAAAAAACTAGCCATTTATTTCATTGCTGTTATGGAATGCCACTGTGTGCCATCTTTCCTAGAACAGTGGTGAACCTCAATTAGCTATAAAGTACACGGGACATCCTGAAATTCATGAACGGCAAAATATTAACGCAATTCTTTCCCTTTTCACCCATTGGACCTGCTGGAAACCACATCAATGTATCTGAGTATCTTTCTGACAAGGAGGTAAAATGTTTTGAGTTAGCTTACTTACATTCTGCAGGTAATTAAGGAGCTCATTCTCGTCTGCACTGTGGGATACTGAGGGCTTACCACTGCGATGAATAAAGGTGTACAAGGCTTCTTCATATAACAGGTGTAACTGAATGGAACAAAATGAAAATTACTGTCAGCTTCTGAAGACTGGTCAAACATCAGTATTGCAAAATATCCAGTGCTCAGTGTTCTCATGTTTACTGTTCTTTTGTTCAGTTTTCTCATGTCAATATTGTTGTGTTCAGTGTTCTCATGTTCAATGTTCTCATTCTGTGTTCTCTTGTTCAGTATCATCGTGCTCAGTGTTCAGTATTCTCACAAAGTGTTCGCCTGCTCAGTGTCCCCATGCTCAGCAGACTTTTCAGATCTTCAAACAAGCTCAGGCCAGACATCTTGGTTACTGTTAAGCAACATTAGGCAGGAGCTAGGGTGTTATCAGGCAAGTGCACATTTGACACGTGGAAACTGTTTAAAGACCTGCTGGGGAGAGTTCAAGACAGGCATGTTCCAGTAAGGAGGAAGGACAAGAAGGACAAGGAGGACAAGGTAAGGAACCCATGGATAACAAGGGAGGTTGTGAATTTAGTCAAAAAGAGAAGAGAAAAGAAGCATATGTAAGGTTTAGGAAGCTGAAATTGGACTGGGCCTGTGAGGAATATAAGGAAAGCAGGGAAGTACTCAAGCAGGGAACTGGGAGAGCAAGAAGGGGCCATGAAATTACCTTGGCAAGTAGGTCAAAAATCACATGACACCAGATTATAGTCCAACAGGTTTATTTGAAAACACAAGTTTTCAAATAAACCTGTTGGACTACAACCTGGTGTCATGTGATTCCTGACCTTGTCCACCCCAGTCCAACACCAGCACCTCCACATCTTAGCAAGTAGGGTTAAAGAGAATCCCAAGGTATTCTATACCTACATTAAAAAAAACAAGAGGATAACTAGGGAGAAAGTAGGACCACTCAGGGATAAAGGAAGGAACTTGTGGTTGGAGGCGGAGGATGTGGGTGAGATCCTAAATGAGTACTTTGCGTCAGTATTCACCCAGGAAAAAGACAAGGAAGATAGTGAGATTTGTGTGGAGCATGCTGATATGGTAAGGCATTTTCAGATCAAGAAAGAAGTGATCTTGGGTCTCTTAAAGACCATTAAGGTGGATAAGTTCCCAGGCCCCGATAATATCTACCTCAGGTTATTGAGAGAGGCAAAAGAGGAGATTGCTGGGGCCTTGACCAAGGTCTTTGTATCCTCACTAGCCACTGGAGAGGTCCTGGAGGACTGACGAGTAGCTAATGTTGTTCCTCTGTTCAAGAAGGGAAATAGGGATAATCCAGGAAACCGGTCAGTCTCACATCGGTGGTTGGGAAGCTATTGCAGAGAATTCTTAGGGATAGGATTTACACACATTTGGAAAAGCATGGCCTAATTAGGCACAGTCAGCATGGCTTTGTGCAGTGCAGGTCACATCATACTAACTTGACTGAATTTTTTGAGGAGGTAATTGATGAGAATACAGCAATAGATGTTGTTTACATGGATTTTAGGAAGGCTTTCGACAAGGTCCCTCATGATAGTCGCATCCAGAAGATTAAGATGCATGGGATCCACAGTGACTTGGCCGCGTGGATTCAGAATTGGCTTGCCCATAGAAGACAGAGGGTTGTGGTGGAAGGGCGTTTTTCAGGCTGGAGGTCCATGACTAGTGGTGTTCTGCAGAGATCCGTACTGGGACCTCTGCTGTTTTGTGACATATATAAATGATTTGGATGAAAATGTAGACAGTAAGTTCGCAGACGATACAAAGATCAGTGGAGTTGTGGATAGTGTAGAAGATTGTCCAAGGATGCAGTGGCATATAGATTAGTTGCAGATATGGCGGAGAAATGGCAGATGGAGTTTAATTCAGGTAAGTGTGAGGTGCTGCATTTAGGGAGATCAAACGTTAAGGAAAAGAATACAGTTAATGGCAGGACTCTGAACAGCACTGATGTACAGAAGGATCTTGGGGTTCAAGTCCATAGCTCCCTGAAAGTAGCCACGCAAGTAGATAGGGTGGTAAAGAAGGCGGATGACATGCTTGACTTTATTGGTCGGGGAATTGAGTACAAGCGTCAGGATGTCATGTTGCAGCTTTATAAGACTTTAGTTCGGCCACATTTATGAGTATTGCATTCAGTTCTGGTCACCACATTACTGGAAGGATGTGGAGGCTTTGGACTGGGTGCAGAAGAGGTTTACCAGGATGCTGCCTGCATTAGAGGGTATGAGCTATAAGGAGAGGCTAGAAAACCTCTGGTTGTTTTCTCTGGAGTGCTGGAGGCTGAGGGGAGACTTGATAGAAATCTATAAAATTATGAGATGCACAGATAGGGTTGATGGTCAGAATCTTTTTCCCAGAGTTGAAATGTCTTAAACTAGGGGACATGCATTTAAGGTGAGAGGAGGAAAGTTCAAAGGAGACGTGACGGGCAAGTGTTTTTACACAGAGTGGTAGGAGTCTGGAACACACCGCCACGGGTGGTAGTGGAGGCAGATACGATACGGGTGTTTAAGGGACTTTTAGATAAAAACATGAATATGCAAGGAATGGAGGGATATGGACCAAGGGCAGATAGAGGGGATTAGTTTCATTTGTTAGTATTCAGCTACAACAAGTAATTAGGAAAACTAATAGAATGTTATCACTTATTGTGAGGGGAACTGAATACAAAGGAAGAAAGTTTTGATATGGCTAATCCAGTTCTGTTTCTTGTGATTGGTAAGCCCCAGGATGTTGATAGTATAGGTTCACTGATGGTAAAGCCATTGAATGTCAAGGAGTGACAGTTTGATTCTCTTGTTGGAGGTGGTCGTTGACTGACATTTGTATGGCATGAATATTCCTTGCCACTTCTCAGCCCAAACCTGGACATCCCTACTTCTGACCTTATGATGAAGAGAAGGTGAAGCAGCTGAGGATGGTTGGACCTAGGACATTCCACTGAGGAACTCCTGCAGAGATGTTTCGGAGCTGAGATGATTGACCTCCAAGGGCTATAATCCTCTTCCTTTGTATGAGGTATGTCTCCAGCCAGCAGAGAGTTCTCTCCCTGATTCACCCCCACTTCCCAGTTATTAACCTTTTCTGAAAGCTTCCCCAGCCGTGCCATTGAACTGATCAGCTTGTAACCGACACATCTGTCCTTTGAACATTCCTCTGACAGTACCCCTAAATCTAATTCAATTGCATTGTTCATAAATAGTAATTAATTCATTCATCAAAATAATACACAAGGAGCAACATTTGGTAGTACTGTGCTGAGCAAAATCAATGAACAATTCAATATTAAATGAAAGAAAAGAGGGTGCCTGCAAGATTCTTAGGAAGAAGCTGAAAGGTGCATATGGAGCTGGTTGTCTTTTTAATCCAATTTTAGAGAGTGGATTGTAAAGAAGATCTGGTTATTGAGTTGGAACAACATGTGACCAATATCATTTCCGGTTAAAAGCTGAGGCATTAGAGATGTGAAAAGACAGATGAAAATACAGAAACTGTAGGTGTCAGATTGCAAGTATTAGTTTAACAAAATATTTCACACCCAAAGGCACTCCTGTGAAGACTGGTGTTACAGCTAATCAGTAACCAATGTTCACCCTACAATTGTGCATCATCACAGTGGGTTGTCACTTGACTATGAGATGAAATCATTGCTTAAACCATTATAAAATTGAAAGTTGAGTCAAATAATTCGTTATGGACAGACAAAATGAGAAAGCTCAATGGAAAATGTTTTGGTGCCCTAATCAGTTGAGCCACTATAATCATCTGAAAGACACTTTGTGGTCACTAACACCTCAACTCAGGGCAAGATGAAGGAAAAACAGTTGGTGATACAATACTTTCCCACATCTAGTGGTGTAAGGTTTGTGTCAGTTTTCTATAGAATTGTATAGAACAGACAACATAGATTTAGGCCATTCAGCCTGTATTATTGTTAATATTCCAAACAAGCCTCCACCCACATCCTGTATTTAAAACATATCAGCAGTCATAACAAAACATGAAAAAAATAAGCAGACAATAATGGTGCCAACATTAGAAACCTTAATATCCTTTGTGACTGATAAAAAATCAGTTGATTGTATGAAAATGTTTCCATATTTTACCACTGTAAATTTGCCGTAAGGAAAATGCAATAGCCACGCAGAGCATAACGCAGGGCTGCATGCGTATCTACAATGGCCATACACTATAAAACCATAAGACCATAAGATATAGGACCAGTATTAGATAATTCAGCCTATTAAATCTGCTGTACCATTCAATCATGGCTGGTATGTTTCTCAACCCCATTCTCCTGCATTCTCCCCATAAGCCTTGATCTCCTTACCAATCGAGAACACACCTCTGTCTTACACAGTCTCAATGACTTGGTCTCCACAGTCCTCTAGGGGAATGAGTTCCACAGATTAACCACCTCTGGCTGAAGAATTCTGGCCTCATCTCAGATCTTGAGGGTTGTCCCTTCACTCTGAGGCTGTGCCCTCGGTCCTTGTCTCTTCTACTAGTGGAAACCTCTTCTCCACATCCACTCCATCCAGTCCTCTCAGTATTCTATACATTTCAGCAAGATTCCCACCTTCCATCCTTCTAAACTCCATCGAGTACAGACCCAGAGTCCTCAACCACTCCCCATATGACAAGCCCTTCAACCCCAGGAGCATTCTTGTAAACTTCGTTTAGATCCCCTCCAGTGCCAGCACATCCTTTCTTAGGTACAGGACCCAAAACTGGCCACAAAAGTCCAAATGCAGTCTGACCAGAGCCTTATACAGCCTCAGTAGTACATTTCTGCTCTTGTATTCTAGCCCTCTTGATAAAATATTAACATTGCATTTGCCTTTCTAACTGCCAACTGAACCTACATGTTAACCTTAAGAGAATCCTGAACTAGGATTCTCAAGTCCCTTTGTGCTTCAGATTTCTGAAGTCTTTCCGCATTTAGAAAATAATCTTTCCCTCGATTCTTCATACTTAAGTGCATAATCTCACACTTTTCCATATTGTATTCCATCTGCCACTTCTTTGCCCACTCTCCTAACCTCTCCAAGTCCTTCTGCAGCCTCCTCACTTCCTCAACACTACCTGTTCCTCCACTTATCTTTGTGTCATCTGCAAACTAAGCAACAACGCCTGAGTTCCTTGATCTTGATCATCAATATAGAACGTGAATAGTTGTGGTCCCAACACAGACCTCTGTGGAATTCCACTAATCACTGGCTGCCATCCTGAAAAAAAACCCTTTTTTCCTACCATCTGCCCTCTGCTATTCAATCAATCCTCTTTCCATCCCAGTACCTTGCCCCTAATACCATGGGCTCTCATCTTATTTAGCAGTCTCTTGTGGAGCACCTTGTCAAAGGCCTCAGCTATCTCCTTCAGGAGCTCTGGGATGTAGTCCATCTGGACTGGGTGATTTATCAACCTTCAGATCTTTCAGTTTCCCCAGCACCTTCTTCTTAGTGATGGCCACTACACTTAACTCTTATTCCCTGACCCTCTTGAAGTTCTGGTGTCTTCACCTTGAAGACTGATGGAAAGTACCTACTCAATTCCTCTGGCATTTCTTTGTTCTCCATTACTTCTACTCTCTCATTTTCCAGTCATCCAATATTCACTCTTGCCTCTCTCTTAATTTTTAAATGTCCAAAGCAAAACCGGTCCGCAATAAACAACTGCACCTCCCAGTCGCGAACCATTTCAACTCCCCCTCCCATTCCTCAGACGACATGTCCATCCTGGGCCTCCTGCAGTGCCACAACGATGCCACCCGAAGGTTGCAGGAACAGCAACTCATATTCCGCTTGGGAACCCTGCAGCCCAATGGTATCAATGTGGATTTCACAAGTTTCAAAATCTCCCCTCCCCCTACCGCATCCCAAAACCAGTCCAGCTCGTCCCTGCCTCCCTAACCTGTTCTTCCTCCCACCTATCCCCTCCTCCCACCTCAAGCCGCACCTCCATCTCCTACCGACCAACCTCATCCCGCCCCCTTGACCTGTCCGTCCTCCCTGGACTGACCTATCCCCTTCCTAACTCCCTACCTACACTCACCTTTACTGGCTCCATCCCCGCCTCTTCGACCTGTTTGTTTCCTCTCCACCTATCCTCTCCTCTATCCCTCTTCTATCCACCTCCCGCTCTCTCCCTATTTATTTCAAAACCCCCTTCCCCTCCCCCTTTTCTGATGAAGGGTCTAGGCCCGAAACGTCAGCCTCTCTGCTCCTATGATGCTGCTTGGCCTGCTGTGTTCATCCAGCCCTGCACCTTGTTGTCTCGGATTCTCCAGCATCTGCAGTTCCTACTATCTCTGTTGCAATCTCCTTTTACATTAGTAGCTAGCTTAATCTCATATTTCAACCTTTCTCTCCTTATTGCTTTTTCAGTTATCCTCTGCTGGGTTTTAAAGGCTTTCCAATCCTCTGGCTTCCCACTAATCTTCATCACATTGTACGCTTTTTCTTTTGCTTTTATGCTGTCCCTGACTTCCCTCCTCAACCATATTTGCCTCGTCCTCCCCTTTAATATGTTCTTTCTCCATTTGGAATGAATTTCTGCTGTGCCTCTTGAATTACCCCCAGAAACGCCTACCATTGTCGATCCACCGACTTCCCTGTGAGGCTCTCTTTCCAATCCAATCTGGCCAGCTCCTCCCTCATGTCTTTGTAGCTACCTTTACTCAATTGTAATAGCACTATATTTGATTCCAGCTTCTCCCTTTCAAACTGCAGGGTAAATTCTATCATATTATGATCACTGTTCCAAGGGGTTCCTTCACCTTAAGCTCTTGAATCAAGTCTGCCATATTACACATCACCAAATCTGCAATTGCCTGTTCCCTACTGGACTCTACTACAATCTGCTCCAAAAAACCATCTTGTAGACATTACATAAATTATTTTTCTTGAGGTCTACTACTAACCCGATTTTCCCAGTCCACCAGTGTATTGAAGTCCCCCAATGAAAATTATAATATTTACATGCCTTTTCTATCTTCTGATTTATCTTCTTCCCCACATCATGACTACTGCTAGGAGGCCTGCACATTATGCACAACATAATGCAGTCCTACATGCAGATCTACAGCAGCCATGCACAGTATGTTGCAGCCCTGCATGAAGGTTTACGACAGACATGGAAAGCATAACATATGGCTGGATGCACTTCTACAGTCCAAAGATGTACAAGTTAGGTGGATTGGCCATGCTGAATTATCCATAGTGTTCAGGTTAGGTGCGTTAGCCTTGGGAAATGCAGGGTTATGTGGATAGGATAGGGGGATGGGTCTGGGTGGAATCCTGTTTTAATGGTCGGTGTGGACTTGTTGGGCCAAGGACTGTTTTCATACCCTAGGGATTCTATTCTATTCTATGAGCAATTATGCACAGCATAATGCAGCCCTGCATGCAGGTCATGCAATAGCCATACGCAGCACAACTTAGCCCTGCATGCAGATCTGTTGAGGAGGGTTCGAGATTTAGAATCAGTTTCAAAGCCTTGCTAAGAAGGACAAAACTTGGAAGTCCAGGAACGTTTTCAGTCAGGTGAGGAGATATGCAGTAACCTTCTGTGTCGTATTCCAGTGAACTATCCATCACCCCATTCATTCCACACAACTGTCAGTCAATGACCATGTCAAATATAACAGAATCTAACCATCTCCATGACAAATTCAACAGAATCACCATCACTGAATCCCTTGCTATCAAAATCCTTTTTTATTTGTTCAGACATACGTGCTTTTCTTGAGGGGTCAGCATTTATTTCCCTTCCCCAATTACCCTTGAGAAGGAGGTGGTGAGCTGCCTTCTTGAACCGTTGCAATCCACAATGCTTTGAGAGAGTGACTTGGGATTTTGACCCTATGACAGTGAATCAATGACAATGTATTTCCAAGTCAGGATGGTAAATGGTTTGAAGGGGAAATTGTAGGTGGTAGTGTTCCCATGTATCTGCTGCCCTTGTCCTTCTCGGTGGTGCATGGCCATGGGTTTGGAAAGTGTTGAGTAAGCAGTCTTGGTGAATTACTGCACTGCATCTTATAGATAGCACACACTGCTCTCACTGAATGTTGGCAGTGAAGGAATTGGATGTTTGTGAACGTGGTGCCAATCAACTGGACTGCTTTGTCCTGGATGGTGTCAAGCTTCTTGAGTGTTGCTGGAGCTGCACCTATCCAGGCAACTAGGTAATATTCCATCATGCTCCTGACTTGTGCCTTGTAGATGGTGGACAGGCTTTAGGGAGTTAGGAGATGAATTACTCACGGCAAGATTCCTTACCTCTGGCCTGGGAGCTTGCCATTGACCAGAAACTGAACTGGTCTGGTCATGTAAACACTGACTACAACAGCAGGTCAGAGGCCAGGAATTCTGCAGGAATCTCCCCCATGGCTGTACATCACCTACAAGGCACAAGTTAGGGGTGTGGTGGATGGCTGCAGCTTCAATAGCACCGAAGAAGCTCAACATCATTCAGGATAAAGTAACCTACTTGATTGTTTAAGGAAGTGGATGGGATACCACTCAGTTTCTATACCAATGGTCCATTGAGAAGGTGATCTGCAGTAATTTGCTATTGCTTCTTCAAAAGCAACTTCCAAATACACAACATCCACCAATGTGAATTCCAGAAGATCAAAGGCAGCAGAGAACATCACCACCTGCATAATCTCCTTCACAGACTAACATGGCTGGACATTAACTCTGTCCTTTCACTATTTCTGGGTCAAAGTCCTGGAACTCTCTCCCTTCTCTTCATGGGATGCATTGCTTCAAGAATGCAACCTATGACTACCTTCTTAA